>NW_024100463.1:600000-1160143 GCF_016545835.1 Crotalus tigris
TGTTTCTGTTTTGTGTTTCATCCAAAAGATTCTTTCTAAGTTCCTTCAGGTTTCCTGGTTGCCCTGGAGATATCTCCATCGTCTTAGCTCTCCAGAGCTCTGGAGGAAAGTAACAGATGTCTTTGAATCAACTCTGCTGTCGTATTTACATTTCAGATGGTTTGGTTCTAACTGTATTAAAACCCTTCAAGTATAAACAATATGACATATTGTTATCAAAAGCAGCAGATGTTGCGCTAACAAGCATATTTTCCTGGTTGGAACAGGAAGAAGCAAAAAGCGAGACAAGTGCCAGAATACCGAAGTCTATCCTCAGCTTGAGACGGAACTCTGCCCTTGTGCAATATTTACCTCCCAGCCTTATGGAAATTGGTCAGAATGCATAATTGCGGTAGGAAGAACAGAACTGCAGGTAGAGATGAGATTTCAGAGACATGCCAAAGAATGTGGAGAAGGTGTGCGCTTCCGAGCACTTGCCTGTTATGATAAGACCGGCAGAGTTGTGGATCCCTCTCAGTGCAACCACTCAGGTAAAAAAGAGCATTGAATGTATGTAAAAATCACACCTTGAAAGGGAGTCCTTTGTAACGCCTCCTTTCGTAGCCCGATAATATGACACTTGCTGTAACAAACATTGGTGTTACAATCCATCCCATCACATAGGACAAGAAAACAGAATATGAATTGTTTGACCAAACTTACTCTGTTGGTGGCCTTTAACAAGGTAACGGTGGAATACCAATTCATTCATAACATCAGTTAATGAATGTCTGTAGTGCCCCAGCTGAACAGAAGCTAGGTTTTAGATGGGCAGATATGAATGAAAAATGTTTCTACTTAATTGTTTTTAGCTTCAAGAGGGGACCTCGGTATAGAAAAATACAATATCTCACTTCTCTTGCTATAGATGTGAAATCTGGCTGATTATTCTCTAATTACTTTGATACTTTAGTAAAACTTAAAGCAAGACCACCCGCTTAAAGAATAACGGTATGGCTTTCTGCCACGCCTGTCTTAGAAGTATTATTTTATAAGGTTGGATAGGTCCGCTCTAGAAAGAAACCAATTTAAAATTTTGAGATGTGTGGAAATCAGCAATTGTCAATTGCATAAATGTCATCAACTGGAGTTACATTAACTGATGTTTCCCCTCCAAAGCTAGAAAACATTTCTCAACATCTCATCACCACATTGTCCTTTTATTTTTTGCAAGTTGTCACATTCAGTTTCTGTTGTTGTTACATTTGTTGTTAATAATTAGTATTGTTTCTGACCCTTTAGTCTTGTCTTCACTCAGCCTTTTCTTATTGGGTTTTTTTTTGTCATGCCTTGCCTCTTTTCATCAGCATGCAGGATTCCCAACCGGAGGAATAGTCTGTTAACAGTGTTAGATTTGTACCCATCAGTTTGACTGTATTGAGAATCCGAGGGGGGAAAAAACCAAACAGAAGGAGATAGGATGAAGCTTCTCCATAATGGAGCTGTTCATTGGAGTACAACAATTCCATTCCAGCAGTGACAGTAAATTCATGCAAGTTAGTTCTTTATGAATCACTGCACACCTTTCCAGATTTTGCCTTTTTAAAATTTATATGAGAAAAAGCAAGACAAACAAATCATTTGCTGGGTATGGCTTCCCCATATTTTCATAGTTTGTGGCCAAAAATATTTAAAAATGCTGTATTATTAAATATATCAGCATGCCAAAATTGAGAGGTTTATTTGCGGCTGTGCAATTTGTCCAAACGAGCATATTTATTTGCTTTAACTTACACTTCAACATTTGTTGAAGTATTAAATATTATTGTGAGATACTAAAATAGTAACCACAGCAATATCTACAGTGAAACAGATATTTGCAGGAAGTCCTCGACTTTCGACAACAATTGAGCCCACAATTTCCGTTGATATGTGAGTTTTGCTGCATTTTATGACTTTTCTTACCACAGTTGTTATATGAATTACTGCAGCTAATAAGTTAGTAACATAGTTGTTAAGTGAATATGGCTTCCTCATTGACTTTGCTTGTCAGAAGGTTGCAAAATGTCATCACATGATCCTGGAACACAGCAATGGTCCTAAATATGAACCAGTTGCCAAGTGTGTCTGAATTTTGATCACATGATTGTGGGGTGCTGCATAGGTCATAACTATGAAAAACGGTCATTTTTCAATGCTATTGTAACTTTGAACAATACTAAAACGAACTGTTGTAAGTCAAGGACTATTTGTATTATCAGAATCCATTAAAGAGCACGAAGGAAAATCTGTCAACAAGTAATAACATAGGAAACTCTTATTTTAGATTTCATCTTAATTTGCATATTTTTAATTGGAAATATAATCTTTTCTGGACTGTTGGGCACGGGTTTTAGTTGCGCTTCAGGTTTTAGTTACTGTGATCTAGAGAATAGATTTCCTGCCATTTCACTTGCAACAGTGGCCTTTAACCAAGTTGGTTTCTGATTGGTGCAAGTTGGTGAGGGCTGATCTGGATTGGTGCAACCTATATCAGTCAGGAAGCAGCTCATCTAAAGGCCAATCAGAAGTCAGGATATTTGGCCATAAAGATAGTAACCCAACCACTCCCTGCTCAATTGCACAGCAGACCACTTTTCCTTTGAAGATGCCAGGTTGATGATACATATGTGGAAAACGTAGAGTGCAATTCTCCAGGAAAAGAATAAGAAATAATCTTAAATTCCACAAGATTTTCACAACTTCTGTGGTACAAAATTGCTACACTATTAACAATCATATTAATATTCCCTACTTCCTCCTGCAATTGTTCCTTACGGCAATGTGCCCATAAAATAAGTGGAAAGAAAGTGACTAGCACTGGTTGAGGGTGAACTTGAATCCAAATCTTCCCCAGACGTTCTCCAATTTCTTAATCCAAATGCTACCCTGGCTCTCATCCTTCTGTTGGTGCTCATAATTTACACCTCTTCAGATTCCAGTTTTTCTCACGCTAGCTCAAAACAGTTGTACATAAATATATAATGGTAAAAAAACAACAAAGGATAAGAGAACAAAACGATGCTTCACATCCTTTGAGAAGAACAGGCAGAAACAGGAGACTTGTTGCTGTTAAAATTTACATCCAGAGGATTTAGTTATTTGCTTGTAATTGAGGAACTAATTTTCATTGCATCAATAAATAAGACCCTCTGTTGAAATATATCGCAGCAGAGGGACCTTCTGTCTTTGAGGTAGGCAGAATCCAAATGCTCAAAGGCCTTATAAATGCCAGGAAGGGCTCTGGAAGTTGTAGTTCAATACTATCTAGAGACCAGGCCCTTTACTTATTTTACGTTCAATCCAGATATGTTTCAGGAAAACACTTTGAAATGAAAGGATCTCAGTTTGCTTCTATGGAAATTGTTGCCACCGTTGCCATTGACCCCTGGAGTGATGTATGGAATTCTGTCAAAAGGCCATGCTTTGTACAAGGCAGCTTGTGGTGCTGTTTTCCAAGTATACAGCTGCCTCAGATTTCTTAATTACAATGATGAAATATGCTAGTCGTGAAAGCAAATGAGATTAAAGCCAATTAGTTTACATGTGCATCTGCTTCAAAAGCTGCTTGCCTATCATATTTTATTTCCAAAACCCTAGCCTCCCTTTAGACAAACTTTTTAACAGGTTGGCATGACTCTGTGCAGCTATAACAGATTTAGCACATAAGCAGAGAAATACACCATTGCTTTTATTAAGTGAAGATTGCATGCTTTTTGCTTACATTTCTGGAAATCTACCCTTTGACCAAAGAAAATTCACTTTATTATTCAGACTCCTCAGGAGCCTTTATCTTATTTACTCTGGCCTGCAGCTATAATGTTTTATTTTAGTTTATGAATACACACACACACAAACACACACACACCATTTATGCCCTTGTACAATTCATCAGCCTCTCAATATTTAGTATAAATATATATGTTTCCTTAAACATATCTTTGAATGCTTTCTGCCTTCGGCTTCACAGCAAGATTACTGATGTGGAAAACTGTCCAGTCATAAGGCAGGCAAGCAAAAATTTTGAATCATAAACTGTAATCATTAATAGTTTAAAAAGCTAATAAAAACTCAGTAACCAATCTGCCTTCTAGCTCTTCACATTATTCTACCCTCAAATGCTATGAAATTGAAGTTTCTGTAGTTCCACTCCTCTCTTTTTAGTTAATGCTGTGTCAGGATTTACTTGCCATTTTCTCAATCTTTTTTTTCCCCCTTTCGAAAGGGCTTTCTGCATTTCTACCACATGCTCTGGATTCTTGAGAATTCTTTTTGAATTTACAGCTACGTTGTCTCTGCCATTAATGTTATTTTGGAGATAACAGAAAATAAAGTTGCTTGTATGGTTTATTTTTGTTGTTAAATATTTCCTACCGCAGTAAACCTCCTTAGGTCTCTGTACATGCCAGACTGAGAAAAACTCAGGGAACTTTCTCATGCTATCTTGCTTCGGGATTGAATTGTCATAGAAGAAGCAAAAGAGGCTGCAGACCACCAGAGAGACATTTGAACAATGAAAAAAAGTCACTCGCAGATCTACTTTCGTCACTTTGTCATTTCATAACTGGAAGAACCTAATTCTATGCTCATGAGAATTTTGCAGAATGTCTTTCTGTGAAATAAATTTTGAAATCAGTTCTGCATTAAACAAAACTGATAGGGAAAAAATGGAGCTACATGCTTACCATCTTTATAACTTGGATGCTGGTACCCAAGTCACCTTGCAAGGGAGATAGACAGCATAAAAATGTAATAAATAAATAAAAATGATTTTTTTATACACTGCCTGACTAAATATTGCTGACACTGAGTAAACCCCTGTCTGGGAGCAATTAATTCTTAGGTAGGTTGTCTCTACTGTGGATCTCAAACCTGTAACAGCATCTCCCAACAAGACAGCTTAATTCTCACAGAATCTCATTAGTCCCATTTACTGCAAGGAGATGGGGATTAAGTTATAGAATCTTGAAAATTGCATATGTGTCTTTAGATTTAATTTATAAGTGAATATGTTAAGACAAGCTTCTTCGATACCTTTGATTTTCTTTCTAATTGTCTTTTGGCTTGGAAGAAGCTTGCTTCATGTTTGAAAGTAGAAAAAAAAATACCCCTGTGCTGCAGTGTGTAAGAAGTGTCTATTTCTGTTCCAAGTTGCAGAGAATTTAATTATGATAGAAAGTATTTTGAATTTTTAATAGTTACAGAAATGAGGGTTCACTCTGTAAAAAATGTCTGCTTCATACAGAATAAAGCCATCATAATCCAGAGCCAGTTTGATTGTTAACTGGATTATACCCATGCAATCAGACAAATGTTTGAAAATTTATAATACATCTATCAAACTATAATAAAATGTCCTGAGTATATGAATGAACAAGTGAAATAAGTAGCCCAACTCCTGTATACATAAATATATAAACCTATCCCTCAAAAAATTGCTGTTTTTAATACTATGGAAAGCCAACCGCAAGGAGGCTGATCAGATTTCTAATTGATTGATTATGTGTCATCGAGTCAGTGTTGACTCTTAGCAACCACATAAATAGATTTTCTCCATAATGATTTGTCAGTCTGCTCTCTCAGGTCTTGTAACGATGCATTCATTGCCATTTAACTGAATCCACGCACCTTGCGGTTAGTGAACCAGTTCTTCTCTTTTTTCCCCATCTTTACAAGCATTAGCGGTTTCTCCAGAGAGTTAGATCTTCACACATGTCTGAAGAGCAATAATTTATACCTGATCATTTGTGCCTTAAGGGAGAACTCTGGGTTGATTTGATCAATGGCCAGTTACTTGTTTTCTTGACTATTCATAGTATTCTCAGGAGTCTTCATCAACACCAGACTTCAAAAGTGTCAATACTCCTTCTAGCCTGTATCCTGCTGTGACATAGAATGTCACAGGGAATGCCATTGCTTGTGTAATTTTTAACTACTGTATGTAGATAAACCACATCACAGCATTTGAATATATTTTCAGTCCTGCTCTGCCTTGTTCTAATCTACTTCGGATTTCTTGACTGCTCATTCCTTTATTGTTGATAGTTGATCCTAAAACACAAAAGCCATTCACCACTTTGGTATATTTTTTGTCAGTTTTTAATGCTGCTCTAATTTTGTCATTATTTTGGTCTTCTTTATATTTAATTTTAGACTCCTTTTTTTTTTTACTGTGCTCCTTGACTTTTATTCCTCAAGCTTACAGATTCTGTGCATTTTCAGCTGTCAGAGAAGATCAGATTTTGAGGAAGAGGTTATTTCAAAATGTAAGTGCACCAGTAGAAAATCAGAGCCTGCGGGCCTCTGCCCCCTTTACTCCCCAGAAGTAGGAAACAAAATCAGTTCTACACAACATGTAGGAGTCAGGCAGATAAAAACCATTTGAAGACGACCATCCAGCAAATATCTCAGTCCCAAGACATATAGGGTTTTAGCAATCAAGACTAGCAGTTTGAACTACATTTGGAAAATGTGGGCATAAGTTATCTTTATGAAATACACATGGTCTATGAATTACAGGAAGGAGGAAAGCAGGAAGAATCTTGTTTTCTTAGAAATATTCTGTGTTGTTTAGTTTCTTAAACTTGGGGGGAACCAACTGAAAAGGGAAATAACATAATTTGATCTGAAACAAGGAAAATATGATGCTTTATCATTGCAATGGATCTTGTAAAGAAGTCTGCAGTGAATTTTGACTAATATCTTTTTACTTTTATCCAGTGGCTATGTATTTGTATCCCTTCCCATGATATTGCCTGTATATTTATCAGATATATAATTTATCTACAAACCCCATGATAATAAATACTGTGTGAGAATTAATAACTATTTACTCTCGTTATTCTGTTGATAATTATTTTATTCCAACTTTTCCCTTTAAGATAGTTACTTTTTGCTGGAAATTAATTAACAGGGCTGTCACGAGGTAATTGAAAACTGAAGTTTGTTTTTGTTTCTTCTGAGCTGAAGAATTCTTTGTAATAGGTTTACAAAAACATCTGGCAAATTTCCCACATATAACTGGGTCACGCATTATACTTTGTTGCCTAATGGGATAAACAAATACCTGTGCTTCACTCTACCTAATGATAGGTATTCCTATAGAGCAGTGGTTCTCAACCTGTGGGTCGGGACCCCATTTGGGGTTGAACGACCATTTCATGGGGGTCGCCAAACAACGCAGTCCGCCATTTTTTTCCCCTTTTCCTTAGCTGTGCTACTCCCTTTCATTCTATTGGCTTTTGAAAGCCAATAGAATAGACTCTCTTGAATAGAGTCTAATTCTATTGGCTTTCAAAAGCCAATAAGAATTGTCCAGGCTGTCTCTGCCCTGCTGAGCCTGCCAAAAGTCCCATTCTGCAAACGGTGCTGCACCAGTTGAGTAGTCCTCGACTTACGACTGGTTGAGTAGTCCTCGACTTACGACCGGTTGGGGGTCGCGGCATTAAAAAGGTTGAGAACCACTGCTATAGAGTTTCTTTTTAATGGTTTAACTATAGGTTCTTTGTGATATGCAAGTGTAAAGGACAGGTATGGATCAATATATACTGACATGAGAAGAAGGAAAATACTGATGAATAACAGAAAGAAAGATAGACCACTATGCATGTATATATAGAAGCTGCTAAGATAAAACATTGGTATGCAAAATAGCCAGTCAAATTAGTGTACATTTTAAATTAGACTGTTATACAGCTTAGGGAAGAATTGCAATAAAAGAGCTATTATGGAAAAATGGTAACTATCAATTTGCTCTGACTCCGATGCAAAGGGCAACAAAATGCAGCAAGAAAAGATAAATGATATCAACTAATTTTAGTATTTATTGCTTTGGCCCTTCTCCATAAAATTAATTTTATTGTGGCTTAAGGATACAGACAGTTTTAAATAGTTACAGGTATTCTAATAAAGCACCGTAACAGAAAGGCTTTTAAGGATCTATCCTTGTCATAAACAAATTCGATGCAAAAGCCATCAGCCTGTTCTGCTAATTTGATTTATAGCTTTAGCTCAACATTTGCCTCCTATAGCAAAGCAGCATATGTAATTTCATTCTTCGGGGATAAAACTACTCAACTTTCCTTTTATTTTCTCAATATTGAGAAATCTGAGGATACTAAAGTTTTCGACAGAGAGTAAATTAGGGGGGTTCTTTGTAGTTTCTGACCTTGCTTGTTTTCTTGCACTTTTCATTATCCTAACTAGGTAATATCATCAGTGCTAGTAAGGAGTGCAGTTTGCTGTCAGTTTATATTCTGGTGTCTTGCCTGTCTGTGTGAGTGGAGGCGGTTTTATGGATTCTTTGGTTGGGCTGTTTACTAATGGTTCTTCAGCAGTTTTTTGACTGGGGTATTGCTTACTTGCTTGTTGGTCTGAACTTGACCTTGGAGTTAATCTATGCTGATCCGAGTGCTGATTGCTGGTGGAGAAGTGCTGGAGCCTTTCACCATCTTTGTCCCTCACTGCAGCTAGATTTTTCAGGAAGAAAGTCCAAGTGTGAATGCAGAAAATGAATCTTCAGTGACATGTTGCACTTCATGAACTTGTATGTAGTTTGGTATTCTGTAGTTGCCAAAAAAAATCTCAACAACATGCTTTCCAAATGATTTTCTCTGGCCCCACTAACAGATATTTGAACCACCGGTCATTGATGACATACCTGATCTGTGGACCAACAAAAATGTTTTTCTTAATCTTGCCATCAGTTATTTTTAACTATATTATATTTTTTATATCTGGCTCATGAAAATTCCTTTTCACTCAGTGTGATCCAGGCAAGCCAAAAGATTGGACATGTCTGATCTAAAGTAGACAGGCAGACAGGCAGGCAGGCAACCCTAACTCTCAACCTTCTGAATGGAGGTGAGCATCTTCATCACTAGGCGACAACACCACTCAGTAAAATCCTCAGGTCCATCCAATTGCCCCAACTCTACCCCAGATTAAGGGATTACAGGAATTCATAAAAAGGCAGGTTATAGATGACAGGTAGACAGACAGACAGATTCAAGTGATTTATGGATTAAAACTGATCTCTTCAGACACATGAATATTCTTAGTAAGAGCATTTACAAGTATGTCTTAGTAAGTCTCTTTGCACTGAACTTGAGTCCTGCTGGTTTCATAACCATATTCAAGTTCTTTTCTTGACAACCATAGAGAAGCAGTTTATCCCTGCTTTCTTTCGGGATGTTTTCTTGACTTCCTAAGTTTGAGTGCAGCCCTTTTATTTCTTAGTGACTTCTTACATACTTACTAATCAAGTTTGACTTTTCTCAGATGCTTTATATGGGATGCCATCTAACTGAGCTTCCAGCATTGTTAGAAAGTGAGTGTGGAAGGAAAATGCACTGTGTTAAATATTGATAGTGATATTAACAGCAGGCATTTGTGAAACTGTTAGGTAATAGGATGAATATATTTCCATTAGAAAGCCTGTTAGCACATATTTAAAAGGTTGTAATGCATGAAGTTGGCATATATTTATAGTAACTACTGCTGTATTAATAGCGGCTGAGCTACTTTCTTTTGTGAAGCAAAGAGGATTGTGTTTTTGCTTTAAGCCTCATGTAATTATTTACGGCAATATTTATGCAACATGCTGAACCAGTTAAAGCCAGGTACAGTATGTACGGTAGCTATTCCTAGAATGAAATCACTTGGGGTTGAAAATGATAAATATTGTGTTCTAGATGTCTCCAAGTTTGTAGTGCACTGTTCAACCCATGCATTAAGAAATTCAGCTGGCTTTCTTTCTCCAGGAACATAGACTCTGGATGCAGCTTCAACAATGCAATAATTTCTCTGTTCCCCAATTTCTAACTATTCCTTCTTTCCTATTTTTTTTCTAATTTTAGGTTATATTGAACAACCTTGCACTGTACCTTGTCCATTTGACTGCAAATTAAGTGACTGGTCTGACTGGTCTCCTTGTAGTTCATCGTGTGGGACAGGAGTGAAAATTCGGTCCAGGTGGCTTAAGGAGAAACCATACAATGGAGGGCGTCCTTGTCCAAAACTGGATCCAAAGAATCAGGTGAGGTGTATCATAAAGCCAATACACCAATTTGGAATAGATCATCTTTAGCCAAATCATTCTGTGATTGATACAGTGGAATCTTTCTCATAAGAAAAGCCTTCGTATATAGTTTCCTTTAACCGTCTCTTTTATTGCAGATGCATGCTAGAATAGCTAAACTTTTGGAAGATTTTCTTATTCACAAAACTATTAACATCCCATAAAAGATTATTCATTAATAATAGCATATCTTGTCTCCAGTCCTAAAATAGCTAAGGCTGGTCAGTGAGATCAGACACTGTGAATAATATTTAAAGTCATCTGTGAAGCCTAGGTTTTTTTTGTTTTTTTTAAAAAACCCTATTCTTTGAAGATATTTCCCTCACTAATTCAATTTCACTCATTCTAATAACTTTCTGTCTGACAATTACATGCTAATTTTAAAGTGTGTATTCTATTATAAAAGGATGCCAATATAAATGGGAATATCCAAATGAAAAATTAGGAGTAAAATATTTTTCAATTAATGTTGTAATTTAATGTAATAAAGGAACTTTGCAGTTAATATAGATAGGAGATTATTTCCAGTCATACAATTTAAAATGTTTAATGCTTTTTAAAGACTATTGAAACCAAATCAGCGGTAATCTTCATTTTTATGATTATTTTCTTTTAAAAGGGTCAGTCTCAATTCATTACACTCTTTTTATGTTTTTAACACAAATATGCCTATGTTTGGAAGAGCTTTTTAAGTTTAGAGTATCCTAAATAGAGCTATGCAGAATCTTCCAAAGAGATCTGCGTAGGAGTCCGCACAAAGAATTTCTTTTCAAAGTTGGCTGAGGTAGCCTTATTGTTTGCCAGAGTTATGTGCCTGCTATTTGAAAAGAGGTTTTTATTCATACCTGTTTGGAAGGTGTGCTCAACCCTCACTTTGAGTTCAAAAAGGAAAAATTCCTGTCCATAAAGAAAATAGTATAAGCCATTTTTTCCTTTCTCTGATTGCAATTTTGACCAGTTCATTGTTGACACATGGTCTATTGTCTTCTACTAAACACAATCATATGTTAACACATTCAAGAGCGAGAAATATTTCAAGTGATGGCTTTAATTCCTAGACTTAGTTCATATGCTACTCACACGTGTTTCTCTTCACACTTTTGTATTGAATAGTAGCTATGATGCTTAGGTATGGGTAACTCTGTAGTTATGTAACTGGGCAAAGAGTTTGTTGACTGCAAAAAAAAATGTCGAGCATAGATTTTAAAAGTATACAGGTAGTCCCTGAAGTACGACCCTAATATAGCCTGCACATTAGGCTCGTAATCATCAAATGAATCAGACTCAATATTACAACATTTTAAAATCAAACTCAATTGAATCAAATGGGTCGTTAAATGAATGAAGATTTGACTTATTATTTCCTCCAATGGCTGCCTGAACTTTGCGGCTGCTGCAGGCTGTTTCCAGCTGCCAATCAGCTGTTTCAGGTTTCAGGAACTACGGTACAGTAAATTACCTCCCAAGCAGGTAGCAGGCTTTTTTTTACAAAAAAACACCCATTTGTTGCTAGGCAGCTCAAGCTTCTTCAGTATTTTAAAATACTTATAGGTAATTCTAGCTCTCTACAGTAGTCCTCAAGCCCAGCAAGCAGGAGATCTTCCACGCAGCTCCAGGAAAACAAAAACAAATGGTCGGTGCCGGCTGCAAAAATCACCGGATCTTGTTTGGCCTTGTGACCAGGCACAACCCCCCCCCAAACCCCATTTCCGACTTCTTGTAGGTCCAAACCTGCCCAGGCAAGTCACAGAGTTAAAATGGCCACCACAGCAGCTGAGACTGAATCCAAGTCACATGGCTACAGAGGCCTGTTTTTGGTCGCAATTTTGAATTTCTAATATAAGTACCTTTCTGAATAACCTTGTTTTTGTAAAATCTCTCTAAATAAACACTCGTATCTGGAGGATTATCTGTATATGCATATTGGCCCTATTCCATTCTATTCCTGAATGGAAAGCATGCAAATATTAGAGTCATCCTATGTCCATTGAAGGATAATTTAGACTGCACTTGTGTGTTATCATTAGACTGACTTGTTTTTGTGACAAATGATCAGGAAAAATCACTCAGAGTTATTTTTTTATTGGTCTAAATCAGAGATGGACATTTCACCTTCAGCGCTCTTCACCCTTATCAGTGCTGGTAAGCTCAGATCTCTTAATTTGAAACCCAAATGTCAGCCATCCTAGATTTTATGATAATAGCAACTCTAGATTGCCGGTTGCATAGTCAGCACATGTACCATCCAAGATAGGCTACCCTAACCTGTGGACTTCTAAATGTGATTAACTTTACCTTTCTGAATTTCTAGCCAGTATGGCCATTAGCCGTGCTAAATGTGAATTCTGAAAGTTGAGCATAATTGAAAAGCATTAAGTTGAAGAAATTTGCTGCTATTATTATTATTATTATTATTTAAAACCTGCTTTGAAAATGTGGATTCAACTTAATCTTAACATTATTCACAATCTTTTTAAAAAAGATTTTTATCCTGCCTTTTTTTAAAATATAAAACTCAAAGCCGTGAAAATAGCAATATTCCTTCCTACTCCTCTTTTCCCACAACAACCCTGTGAGGTGGTTGGGTTGCTTAAGGCAGGACTAAAACTCACAGCTCCTGGTTTCTAGGCAAACTGGCTCTCTTTTCATTATTACAAGCTTTTATAGATTATTATAGATTGTTATGCTTTTTATTATTGCATGTGGATTTAATCAAATCTCTTTAATGTTTTTCTTCACTTCCTCACATGAAATACATAAGGAGATTCTGTATGATACAGAATACTCAGAAAGATTCTCAAAGTTTTTCTTCATGAAACTGAAGAATTACAAAACAAGTAAAATGAAACTTGCCACAAGTAATGTGGAGATGGTAATTTCTTGAAAAAAATAGTGAACTATACTTCTGCAACCAGAGTATCATGTTTACATGAAAATTAAAACACATTGCTCTTGCCAGCTTCTAATAACACATTTGAATAAAACTTTGAAAATTGCACTTGATTACTATAGCTCAATGATGGCGAACCTATGGCACTAGTGCCAGAGGTGGTACTCGGAGCCCTCTCTGTGGGCATGCATGCCATCGCCCCAGCCCCACCTTCCCCCGTAGCTCCCTCCTCATTAGCAGCCCCCCCCCCAAAGGAGAATCACCCCCGGGTGCGGCCTGTGCGGAACTGCACAGCCAAGCACATGGCAGTGGGGCAGCAGATGATGCTGTGAGGTGCAGGCAGAGGGCGTGGCCACCATGGCACTGCAGGGCCGCCTGGGGGATCTGTGGCGTGCTGTGGATGGCCCTGAGGGTGGGCGGGGTAAGGGCGGGAGTGGGCAGGGAGAGCAAGGGCGGGCCGATTTTTGGCACTCGGTCTCTAAAAGGTTCGCCATCACTGCTATAGCTAGTAATTTTTGTGTACTTGTTTCTTTGTAAGACCTATAATGGCCAACTATTTCAGCATAATGGCATGTATAGACTTCTGAATCTGGTTTACAAAAATAATATATAATGTACCCTCATTCTTACACATTTTTTGAAAGGCATAATCCCAAATTTATTTAGATATAATAATGCAGGAAACATGCTAGCATGTTTTTTCTCATATTTTTCTTTAAATTGCAAAGAATTATAATTTATTTTATGATTCATGCTTTGTATGAGATTTTCTTCATAATAAGAAAAGCCAATATTATATATAGTTAGTTGTTGAACTCTTCACATTTGTTACTCTTTTAAATTTTAGCATCTGATATGGAAATTCACTAGGAACTCATTGTGAACCTCAGGATGAGAAAGGAAAGGAAAGTAGTTCCAATTTGTTTCTAGTGAATTTGTTATTCCAGCTGTTTTTCTCAGTGACACTTCCTGGTATTACTCAGAAAAATAACAAATTACATCCTAATATGAAATGTCCAATTTTTTTTGTCAACAAGAATTCATTTTGTGTGCTTTTTGACACTCTTAAATGCAGTACATTAGTAAATCCCACGCCTTGTGATTTAAAATAGGGCTTTTTGAAATTTTCCTTATCCTCCGTATTCATTTGATAAAACATCCTGATATAATGGTAAAAGACTGTGCCTGTGAATGAGAAAAGATTATCCGTAGCAACTGAACTTAAATATTACCTCAGTTGTAACATAACATTTTGAGGATATCACCGGCTAAATAAGGCTATTAAATTTGCCAATTTCAGCCAAATCATTGGAAATGGCTTTGCAGTGGTCTATTTAGCAGAGAGATGTACCAGAGGCTTTTGTTGACAGCTTTCTATGGATGTCTTGCTCAACGTTTAATTTATTTGTTTTCCATTTTATGGAATCATGGCATGGTTCTGTTGGAAGGTATCTTAAAAATCATCTAATCTAACCGCCTTGCTCACTGCTAAAACATTTCAGACAGATTGTCTGGCCTGGCCTGGCTTGGATGTTCGGGGGAAAAAAGACCCTCGACTCCATTTATAGTGAGAGGTATAACTTTTACTGAAGCCAAGTGGTTACAATATAGCAAATCCAGATCTAAATATTCCCGCGTAACCCCTTTTTTTTTTCTCTTCTCCCGGACTCTGCCCTCTTGGTCCTTTTATAAATGTCCAATGGTGTTTAGACTAGGTGTTTTGGTGCCTAAAGTTTTGTGCCTCTTTGGTGGACATTCACATACTGTTCTCACACTTGGGACCTTGGATCTGCCAGGCTCTGTTCCAGGCTGGCACCTCTGGTTCCTCTCATCCTGTCATCCTTCCTCCCTATATCCTCTTATTCGTTCCTTCCTCCCCCCCCCCTTTTATGACAGGACGCCATGGAAGCAAAGCAGGGGTGAAGCAATGCGATGGCAGATCTGACACAGATAGCAATCCAATCTTTGCTTAAAGCCCTCCATTGAAGGGAAACCTATTACCTCATGACTCAGTCTAGTGGTTGACAGCTCTTACCACGAAGACGTTCCTTTTAATATCTAGCCTTCATCTACTTTCCTGTAGCTTTAACCCACTGATGCTATCCCCATGCTCTAGAGTGATAGAGAAGAAAACCACTCTTTCCTTTATGTATCTGAAGATTACAATCAAATTTTCTTTGTCTTCAGTTCTGCAAGCTAATTATACCCAAGTCTTTTAGCCTGTCCTCCTCCTAGGATTCTGTTTTCTCTTCCCTCTTTTTCTTGGCAGCTGTTGTCTGCCCTCTCAGTTGATCTGCTCCCATTTCAAGCAGTTTGGAGAATAAAATAATCAGTTAAAAATATTGATTGGATTGATTATGCACAAAAACAACGAGGAGCTCATCTTAAAAAGCAAATTTATTTCTGGCTATCTGCAGTTCTTCTGTTGTCATCTCAAAACTATCTTAACACTTAAGGCCATATACAGGTACTCCTCAACTCACACCCACACTGGAATTCTGGTTGTAAGTTTTACAAGATTTTTTTGTGCTGTTTTTAAGCTAACGTGGCAGTTGTTAAGCAAATCTGTGATCTTTACGCAAACATATTGGGTGGTTTTAAGTATGACTCCATTTGTTTGAATGAGTGCTTTGTGAAACTCAGCAAAAAATGCCCAAAATTGGGGGGGGGGGAAACATTATGAATCACATTCATGTGTGCTTTTGTGTATGAGAGACCGTTTACAGTGGTTGGAGAAAGTCCATTCCATGACTATCACTGCAATTGTTCAGTGGCCAGTTGTTAAAATACAACCTGTATTCTGATTATCCTTCCAAGGTTCTTTGTGGAAGGATTCCATATGCTTTATGGACTTAGTAATTATATACAATTATTCCTGGCTCTATAGCTGATGTACGTTTTTCTCTGTGTCTCTACTTATATAGATTGTCATGTTGACATATGCATTGATTGATTCACCCATTACTTTAAACTGTATGTGAGATGTTTAATTATGATTTATTCAGTAATCGTTGACTTCTCACACTATGTGGAAACAGCCAATTGCACATGCATGTCTGTGCACACCCACACCGGCTACTATAGTTTTATGGAATTATCACAGTGGTTGAAATTTACTTACAGTATTCAGTGTAATTCTACAGAACTAGAGATTGTCAAAGCTCAAAAGTAAAAATCGTCGTAATTCCATCTTGGCCATGTCCAATTAATTTGGGCAAAATTTTAAAGATGTCAGTTCCTTCCTTGAACTCTCCAGTAGACAGTATCCCATGTTGTTTTGTTTTTAGTTGTTTGGGGCATCGTAAATCAGCCTGACAACAGCTAACACTGAAGCTGAAATTATTCTAGCATCTTTGTCTAAGGTGGAAAAGAGCAGAGAGAATAGAAGTCTTTGCCTGCCCTTTGGCAGAACGTTTAATCCTTCCCTTTCCCTTTCCCCCTTCCCTTTTTTAGAAGTAGACTGAGAAACTTTTAAATTATACACACAACTTTTGTAAATATTCCCATTGCTATACAGGCTGGCATCTGTAGATGTTGTATCATGTCCTCAGTTTGTTTTTTCCTCAGCTTTATTCACTCAGTGTGTAGGATAACCATCAGTGAATTTAATATTCGCTGCAAAAATATAGGGAAAACACTAAACTGAAGACACAAGTGTTAAACAGATTGGTTGAGTCACTTGCAGTGCTTAATTTTGCAGGTACTTTTTTGTCCATGATAGGGATGTGTCTGAGACTGGCAAATAAGTCAGGTTGCATGACTTTAATGTCCTCTATTCTCTTCCATAAATATCAGCACAACTGACCTTCTCAAAACCATATTCTCTTAACCCATCAAGTCCATTCCTTATGTAGTTGAAATGTCATGGGGGAGGTCAGGAGCCCAGTGGTTTTCATTATATCTTTTCTCTCAACCATCTGAGATTAAGTGCTACGCTTCTATGAAACATCTCAGTAAAGTTTAGAGTTCTATGGCTGAAATAAAAGTTTTAGTAATCAATAACTTGCAGACTTTTATGAAGCAGCTGTGCTCTGCACAGTGGAGGGTACACAATTCTCAAGTTGCTTCTTGTTGCCATGAACCATCATCAGCTACCAGTTCTAGTAGCTGGAACAATTTCCTTAAGTGAGATGACAGATATATGCTGCACCTATATAGAAGCCTCTTTGGATTACTGTGCTGAATGAGGCATCTGAATAATAAGGAACAGTGCAGCAGATTCAGTTCACTTACAGATACGGTAGCTTTAAGGGAGTGTTTTGCACAAACCTTTGTAAAAGTGAAGCTTTGCATAACTTTAGTAGATTGTCCCATCTAACAAAATGGTTGGTTTATTAAATTCTTTTGAATTTTAGGCTTGGACATCAGGCTATATACTAGCAGAATATTATAGCACTGATTGGACAGATTAATCAAGCCTTTCAGAAGCAGAAGAATAGAAAATAATGTATATAGTTGTTCTTGCAGGAAAAGATACACAAAGGTACGGTTTCAAAGTATATTTCTTTTTATTTTATTACATTAATATGTACGCCTATTTGGCAGATTTCCTATAGCTTAATAAAATGATCCTTCTCCACATTGTGGAACCACAAATCTTTCTGAGGACAAAGGTGCACTTAAAAGTGGAACACATGATCTTGAAATGACCCAACAGGAAACGGGTTAGTCTAAATCTTTTCTTTTCTAAAGTATGCTTTTCGTAGTCCATGTTCTTCCTTTGAATTGCCTCTCAACTTTTCCCATCATTTTATTTCAATTCTCAGAAAAAGATGGTTGAATAAATGGCTGGGTGCCTCACAAAAATCAAGGAGCTATGCTAGAGGAAGACTCCATAAGGATAAGATAGTCTGTGTCTCTTCATTATGCTATTAGTTTTAAATTATGATCATTGTAATCACTGCGGCTCCCATGTAATTATGGATTGGATTGTGCATTTTACCATATTATACACTGTCTAAAAGTATCTACTGGTCATCTGGGCCCTTCATTTGAGATCCAGAGAAGACGAAAGACATAGAAGCAATTCCATAATGCCTAAAAGCCACCAGTGCAGCAGTGCTGTTGACAGGCATACCCCATTCAATTTAGCATTACATCCTGCCTGCCTTTTGATTGTTTCTGTAATCATGTAACATAATTACTAAGTTACCGTGGAAGATCCTCAGTGATCAGTCATTTCTTGAAAGATAAATTGCAATTTTGTATAAATAATTATGCTGGTTCGTTGATGGAGACCAGGCTTAAGAAAGAGACCAATTCTGCATTAGAAGATCATGAGTAGAGAGAATAGAATAAAATCTTATCGAATCAGTCATTTGACTATATCAAAAGTATAAAAATACTAAAAAAAAATGCAAGTAGATCAAACAGTAGGACACATTCAGTCCTTGACTTACAACCATTTGTTTAGTGGCCATTCGAAGTTACGACAGCACTGAAAAAAGTGACTTATAGCCATTTTTCGCACTCATGACCATTGCAGCATCCCCATGCTCATGTGACCAAAAATCAGATGCTTGGCAATTGGTTCGTATTTATGATGGTTGCAGTGTCCCTGGGTCATGTGAACACTTTTGGTGACCCTCTGACAAGCAAAGTCAATGGGGAAGCCAGATTCACCTAACAACCACATTATACTAATTTAACAATTACAGTGACTCACTAACTGTAGCAAGAAAGGTGGTGAAATGGGGCAAAAGTCACTTAACAACTGCCTTGCTTAGCAATGAACATTTTGGATTCAGTCGTGATTGTAAGTCGAGGAATAACTGTAAATTGTCACCCCTGCAGTTAAATCCCAAACTGATCTAAAGATTCTGTCCTCTTCAAAATGGCCATTGAAACAAAGAGTACGATCTTACTAGTAATATGCACATTCGTTCCTTGCAAAAAAGTAAGACAGTTTCTCTCAAGAATCCCAATATTTTTTTTGGTTTTTAAATAAGAATCTGAATAAACAGCCTTCTCTGCAGAGCCCAGTTTGCAGTACAAAAAATATGTCCAATGTCTTCAATGACTAGTACTCCACTAATATACAATCTTTCTTCAAATAGAGAGGAGAAATGAGAATGGGACAGTTACCGTTCCAAAAATGGGGATATCAACAAAACCAAGCAGGGAGACCTCAGATATTAGATATATTTGCACTGAATCCTTAAGTTGCTTCTATCCTAGGTTCATGCAGCCTTATCTCAAAGCAGTTTTAAGAAAATGCTGTCTGGACTGAGATGTTTTGGCATCAGTTTGCATGGTATTTAGTAGACATTGTTTGCTAACTCATTCTCCCATTTGACAGTTCCCTGCTGCTGTTTCCTCTCAACTTTCCTTTCCAGAAAAGGAACTGCCAATTACTGTCATTCCTGTAGAGGTGTGTGCAGTGTATGTGTGTGGGCGGTAGGGGAGGAATCCTTCCTCTGCAAAGCAACCAATCAATATGCAGGGCTTGGTCTAAAAGAAAAGAAGATATAGAAGGCCAGGCAGTTAGCAGATAAAAGAAGAAAAGCACTACTTTGAAAGTGGAGAAGAAAAATGTACTTGGAGGCCAAATTCACAGGCAGAGGATGAGTCCAGGGTGATGTCATGAGTTCCTACTATCCAAAATGATTGTTGAACTGTCCTAGAGATGGGGCAACCTGGGATTGTCAATAAGACCATTGTTTCTGATTAATCAGGTAGAATCATGTGACAGTTTGTAGATACCTCAATCCATTTTGGGATCATTTAATGATGATGTGGAGGCATGGTGGCCTAGGGGTTAAACTGATGGGCTTGTTGACCAGATCAGCAGTTCGAAACCCAAGTACCGCATGATGGGGTGAGCTCCCATCACTTGCCCACCTCGCAGTTCAAAAGCATGCACATGGGGGTAGATAAATAGTACCACTTCGGTGGGAAGGTAACAGCATTCTGTGCACCTTGGCTTAGACCACAGAAATGTCTTTGGACAACACTGGCTTCCTCGACTAAGAAACGGAGATAAGCACCAACTCCTAGAGTAAGACATGACTGAACAGGGGAAACCTTTATCTTTACAAATGAGGTTGTGAAAAGAAAATAGTTCCAAATTAATTCTTTGAAAGAAACTCTAATCTGATAAGTTATCAGAAGATGCTATGCCTCTTTTTAATGTATAGAAGCCCAATCTCTTTTTGTTCCATATGAAGAGAGAACAGTCAAGGCAGAAAGTGAGATAGTTAACGCCTAGTTTTCCCAGATTATTATTCTGCATAACATTTCTGTTTTCTCATTTGGATCTTCAGTCATGTTCTAATCAAATTAAAAAAAAAGTTTAATTTTTTTTATTATTTATCTTGAGATTTCGCTCTGATGAGCAAAATCTAATGGGCATACCTCTCCAACTAGTTGAATATATGAATGTAACACATTTCTGAGTTGTTAGAATTAGATAAGAACCTCATTAAAAGTTTAGAGTCTGATCCCAATTACAGCTTGGAGTGATTGTCAAACGTCAGAGCCATGTCTGAGATGTCTGAGAAACCATTTCTCCATAGAGAAGGGCAATTTGGTAGCATAATGAACAGAAATTTATTGCACAGTAAGGCTGTTCAGGGCCGTTTCTTGTTCTGCATATATGGGTTTCTAGAGTATCACCATTTTTATTAATGCATTCCCCTAGTATTCACTTTCTCTTTGGTTTAAGTCACTGAAATGGGAAAGTCTTCACTGTTCTACATCGGTCTGTTTGAAATTAAGGGTAGAAAATAACTTGGTTGGCTCTAGGATGCCAAGCAAATAGCATCCTAAAGCACAGTTTTCCCAAACTCACACCTTCCAGAACTTGGGGGACTCTTCTTGCTCTTTGTGTTATTCTCACAGTTTTGCATTTCGTCTGCTACTTTGTCCAGTCTGCAGCATCAGCGAGACATATGCCTACGGCTCCGCGTGCGTCATGCAGGCAGTCCATCCATCACTTTTACAGTCATCCTTGGAGCCACCAGCCGTCTGGCTGAGTGCAAATGCCCATCTCACGGTGGATCCCAAATCAGCTCCACCACCTCAGCCTTGCTTCTCCCATTTTGTCTCAAATTGGGTCAACTTTGAAGGCTTTCTGGATATCTTTCTTTGTAATATGATCATCTGATCATTCTCATTCAATTGTAACTAGCTATATAATAATTCTGGGGAATTAACCTCCCAAAATTATTAAATGGGTTATCTAATTGCGAGAATTATACTATGAGTACAAAGTTTGCCAAATATTGATAATGACTCTGACAAAGGTTTATGATTGTGTAAGGCCCAGCCCAAGAATGGCATAGAACAATCCAGCCAAAATTGAGTTCTTTATTTGCTCACGCCAAACCGAAATTTTTTTGCCAGATTAAACCTTTACTACACCTACGCCACTGCTATACCCTGGGAGATTCAAGAGAGTGGCTCTCTTAAATCTCTTTGTCTGTTTCATATCCAGCATTGGACTGTGTTGATTCTTGTCTCACCCCCTCCCTGCTGTCAGTCCCTGGCAGAAAAGCCCAACCAAGTAAAACATCAGAGCCATTGCAAACTTCTAATGATGACTTTTATTGAGCAAAATCAAAGGAAGAGAAGCTAGCTCTAACTAAACAGCAGGAAGCAGTTAATTAAAAGAATGAAACTTCTCCCACCCCTCTCTGACAGTACAGGTCACATTGTCCAATACATCTTTTGGTAATTATTATGAGAACAGACTTTAGTTTCGCCAACACAGTACTTCAGCAGGTTTGGGTAGATTCAAAGTTTTCTTTCCTTCCTCCCCTCTTTATTGGCAAGTTAGAAGCACATTGCAGTCCTAAAGGCAGTAGAGTTCATAGCTTGACACCAGCCTTGAAATGTGCTCCCTGGGAAACTACCATTTCACTGTAATCCATCACACCATCTCCCTCCTCATAGGCGCCATCTAGCACTGTTCTGTTTTAACTATGCATGCTATGCAGAGAAACATGAAGGTGAGAAGGACAGCCATATAAATTCAATAAATAAATAATCTAGCATCCTGAACATATATTGGGAGGTTGCCAATATATTCTGTGTGTGCACAGCACTTCTCTGATTGCACAAGAGACAACAAAATCTCCTGGATTGGATTACATTTATGTGTGTGTGTGCCCTCAAAAGCATCAACATTCTCTGTCCCAGTATAAGCAGAAGGATATTAGCTATGAAGAAGGATTAGGGAAACAATCATTCAGCACAGAAATGCATAATTACCTAGAAAGTAGATAAATTCGTAGTCATCAAAATCAGACGTGGCATCTCTTTCTTGGAAAAGTATACGATGTTTAGTTTTGAATGTCTCAGTCAAGGTTTGAGGATCCTGTGTCTGAAACTATTTTGCAAATGAAACTTTCTGTAATATTTACATTTAGGCCATTATTCTCTGAAGACAATGTGAATGTCATTTATGGATTGAGACACCCTCAGCTGTTTGTGATTTGTTGCCTTATAAAATTCATGTTTTATAAGTCCTAGAAATTAGTTATGATATTATTCTAGGTGACCTGTCTTTAATACTCTAGTTAAGTAGACTTCCTAATTTATTACAACAGACTTTGAAAACCTGTGTATTAAAAATATATTTTAAAAAATCTGCCTCTGAAAGTTTTGAAGAGGTGCTTGTGGAGTTACTAAACAACCTGTGATCCTTCGAGATCCTTTCAGAGGTATTTTCTTACTAGATTCCTCAATCCCTTCAACCATAACAGTCTTTCTTATGCCTTCTAACTGCGTTCAATGGAAAAGTTGTAATGCCTTCAGAGAGGCATCTCCGTTGAAAAGAGCTAATGTTTAGCGCAGTCAAACATCAGCATAGGAAATGTTTTATGACATTTTGTTTTATGTCATAAACTGTGTTATGACAGTTTTTATGCTATAAAATGTTTTATAAACTGTCAGCCAGATTTGGCATTTTTATCCAACTAGCGAGTCCTTCCCAAGGACCTGGGATAGTCAGATGTTGTTGTTTAATGCTGTTAAAGGTGTCATCACAGGATGTAAGCTGTTCCAAGTAAATAAATAAATTATTTTATAAAGCTTTCCATTCCATAGGAGTCATAGGTCCATTTTGAATGCATTCTGTAAGTTAGCCCATTTGATCTACTTTGGCTCAAAAGGTTTTCCCCTGTGGTGCACTGTTTCAACCAGTTATAAGTTAGAGGACAGAAAATGTTAGGATTATATAGATTTTTCAGCATTCTGTATCTGATTGTGAACTGCTGAGTGGTTTTCTGGTTTGAGAATTGAAGACAAATACTTCTGTTCAATGACTATACTACACAAGTAATTAGGAAGTGTAAATTAATTGTATTTTCGTTAAGAAAATATTTCAAAGTAAGATTTATGTGATTCTATAATATGATTCAATGGAAATTAACTACTTTGAAGCTCCTGTAAGGTTAACAGGAGAAAGTTAAGCTCACGTGTGTTTCCCTTTTTCTCATTAAACTGGAAGAGTTTTCAACAATAAAATTAATTTGTTTCACACCCCGTATTTCTGTGATTTAAATGAATTTGAACTAAATTCCATTGCTGGATACTGATTTTTGAAAACTATGTATCAGTACAGTATATTAATAGTGCAGAAATATAAGTGCTTTTCTATAACTGACATATAACTGAATCATCTAGCAAGCTAACACAGAAGTGTCGAAATAATATAGACTAAAATTGACAAGGATCATGCTTTAAACAGTTGCTGTATTTGAGTCTATGGGTTCTACTTCATATTTATGTCACAAAAGTTATACGATTATTTAAATATTTGTTAAACATTAACATATGCATACTGAAAGCTATATATAAAGTACTGTAAGCTAGCCACAAGGCATTCCTTTCTCATTGACCAAAAACTTAAGACTAACTTGCCATTATTATGTTATGTTAGGTTGAGTGCTTCTCTTTTTACCCAAACAGTGAAATAACACTGAGATTAGAAAATCTTGACTGAATTACGATAAAATATCAACATAAATTATTATAGTAGGGCATATAGTCAGCCAGATATTTAGACTGGATTTGGCATTTTTTTAATTATTTTTTTTTTAAATTTTACAATAAAAACGCCTTCCCCAATCCCTCCCAACCCACCCCAAAACCCTCCCCCATTCTTCCCAGAGCTGAATACAGGCTTAACTAGATCTTAAAAGAAAAAAAGTTTTAAACCCAAATAAATCTTAAGCAAATATAATTACACTCAATAAACAAATTGTAAAATACTTTAACTCCATTATATATAAAAAACAAAAAGAGGAAAAACAAAAGAGAAAATAAAAAAAAATTAAAAAATTAAAGAATAATAACAATTACACTTCTAAATAATATCTTAAACTTATATAAATTATTCAAAAGCTAGATAATATTTTCTTATATCATACTTATATTGTATAAAATTTATCCATCTTTTCCACACCGAAAGATACTTCTCTTGCGATTGATCTTTCAAGAAAGCCGAAATTTTTGCCATTTCCACTAAGTAGGAAACTTTAAAAAAAACCATTCTTGCAAAGTAGGCAAAAATTCGTTCTTCCAATATTGCCCTATTAACAACCTAGCCGCAGTAATTAAATTTAACATTAAAATAATCTCTTTATCATCACAATCAGAAACAATACCCAACAAAAACAATTGTGGAGTAAATTTTATCCTTCTTTTAAAAATTCTTTGAATATTCCACCATATCTTAATCCAAAAAGCTTTAATACTTTTACATGACCACCAAATATGATAATAAGTAGCATCCGAACAACCACATCTCCAACATTTAGGCTGCAGGTTAGGATACATACGAGACATTTTTTGTGGATCAAGGTGCCATCTATAAAACATTTTATAAAAGTTTTCCCGTAAGTTTTGGGCTTGCGTAAATTTAACATTCCTCACCCAAATAATCTCCCAAGTATCTAATAAAATTGGTTCATCAAAATTTTGTGCCCACTTAACCATACAGTCTTTAACTAGCTCTGCTTCTGAGTCCAATTCCACCAAGACACCATAAATTCTTTTAATGTGGGTTCGACTTTGATCTCTAATTTGTTTTAACAAATTGTCATCCTCTCTAAGCAAGCCCACCTTATAATCTATAATCTATCTTCCACCTTTCCAATAATTGTCTATACTGAAACCATGAATAAATAATATTCTCTTGTGCTAATTCGCCCATAGATTTTAATTGCCTATTTTTACCATCCCACTTAAGTAATTGTGTATAAGAAATAATATCCATCTTAACTCCTCTCCTTATTCCTTCTATTGCATGCCATGGAATAGCCCATAATGGAATTCTTGAATCACTTCTATAGTATTTCTTCCAAACCCGAAGTAAAGAAATTCTTAAGATATGAGATCTAAAGACCCTATCAACCTTTTTATTATAAATTAAATAGGCATGCCATCCAAAAAGTAAGTCCCATCCCTCCAAAAGGAGTATATTTACATTTGTTAGATTGACCCAATCACTAATTGATGTTAAGACCACTGCATCGTAATACAATTTCAAATTTGGTACCTTAAGTCCACCTCTCTCTCATATATCTTGTAAAATTTTAAGTTTTACTCTTGGTTTTCTCCCTGCCCAAATAAATTTATTGATACCTTTCTGCCACTCATCTAAATTTGCTTCTTTCTTTAAAATAGGTATCGTTTGAAATAAAAAGAGAAATTTTGGCAGAACATTCATTTTAATCGCTGCTATTCTCCCCAAAAGGGACAATTGCAGCTTTTTCCAATTATCCAAATCCTTTTGTATTCTAACCCACAGCATTTCATAATTATTTTTATACAATTTTGAGTTGGAAGCAGATAAAATAACACCCAAATATTTTACCTTATTAACAACCTCAAAGCCTGTCAATCTAACCAATGCCTCCTTATCCAAATTGGTCATGTTCTTAGGCAATATTTTAGTCTTATTGTTATTAATTTTAAAACCTGAAACTTGTCCATATTGATTTATCAATTGTAACAACTCCATTACAGAATAAGTTGGTTGAGATAATGTAACAACTAGATCATCTGCAAAAGCCCTTAATTTATATTCTTTTTTGTTAATTTCTATTCCTTTTATCTTCAATGATTCTCGAATTTTAATCAATAAAATTTGGATTTGGCATTTTTATCCACCTAGGAATCCTTCTCAAGGACCTGGGCTAGTCAGATGTTGTTTGATGCTGTTAAAGGTATCGTCACAAGATGTAAGTTGTTCCAAGTAAAGCTGCCTTTTGTAATGGACTGATGGAGATTTTGTTGATGTGGATGGTGTTCAAGTGGGGCTCCAGATGTTTGGGGATTGCCCCCAAGGCACCTATTACTACTGGTACTATATCAGCTTTCGTTTGCCACAGTCATTCCACTTCTATTTGCAGGCCTTTGCATTTTGTGATTTGTCTCCAGTTCTTTCTCTTCTATTCTGCTGTCTCCGGGTACTGCCATATCCACTATCCATATTTTTTAATTTTTTAAAAAATTGTGTTTTAATGTTCTTGGCTTTTTTACTGTGAACGTTTGCAGCAGAGGTTTTGTCCATTTAGCTGCTGCTGTTTTTCAGTGGCTAAGTCATGTCTAACTCTTTGCGACTCCATGGACCACAGCACAGCAAGCCCTCCATCTTCCACTGTCTCCCTGTGTCTGCCCAAACTCATGCCCACTAGGTCTATGACACTATCTAGCCATCTCATCCTCTGTTGTCCCCTTCTCCTTTTGCCTTCAATCCATGTACTTGTATGCATATCTGAGCCAGTGATCTGTATTTATCCAGTTCCTAACTCACATGGAAGCTGATCCAGCTTTACGGATACAAAGATTTGCCCTTAACATAAAAAACTTTGTGACACAATTTTGAGTGTCCCAGATGTAGTAGTAATGCCTCAAATTGCCAAGGCAAATACTATTGAATAATTAAACCATGCCATTTCTCATCAGAAACGAGGTCAGAAGATATTTGAAAAACTTGCTCCTGCAATAGGGAATAAGGAATGTAGGTTCTTCCAATTCTTTCTGGGAAGCATCTGCCAGTCTTTATCATATACTTTCTTGGGCTTCGGTGAGTTGAAATTCACTGCTGTTGTGAAGTCCTAGCATTGCCAATCACTTGTCCAAAATTTAGGAACTTGTACTGATTCAGACCATAGTCCATCTAGCTCAATATAATCCATGTTAGAATTTTTCCAGACTTTTGAATGGAGTTTCCAGCCTTGTCTAGAGACTGAGTCTGTATGCTCAGAATTAGAAGTAACAAATAGTTATTAGATATTTTCCTAAAACTAGGTTACACAGTTTCAAATTAGTGTCCAGTACACATTAATTCCAACTATAAGGTAGCTTTTTTAATACATCTGAATTGAAGTTTGCACCTTGATAGCATTATGCCAGACAAGTAAGCAAAAAACCCACTGCACAGTTTATGAAATAATGGATATAATATTAACTTACATATCAACTGACAAATTTCTATTGCAGGAGATGCCATATTAGCTTGATGATACTTAGTAGCTCTTTTTATGGCTGTTTATTCATTTGAGGTGCCATTCAAAGGCAAATTTCTTTTTTAAAAAAACAGAACTGTTCCTCTCAGCCAGTAAATCTGAATAACAAACAAAAAGGATTTATGTAATTTAGAAGTTGTACCTATCTGATAGTAGCTATTTTAGCAAATTGAAGCTGCCTGTGTTTGTATGTGTGTGCACATGTGTGCATTCATTTATTAAAAGACCTCATTAATGAATTAAGAATAATTGAGGGGCTTCTCCTGAGACACAATATAAACACTGTGTAATTGATAACAGATATTCATGGATAGGGCAGCAAAGAAATTTGGCTCAATAGATTGTGTTTCATGTCAAGATAAAGACAATAAATTTAAAAGGGTTTTAACATTTTGTGCATGTGTCTGTCTGACTGTGTGAAAAACAAGTTTGCCTTAAACATGTGACCAGTTTTAATAGCAATAGCAACAGCACTTAGTCTTATGTACTACTTCATAAGTGCTTTACAGCCCCTTCTCAGCAATTTACAGAGTTAGCTTATTGCCTCCAACAATCTAGGTCCTCACTTTACTGACCTCGGAAGAATGGAAGGCTGAGCCAACCTAGAGCCAGTCAGAATCGAACTGCCAAACTGCTGGCAGTGAGCAGAATTAGCCTGCAATACTGCATTCTAACCACTGCACCACCACAGCTCATTATTAATGTCTGCATGGCTAGCAGGTTGTCCACCCCTATGTTAACTGTCAAATTATTCTGCATATTTCTGTCTGTAGAAACCTCAGATAAAAATGTTCATTTCTTACATGTAATTTACAGGAAAATTAATTTCAATTGTATAGTTTAGATAAGTAAATACAAAGGTAAAAAATACAGTATGTAGAGAGCTGAAACTGTCGTATTCTTAGAGAGACCAGCTCTGCGTTTTCTGCATTAACTGACAAGAGCTCTCCAAAGTCTTTGGAAGAAGTCCTTATCAAAAATGTCTTACCTTTAACTGGAGATGTCGAGTTGTATCACTATCAATTTAGTTGTGCTTGTTATCTTACTTGGTGGATTTTCAACTTATATTGGACCCAGCTGTTTTTTTTTCTTCAAATCTTAAAACTTTGTCCCACAGAATTCTTATTGTGAAAAATTGATTGCAATCCTTAAAACCCTTGTTAACAATCTAAAGTAAATCATAAAACATCCAAAATAAATTCTGTTTACTCCGCACGTAATAGCTGTACTGATGGAGTAAAGAATGGGAACTTTTGTCATGGATTCCTAAAACTTAATTCAAATTACCCAATAGTGATGCATTACCTTGAGATGCCATAATAATAAAGCTAAAATCAAGAGTGTATGTGGATTTCATAATACGTTGCTAAATTAGCTTGCACGGCTGACAATGTAGATGTTTGAATAGACGGTATTAATTGGCATAACAAGTCTCTTCCAGCAAAAGTTCTTTTGTGATTATGTGGTCAAAAGTCAGTGAAAGCCATTCCTTTAATTAAGCTACTTCATATTAAATTCAGCTGATTAAAACTTTCTGTAATTAACTTAGTCACACAAAAGAGGTTAGCACCAGAAATCTGAGACTCAAAAATAGATATCTCGGTAGGTACAGGCAATACTTCTCTTGAATTCAATGAAAATGTGTTTGCTTTTGTGTGTGAGAGTTGGGATAGGGTGGGGTGGGGGACTTCTTAAGATAAGATAAGATAAGATAACCTTTATTGTCATTTTTATACTGTGGGCACAATGGTACACATAAAAAATGAAATTTAGTTGCCCGCTCTCAAAGTAAAACACATACATGACACACATCTAAACATACTATGTACAACATATGTATAGTCCCACATCTCTACATATATGTAGCAAATAAATATTAAATATTGTCCATCTTGAATATATAACGGAAGGAGGAAGCTTGAGAGTTCGCAAGGTTAATGCTGTATGGAATGAAACTTTGGCTGAATCTGGATGTTCTGCTTCGGATACCACGAAGCCTCCTCCCAGAAGGTAACAAGGAAAACAGGTCATGTAGAGTTTTTTACACTGTTTGAACTTTTCATTTTGTTGGTATCTATTTCTTGGAAATAAGTTTTATATACAGTATATAAAAGAGATTGTGTCAGGAAATGTGTACAGATATCTTTCTTGGTGAATAGACATGGATTCAGGACAGAATTTGGACTAAACCATCCATCATCCCAATTGGCCAGAATCTGATGTGGACTTCTGTTGAAGAAGGCTATTGGTTCACTTGTTCTGCTACCTATCTGATGTAATGCAATAACTATTTATTTAGCCCAGCCTTAGCCTTGAAAGCAGCCAGGTGACTTTCTCTTAGCCCAACATACCTCACAGGTTGTTGCTGTGAGGAAAATAGGAGGAGGAAGGTATGGTGGATATGTTCGCTGCTTGAATTATTTGTAAAAATAAGAAAGGGGTTTTATTTATTTGTAAAAATAGATAAAATACATAAAAGTACATTTATTAGATTTTTCCCCCTACCTCTTTTACTTTATCAATAAAAGAAGGCGGCTAACATACCTAATATTCCTTCCTCCTCCTATTTTTGCCCACAACAGCAACCCTGTGAGGTGGGTTAGGTTGAGAGAGAGGGACTGGCTCAAAGACATCCAGTCAGCTTTCGTTCTAAGGTGGGACTAGAATTCACAGTCTCCTGGTTCCTAGACTGGTGCCTTAACCATTACACCAAACTATAGGCCCAAAACAGCTTTACCACTGGCAAAATGATGTAAAGATGACCAGATTTCAGCTTTTTTTAAAGCAACTCAGAGGTTACCAGTCAAATCCCTGGGAAAAATGAAAAGGATCAAAGTCAAGGAATATTGTCACAAGTCTTATTGTATATCATGGATCACACATTGGGTTGACCTGTACATGTTGTTACAAGATTCAATCCACATCTCAGAGAGCACAGAGATTCTAACATTGGCCAGGAAATTTGCATTTAAACTTGCTCAGAAGCAACCAGTTCAGATGGGAGCAATAAAATGGATAAGGTCGGTTGGCTGGTTGCTTAATTTGCTGTTTTATAAGATGGTTGTGACTGCTGTCTTCAACCTTTTTCGCTGACAATATTGGGAAACTGAGATACAAGTTAGCCATAGTCAAAAGGAAGTTTACATAGAAATACCCACTCCTTTAAATAAATTGCTCTAGACTTTCTCACTTTGTCTATTATCTTTTCTTGATGGGATCTTAAATGAAACAAATGATTACATACATTTATAGTCTGTTCATGCAGTTTCAAATCGCCATGAATGTTTTGCCAAAACACAGCAGTGTTTTCTGCTTCACTACTTTTACTGAAGACAGAAAATAAAAATAAAATAAATCACTCTGATAACCTTTCATTTAATCTGGCTTTAATGCATGATTTGCCAGAATGATAATCTAAATGTACTTCACTTGTTTAATTGTGGGTTTGCAAGAAAATGATTGGTTGAGCAAAAGATACAACCTATGCATAACCAGTTAGCACATTCAGTCTGTTGAAGTGTTGAATGGAATTGGGGCTTTTTTTCCCTCCCCCCCCCCCATACATGGCAGCTTGGGTGTGCTGCTTTGCATTTTCTAAAGATGCTCAGATTGTGTTGCTGATTTAAAAGAGAGAGAGAGAGGGAGGGAGAGAGAGAGAGAGAGAGACCACCTTGGTTGAAAACTTCTGCTTATCCTCCAAAGAAGTAAAATCGATGTATTAAGCTTTGAGAGGCTCATTGTTCAACTCTGACAATACATCACAAAATCCCCCCTTAAGAGCAAAAAAATTATGCAATGATGGCATTACAGCTCTTCAAGTGATAGATAGGATAGGAAATGATTTTTCCAAACCTACTCAAAAAAGCATGAACAATTGACATAGAAAAGCAAGCCCTTTCCGACTTCATATAGACTTTCATAACTGGGAAGAAGATACAAAATCTCTCACACCTAGTGGTTATGCCATGCAAGGATCTCAGTCTTGTTTTATTTTATTTTATTTATTTATATTGCCTCCTACTTGCTCATGGCGACACAAGGCGGCTTACAGGAAATAAAAACACAACATAAAAGAAATAAAAATAATAAAAAATAAAAATAAAAAATAATAACACCCCCCCACCTTATGATGACTATAAAAAACAGTCATCCTTAAATAGTTGCTTCCAGGACCCAAGTAGGAGCCAGTCCAGCCAGAGAAGAAAATCCAGCCTGGTTAAAGGGAAATTTTTTTAGAGGCAAAGACAGTTTTGAAGGTGGTGGCTGGATGGAATTTTAAGCAGGATCAGGGAATTTGAGGGTGGAGCAAGAGGAGGAGAAAGTGAGTCATAACAGCAGAAGAAGATGCAATGAAGGCAGATGGAAGGCTGCTTTTAGGGAAAGGGGTATTGGTTAATTGAGACCAATTCCCACTTCCGGTCCTGTGCCTAATCTGAAAGAGAAATTCCCATGTTTTTAGGGGCCTTGGTTCTTGACTGCCAGTTCTGTCTACAATAAATGTCTTTATCCATGACTTGATTGTGGATGAAAAGCAGGTTGGTTTGATGTCCAAAACTGGGATGGGTGGAAAGGAGGTGCTCTACTCTCAGAAATTTGTTCAGACAGATTTTAGGCTTTTCACCAGCACAAACCCAAAGCAAGGGAGAAAGAGAGACAATTGTGATGCAGAACACTCTTCTAGCAGCAGGTAATTGGATGAATGCTTTGTTTCTGAAGCTGGACTCAAGGAAAAAGTTTTTGTAGAGTTCCCTCTGATACACAGCAGCGTGCCTCACCAGGGTTCTTGATCTCATTTCTGGGTTGAAGTTGGTAGATTCCAGGCTTATGGTTTTGTGTTACGTCAATCTATGTCTCTATATTAAAAATCTTGGTTCATCAGGTCTGCTACGCATTGGATCTGGGTTTTGTGTTCAGAGCAGACCCAATTTTCTTTGGGTAGGAGACATTAGTATTACATGTAACATGGTGAGACCATTCCTTTATTGCTATGGAGCTGATTGGGCTTTCCATGGGTCAAAGAATTTATTCAGTCTGGCCCAGATATCTAATAGATCCACTTGTTTTCTGAAGATCCTTTGGAGAATATCACCAAACTTTATTAGGCAATTATGCTGAGACTTTGGTCTTCTGCTGGAATGTGACAGCTCTACCATTTTGGATAATACATTTGAGCAGCCTGTTCTTGCTTACAATCCAGATCAGGGTTTGGCACTAAGACCAAATGGATTCCTCTTGTGAATGAACAGTAATGAAAGTACATCCTAGCTACCTGATATCCTAGCTGCCTTCAGTACTATTAATCATGGGATCCTTCTGGATCAGTTTGAGAAGTTGGAAATGGGAGAACAATATTGTAGTGGTTTTCTTCTTTCCTCCAGGGATAGTTTCATTCGTTACAGTGGAGTGAGAAAAAGGTCAAGCTATAAGGTCTTTTATTTATTTTAAATGCATAAAATTTGGGTTTTAATAGTTTGCACTGCTTTGTTAATGGTGAATACTGTGTATTTTTCCTTTGTATACTATACCAGTGGTCCCCAACCCCTGGTCTGTGGACCAGTACTGAGCTATGGCATGCCAGCAATTGGTCTGCACAAACAAGCAAAACCCCATCCGCGGGATGCAGGCAGCACACAAAACCATGCCCCCTCCGGTCCACGGAAAAACCTCTCTCCATAGAACCGGTCCCTGGTGCCCAAAAGGTTGGGGACCTCTGTACTATACTATGTATTCAGTTGAACTGGTACTTTAAATCAGAAATGGCAAATCAGGTGAACTAGAAATGTTTTTCTTCCATGAAAGGTATAACTGTGATCCTATTTAATCTCAAATTAACCTTTAACTTCAGAATTCAATTACCTACATTGTACCTTGGCTGTCCAAAGCCATGTACAAATTAACATTTGCAGAATGATTCTTTTCACATTTTATAATGAGGAAATCAACAGCAACAGAAGCAACAAAAAAGTGTAAGAGGTTTGCGCCATGTAGAATTAACAATCAATCCAATGACAGTCTTGATAAAAAGAAAAACAGTACAAAATACCATACCTCCCAGCATAAGATGAAAACTTCCAATAAAACCTGAAATAGGATGGAAAGTAGCAGAATAGGGCAGCAAAAAATGACAAGACTGATAATCAGATGTACATTTCAGGCTTAACAAATATCAGTACAGGATCAAAGACTTAAAGATTAATGGATACAGTTAGACCACACGGAAACACTGACATCAACCATTAACACTATCTTACATAAAACATCTGCAAAAAAATAAAAAAAATAAAACCAACACAAAACTGAGAACCAAATTATTGGATTTAACACTAACATGGCAAGAGAAAAATAAACCAGATTGGGTGGCAAATATCTCCAGTTGCCTCCTTCCCATTTGGACCATTGAATCTTTCAGAAATGGGTGAACCACAGTTTAGGAAATGACAATCAAATTATTTGCAGTATTAGAAACATCACTCAGTTACCGAACTTCTCATTTGGATCCGAGAAAATGTGTAACAGACAGTCATATTTCTCAACAAAAATGAACAAAATAAGGACCACCTTAAATTAGCAGGAAAAAATGGCCTTTAAAAAAACATTGTAAATGGAGATGAGCAGGAGGACAGTCAACATGAATAGAGCATGTTCATCCATAAAGCTGCAGAATTGTTGAACAATTAGCACATACTCTCCTAAGTATAAATATGATGCTGAAACCGGAGAAAGAAGAAAACCCTCGGTGATTTAGCCAAGAGAGGACCAATTACAAAAGAACAATGGGATATGAAAAGCTAGAGATCCATACTCTCACATTTTTATGGATTTCCCAAAATTCATAAATCTTACATATCACTTGGTCCAGTCAGTCATTATTGGAAACCCATCACATAGAACATAGCCATAGATTTCACTAAAAAAAAAACTGGAGACCCTATAGGTGTGAGTGAATGTGCAGTTAATCCACCATTAAACTACCCCAAAAAAGTATTAACTATTGAGGAACATAAAGTTATGATCTCAAGGTCAAGATTTTTCACATCCGTATATTCAAAAGTATCCACTGAAGCCTTGCTATCAAGTATAGTCAAGCATACAAAATTTGAAAAATCTAGATTAATGGAATTTTCACCACTTACTTTCAGTTTGATGAGCAGATATACAAACTAATACACAAGTGCAGTCCAAATATGGATCTATTGTGTGGATGACACTTTTATCATAATCACAAAGGACAATTGAAAATACAATCTATAACATAACATGGAATCAAATGCACAAGCTAAGAGGAAAACAATAACAGACTACGGTATCTTATTTAGATATTATCATCAGAGGAAACATTGGCAGACTTCAAATTCAGATGTAGCAGAAGCAATACATACAAGGCAAGAGTCGCACTACCAGAGCAGCAGTCCAACTGTCTACAAGGAAAACTCTACAAGAATACTACTGGGATGAATAAAAAAATACACTGCAGCAGACTTCAATACTTCAAAACAATGCAACTTCATAAGAACATGTCTTTCTTTCTGCAAGTAGCTTTCTGTGCAGCCAATATACATGCAGATATAGAAAACCTCCACATCTATATTGCAAGCATTTATTTGAGTCCAAATCTGGCCCTCAGATCTTCAAGAAATACTGCTAGCTTGCAAGCAAGAACTGGTGGGAGCACAAAATAATCAAAGTAATAGAAAACAAAGAAGCTAAAGTGCTCTGGGCCTTTAGAATTAAAAGAGACTGGCACCTGCCACATAACATCCCAATCTTATCAACTGTCAATAAGAAGGACAAAAAAAATCTGTATAATGGACATGTCAGTACCTGCAGACAGCAGAAAAGAAGAGAAAGAACTGGAGTAAATAACAAAATACAAGGACCTGAAAATAGAAATAGAACGACTATGGAAAAAGACAGCAAAAATAGTACCAGTGGTGATAGGCTCCTTGAGTGCAGTCTCAGAACATCTGGAGCACCACTAGGAAACCATTAGCATTGACAAAATCACCATCAATCAATCATAAAAGACAGCTTTCCTTGGAACAGCTTACTCCCAGTGGCGACAGCTTTAATATCATCAAGCAACAATATCTTCCCATCCCAGGTCTTTGAGAAGGACTCAATAGGTGGACAAAAATGCCAAGTCCACTCGGAACATGTGGCTGACTGTGCAACCAGCCTTAATAATACGTCAAGACAATGATCTGAACAAACTTTTTAAAGATTCTCAGTTTATTCTCAGAAGGAAACTACTTGTATGCATTTCTTTTTGGAGCAGAGTATAAGAACAATTGACTGAAAGCGCAGCATTTCACCATCTTGGTTTATTCAAATTAAATAGTTCAACCTCTTAACTTACAGCTGTGTGGCACAGTGCTTATAGTTTAGGCCTTGGTGAATAATTTTATTCAGAAATTAACCACAGGAAGATTTTTTTCCCCATCATTAATAGGGAAGGAACTGCTGATGAAGTATCCATTATTACAATTACAAAGCACCATCCAGAATAAGTTATCATCACAATACACAATATATTTGAGACACACATTCCCCTGTGAAATATTTTCAGGGGGGATAAATCATTTCACACTTCTTTAGTATTCCAATAGCAGTCATGATTCTCTGTTCCTATTAGCACCTTAGGATCTCTCTTTTTTTCTATTCAGTGAAATGTTTTAGGGCCAAAAGGTGTTTTTTTTTTTTTTCTGACACATTGACAGGCTACAGATTCACTATGGAATTTTTCCTGATATGATCAGCAGCAGCATCAGAGCATAGAATGAACTGAAGATGATAAAATGTATGGCACAGTTTTCAAGATACAGTATTGCTTTATATGCTTGAGTTCGGGGTGGGTTTTTTTGTTTTTTTGTTTTTTGTTTGTAATGCACTGATATATATATATAAATAATTTCTGCTAGGTCCAAGTTGGCCAACATTAAAATTGCTGTTTTACCAAGTCCAAATGTGTTCTTTGCGCATTTACTAAGAAAAATGAAGAAAATAATCAAGTCTATAATTTTTTTAGAATTAGCATTTTACATGCAATTATGCATTGTTCTAATTATTTTGTCAAACAATTTTTTCCTGTCATTACTGTACAGTCTTATATTAAATATTGCTTATCTCACAGAACACTCTCAGTTCATCCTTTTTTAAAAAAAAGTGATTTATTTTCTAAATCATACAGATTTTTAAATTGAAAATACAGCATAGAAAATCTTATAAATGGTCTGTGAACTGTATAATGATATAGTTTAATCACTATTAAATTCTCAAGTTCCTCAGCCGGCTCAGAAATGCTCTAATTTTGTTCTGAAGACAATATGTTTGTCCAGTTTCTTGACCAGTGTCTTTACATTTTCAACGATGCATTCTAATAAAAATATAAAAGAATCATACAGATGGCTGTTCTTCGAAAATTTTTAAAATTAGCATCCCAGAAAGATGCTAATATTTACTTGGGGCACATTTTCTTGAAATCACTTAGATTTCTCTCACTATGTATATTTAAATATATAATATTTGGATCTGCTGTAACAGCCTTGCATATTTACATAAGCCTGTGAGCATAAATGTCCTAATGGTTGCATGGCAGGCTGTATACATATTATATTGGAACCTGTAGAGTGCAATATAGCAATGTATTAAACATATTTAGATTTCCATTCATGGGATTTAAGCATATTCACTTGTGCACTGTGTGGACTTTGAGGGAAGCATTAATCAATCAGTTCCAGCTACTATGCCCTCCTTGTTCATTCACAAGTCTCTGGAATTCAGTGGATTCTGCCTTAACCCTTTTAAAGGCAAAATAAACAAACAAACAAAACAAAACAAAAAAGAAGGTGCAGAACTGTTCCAGCTTTGACACTAGAGAGGAGCAGGCTTTCTTCTTTGCAATTTGGGATACGTAATTGCTTCTACATAATGGCGCTATGATACATTTAATGGAAACTCTTTTTATGGGCCGTTTTACTGCACTTCGGCATTAAATACACACAGGTGCCCTAAATGTACCATTAAACCATTAAAGGTAGTTGTGTGCAAGTTGCATTACAAGTCCTGAATCTGTCAGCTACCGTATAATATTTAACAGTTAATCCCTTTGCTTCCCCATCTTACGGAAACTCCTATTGTGTCTTCTGTTCCCCTAAGGGACTGACATAATTGTCTCCCCTGATAAATTTTCAATTTATGTTCCTGGGAACAGGGACCACCCTTATTATGCTTTTGCCAAATTTTCTCTGTGCCTTTGTCTGCCTGAACTGTGCCACTTTCACAAAAGGAATACAAAATCTGAAGAGTAAGCAAAAATGATATGTTAGCTTAATTGTTTCACTTATCAATGCTTCTCACTTCTCTTCTTCCTATTTACTAAAGAGGATTCCCAGTGGGATGCCAAAACTATATGTCCTCGTTCCATACTTATTCATAGACCTAATCTGAGATTCACTGTGAACCATTTTGTGGAAGAAACTCAATATACCTCCCATTTTAAATCAACATAGGTAGCGTGGGAAACTGCTTTGAGCCTGGCAGAGATTGGATCTGAGTTATGTAGGAGTAAGGATGAGATGCACTTATTTAAACTCTTATCTATCACAGTCTGGGAGAAAGAAAATCTTCTAACATGTGTTTGTCCATACATTATTAGCAGATACCAGCTACAAGATGGCATGCGATAAACTCCTGCCTTTTGTTCCCCACTCACCAATCCAATCCTTACTTAGCAATGCTGTGGAATATTTAAAAAATAATTGATAATGCCCATTCTTTTCCAAACACGGATTGTTGAGTCTATAGTTTTGCCAGCCTTTATATGGCATTGCCACTACAACCATTGTTTGGTAGCAAATACAATGGATATACAATTCCTCTTCCTGAATTGTGCAATTACAAATCACCAATGTGTGATTTATTTCCAGGATGTTGCACTGTGTAGATCAGTTGGAATAAACCAGAACGAGAACTCATAAATAAATTGACTGTAAAAGAAAAATTCCCCCTTTGATGTATTTCAAAGGAACAATCAAGGAAATCAGCCCCGACTATTCTTTGGAAGGTCAAATACTTTGGCCACCAAATGAGAAAAGAGGACTCCTTGGAAGAGGCCCTGATGTTTGGAAAGACGGAAGGCAAAAGGAGAAGGGGACGGCAGACGATGAGATGGTTAGTTAGTGTCATGGATGCAATGAACATGAATTTGGGCTAACACTGGCAGACAGTGGAGGTGACTTGTGCTATAGTCCATGGAGTCGCGAAGATTCAGACATGACTTAGCAACAAAACAACAAAAGCAACAACAATAAAAGAATAATCATTGCACTGATCTTGTGTAATTTGGTTACCAGAAAAAAATACAATGTAGATGAGTGATATTCAGCCAAGACCTTCGGGTAGAAGAGTCACTAGACACCTTTCCAGCACAATTATGATTACTGACTATTTTGCAATGTCTGAGTCATTGCATTTTCCCACAAACTTCAATTTACTGCTAGTGACCCTATCAAGTATAATTAGCTAATTATCACTTTTTAATTGGGATGTGTAAATGCACCGATTATCCATGAAAGTTTCTTCAGCTTGAACTCACATCCACAGAATTTGATGTATGTTTTTATATATACTAAAATCCCAGCTTTTTTCTTTTAGACAGATTGTGTTCGCTTTAGAAATATAAAATCTGTACAGTTGAAAGTCGGTGAAGTTCTGTTCAGGCAGCCTGGCTTGTAGAGCATATTATTGTGTATTATCCAGGTATAAGTGAAGCCTTTAAGACCCTATTGTCTCTTTGTAGGTTTCTCTCTAATTACTCCATAAAAAGGGAACTCCTTGCAAGTTTCCATCTTGAAGTATTTTATTCTAGGCTCTTCATCAAAACAAGGAAGAGAGGGGATAATTAATAATACAGAAAAGTGTGAACTTTTTGCTCCAGTTCAGACATCAAGTCTCAGCTTATGCAAAGCTCTTTGCTAAATCCATTAATCACTAGTCTGGTTCTTAAGCAGCAGATAAGGCCATATAATCCTGAGGGTGTGTGTGTGTGTGTGTGTGTGTGTGTATTCTCCCTAATTTTTCTTTTATGCAGGGATATTTATTTATGTGTTTTGGTGTGGAAGAGTGTTTCAGAAGATAAGCCATTATAATTGTGATAGAATAGTGAAATAAGCTTCATATCCATGCATCCATCTTCATCTCTAGCTTGCTCCCATTGAGGGGCAGCTAACTCGCTTTGTAAAGAAAGTTGTAAAACCTGTGCCTTTCTGGTTATGAGGTTGTCCCTCTACAAGTTTAGGGCTTCAGTGTTTGTGTTTTCCAGTGAGGGCCTTTCTGAGATTTGTATAGCCCTTTGCAACGATGCTCAGCTGATGACCACTGGAGATCTCTAGCTAGCTGGGAAAACCCTTGCGATATCTAGTTTTTTGCAGTTTTTCAGGAAATCCCCTCAGCTGCAGACAGCCAAGGATCTAAATTTTTCCCACATGATGATTAATCCTCATCTAAGGTACTGTGATAGGTAACCAGACAACCTCAACCACCTTTCTTATGCATTTGATTACCTGGTAGTGATTATGGTACAGTAATTTATCAGTTTTGACCACATTTATGCGTGTTAAAGTTTAGTGTGCATTTCTTTTTTGCAACTTTTTTGCAGAAGAACTATTCTCTCTGTTGGATGCTCCACAACACTGATGGAAAAGTAATCCTACCCTATAGTCCCAGGTTCTCATACTGAGGATGGCACCTGAAGGAACAGGGGTGCCAGAGCGTAATTAGTGTATAAAGCCCTGCCAGCAATTCTTATTTGAACAAGTGAGAGGGACTTTGGAGAGGTGCTTTAGGTATTCCTCTATTTCATTTCTCTTATTGCAAGCTATCCAAGCATGATATATCAATATATAGCTATCTCTTTGAAAAAAATTAGACCAGCGGTTGGTGCTGGCAGGGCATTAAAGCAGGTTAAACTGAACAGTATGCTCATATTTTGTAAGTCATCTGATTCTCTGGACTCAATCCAAACTCTTCTGCCTCCAGTCTCCCATTAATCAGCTGCTGCTTCTGTAGTGAGTCGGCATGTTCATTTTTCATTGGAATTTATTTTGGTGTTTATAAACACTTCCATGTAAATCACGCTCAGCTATTATACAGAGGACCAATAGTTGCTCTGTGATCCTACTGATTATATGTGGTAGTAGCATCCCATGATTAATCATTCTCCATTCTCTCCTCTGTGGCCACTAGTCACTATCCTCTGATGGTGTCTTCTCCGTGTCCTTACTGGTCCTTTTCTACTCCATACTTCACCATACAATGCTTTGTGGGTACCTTAGATTAAAATTTCCAGCAGTGTAGAGATCCGCAACATGAAGAAAGCTGAATCCCTTGCACCCCTTCAGTGGGCTATTTCCTGCCATAAAACGTCTATTTCTCAATACTAAACATATCCCTATTTGGAACTCCTTTGTAATCTGGGATGCCTTTGATATGTACAATCTGATGAAATAGATGAGGTGCCTCAAAGGAAGGTATACCTGTGGGCTTTTCCCATGTCCTCCGCGATTCCTTTGTGAGTCTGGGGAGGCCTGGCCAGCTTGGAAGGTTGTCAGCCTCTCATTTTGGAAAGGGTGATATTGGCAGCCTAGAGAGATGCTCTGGTACAGCACTATTAAAGACCCCTTTGTTAGATCTGGTGTCTTGATGTAATGGAATTCGGGGGGCTTTGGCGTGTGAGGGGAAGAGATGCTGCCTTGGAAGCAATCATACAAGGGAAGGGGGAGTCTCAAAGGCCTTAACGGTCAGAGAAAGAAACTTAGGAAGGATCCACCCTAATGGGTCACACTGTTAAAAGTGGCAATGGGAAGTTTCTATCTTCAGCTTGCATGATTCTGTTAATACAGCCATACAATAAACTAGATTTAGCTCATATAGTTGTAATATCTCGCTTCCATAAAGTGATGGGGACTGAGACACAAAGGAACAGTCTCTCTTCTGAAATTAGATTAGTCGCCATCTTAAATTTGTTCCAGAAGACGCTCAGTAGTGCACATTTGTTGATTGACCAGAGCTATCTCAGTTTGAATACATACACGGTTATGATTCCATTATGCACTCTTATTTAATTACTCTCTTATTTAATTACCATGCCAGGAATCCTATTGGATTTAGCGATATACAAGCAAGTGAGTGAATGAGTGAGTGAGTGGGTGAGTGAGTGAATGAATGAATGAATAAATGTTGTTATTGGTTTTGTTGTTATTACTCTGAATCAGTTCACTGCAGAATGCTTCCCTGGGCAGGCAGACACTTGCATAATTATTATCTGGTCTCTGATTTTCCCTTTCACAGGAAGAATCCAGATATGTTGGTTGAGGGGACAACTCTTAGTGGATTCTCTTGATCCTTTTCAGTCAGGATTTAAGTTTGGGCATGGGACAGAGAAATCATTGGTTGCCATAGTGGAGTGACCCTTGCTGGGACTGGATGTGGAGAATCCATCACTCCTGTCCTTTTAGACCAGGGGTGTCAAACTGGCAGCCCGTGGGGCGGATGCATCATGAACAGGCCACGCCCACCCCGGCTCTGCAAAGGCAAAAAATGTCACAATACATCACGATAGTCACGTGACCCGATCGAGTTTCACACCTGTGTTTTAGACTTTTCAGCAACTTTTGATACAATCAACCATGGTATCTTTCTGAACTATTTGCCAAAGCAAAAAGTTGAAGGCACTGCTCTGCAATGGTTCCAGTCTCTTTGTAGGAGCTGATTACAGTAGAGAGGAGGGGGAAGGAAGTAGCTGCTTCTCCCCTATTACTAGTTAACAGTTATATAAAACTAGAGGGGAAGGTCATTATTGTTTCAGGATATGGGTATCACCTATATGCTAATGATACACAACTTCATATCACTGCTTAGTCTCAGTGCCTGAGAACTATTGTCTGAGTAGGATGAAAAGTTGCTACAGTTGCTACAGTTGGTGCAAAATGCAACCACCTGTTTATTAACTGGAGCTCACTGCAGGGAATACATTACACCTGCAAGAGGTTCTGCATTGATTGCCAATAGTTTTCTGATGCAATTAAAGGTGTTATTATTATTATTATTGCCTATATAGTTCGGCACTTTGTTGTCTGAAAGACCATATTCTTTAATCAGAATCAATCTGACTGAAAATGTAATATCTCGCTTCCATAAAGTGACGGGGACTGAGACACAAAGGAACAGCCTCTCTTCTGAAATTAGATTAGTCGCCATCTTTAATTTGTTCCAGAAGACGCTCAATAGTGCCCATTTGTTGATTGACCAGAGCTATCTCAGTCTGAATATATACACGGTTATGATTCCATTATGCTCTCTTATTTAATTACTCTCTTATTTAATTACCATGCCAGGAATCCTATTGGATTTAGCGATATACAAGCGAGTGAGTGAGTGAGTGAGTGAGTGAGTGAATGAACGAATGAATAAATGTTGTTATTGGTTTTGTTGTTGTTACTCTGAATCAGTTCACTGCAGAATGAAGACCTATTCATTGACAGCTTGTTGATTTCTTTATGAATTTCTTTAAGAAATTTATATTGCCGCTTTTCTTAAGGAAGTAACTGTGGCACACAATTGAGAATAATACAACAGCATAAATATAAATCTAAGCAAATATAATAAATACAAAATGCAAAAGTTGTGGTCCATAATGTAGCATGCTGTTTCAGTGCAGGTTGATTGATGGATGTTTCTCAACTTCCAGGGCTAGGTAGAGAGAGGTAGACAATGGCCCAAAGGACTTGAACTGATTCTTCCCCAATCCTTGTTCAACGCCATAACACTATATCACATAGCTACACACACACATACACATGCGCATGCGCGCGCACACACACACAGAGGAGAGAGAGAGGGAGAAATATTTCAAAACTTGTTAAACCACTGGCTAGACTGAAATGCATGGAACTATTTTGTCTGTGTTTAAATATAATTAATCTGCAGTATATTTGAACAAAATTGTTAAATTAGCAACAGTAGCCTGAGTCACACATCATGCTAAGTTCAAACCAAACCTGCTAAACAACTGATAATATGTTTAGCTTTCTGTGTGAAGATCATAGGTGAGAAATGTTGGAAATCCTGTCATAAACCTATTTTACAGTACAATATAAATGCATTTCCCACTTCAGAATAACAACAAGCTATATTACCAGGTTTTAGGTTTAAAAACCAGGCAGGCTCTGAATGGTCTAAAAAAAGAAGGAGCTTTGAAGGCCACAGGTAGTTCAAAGCTACAGGTTGTCTACCCCAATTGTCCAGCCTATAGGGTTGTATGAATTTGTCAGTGCTATGGAACTTGCCTGGACTATTGCTGATACACTTAAAATAATTTGGAAGTCTTTATCTACAAGTTATGAATGGGAACATTGAAACTACCTGGCACATTTGTTTCCCATTGAGATAAATTGTTACACAACCTTGCTAGTTTTAATTTAGCCAAGGTATTCTTTGGAGGAACAGACTATGTGCTTGTCTATGATGAACAAATACTTTGAGATCCTCTGGGCACAAGCAAACTACAGAGTAAGCTTTTTCATAGTTATTAAGTATTTTTTCTCCAGAGTCTTTTAGTGCTAAAAAATAAAGTTCTGTCTCTTCAGATTGTGCTGGAGAATCTTCTTTTCTTTTCCATTAAATAAATGTAGACAACGATTATTTTAGAACGATTTTGCTGATAGTTTTAAAGTGTTTTTCTTTAATTTCATTATTGTGCATCCAGATATCCTGTATAATATGAAGACATAGACTTAAGATCAGCACATACATCCATAAACATGTTAAGTAACATGACAATAGGAATTTATTTCCAAATAAATGCCAATAATTTTATTACATTTGTTTGTTTGTTTTTAACACAGCACCGTTGAATCCAAACAGATTGATGATGACAGTACACTGATAACAATATAAACTCAGTTACAGTGTAATTCTAAGAGACACATAAATGCTAAAAGTCATCCTTAAAGGTCAGGTTTAAAAAGTAGTACCTTAATTCTAGAGACAGAATGAGGGGAGACAAAAGAGAGCTATTTCATAGTTTGGGAGTGAAAAAGAGGGACCCTTTGTCACAATTTCAACAAGCAGACTTCTGACAGAGAAGATATCTTTCTGATTTTCTAGCCTCTAAAGCCCAAACTTTAAATTATGTCCATCAAGTAGTTAGCAACCAGAGCAAATCTTTCAACTAAGCCAGGATTCCATGCATCAGTGAGTAGCCTGGCTGTGCCTTTTTTTGCTGATTGAAATTTCAAGATAAAAGGAGCCCCGCGCAGAATGTAGAGTAAAAGTAGAGCACATATAAGATTTTAAAATTAAAATTTAAAAAATTAAATCTATTTTTATTGTGATGATCACGACTGTTATTACTATTAAAATGTTATGTATTAAATACCCTTTTTAGTCAATATTGTGCAGTGCTTCAAGACTCGATGTTCCATAACTTGGTCTTCTTTACTAGTGAATGATTAGAAGCTTGGCTGCTTCATTCTATTTGTATAATCTATCTATCTATCTATCTATCTATCTATCTATCTATCTATCTATCTATCTATCTATGTAGATCTTTGGTTATTCGGGTTTTCTCCTGTGTCAAATTGGAAGTGTTTTGGCGACGTTTTGACGAAGTCCCATTCGTCATCTTCAGGCTGGTGTTTTCGGCTTCTTGCTTCTAGGAGCAATGTGTGATCATAGCTGTTTCTTCCTTTTAACTGCTAGTGGGGGTATGAACTGATTGGATGGGAGCTTGGCTGTGTTCTGATTGGGTGGAGGTGTGTTCTGATTGGTTAGGGGCTTGGCTGTGCTCTGATTGGATGGGGGTTGGCTGTGCTCTGATTGGATGGGGGAGTGTTCTGTTTGGGTGGGGGCTTTGTTGTGCTCGGGTTAGTCTGAGTTGCAGGGGGATTTGAGATGATGAGCTGTATGGCTGTTGTTTGGCTTTGCGTTCATGGTCGTGCCTCATCTTCATGGTGGGTGTCAGTTTGCTTCATGTATGGATTGGAGGGGTTTAAAGTGGCTAATGATGCAGCTGTGGTCTGGCTCCTGCCTCATCATCGATCTGGGTTTGGGTTTGCTTTTTGTGTGGATGTGTGGTGGTGACATCCGTGGTTTTCGTGAGTGTGGGTCTGGTGTCATTCTTTGTGTTAGGGACTCGTTTGTCAATAAGGGTGGGTTTCCAAATGGCTGGTAGGCGGGAGGTATCATCTCGTTTATTCATGCTGTGTGGGCATTTTTCTATCTCGATGGCTTCTCTGATTATTCTGTTATTAAAGTGTTTTGGTGATAGTTTTGGCAATAGTTCTGGTCTTTTTAAAGTCAATTTCATGTCCTGTGGCTTTAAGGTGTTGGACCAGGGAAGAAGTTTGTTCCTCTTTTTTAACTAAGTTCTTATGTTCTTCAATGCGTGCACTTATTCTTCTGTTGGTTTGTCCGATGTATGTGGTGGGACAAGCTGTGCATGGGATTTCATATACTCCTTGATTTTCAAACTCAATTTTGTCTTTGGGGTTTCTTAGGATGGTGGCTATTTTTCTGTTTGTGCAGAATGCTGTCTTGATGTTGTGTTTGTTGATCCTCAACAAACACATGCTGATTCTGTCTATGGTGCCTTTTATGTATGGGAGGACGGCTTTGCCGTTTTTTTGTTCTCTGTCTTATCTATCTATCTATCTATCTATCTATCTATCTATCTATCTACCTACCTACCTACCTACCTACCTACCTACCTACCTACCTACCTCTGTCTGTCTGTCTGTCTGTCTGTCTGTCTGTCTAATTTATATGACCGGCCAACTCACACATGGGTGATCCCAGCAGCTTACAACATTAAAAATCCATAACATAAAGCCCCACCCTAAACCCTCATATAATCCATTTCAGTATCTGTTTTCTTTCCATCTAAAATTTCTCATTTTAAGGTAGGTGAGATTAGAAACAAACTAGTTCTTCCAGATGATTGCAAAGCAGCATCTTAAGCTCCACATTAGTTTCTTGGGGTGGGGGAGTATTTCTCAGCATCATGATAAATGGCCAATTGGCTCGGTGCTCTTGTTTTCTCATCTTCATCTTATTTATGCTCACAGACTCAAAGTAATTGGCTTATAAAAATTGGTTTTGACTAACTTAATGTCCGTGATACCCCCTCTATCAAGATATTTGATGAATATAAAGTTTCCATGGCAACAAGATTAAAAAAAGAGAGAGATCTCTTTCCAGGACTGCATCAGCACATGATGAAAATACAATAAAATAACATTACTCAATATAATTTTGTTATTCTGATTTAGTTGGTAAGGCTTTATGGAGGTTGTTTGTCTTATTGCCTGGAGTTGATAAGGAAGAAGTTGAGAAAGAAAAAAGATCTCCTAGTATTAAGGCCTGCTTGATTCTCATTGAAATCTCAGTAAGCATTCCAGGGGAACTAATGTCTGTAGAAAGATGCAAAGGACAGTTGCTAAGAGTCCACAATTAAGAAACCAGTGCTGCTTTGAGATGAGTTCATAGCAGTGCAAATTGGGCTTGGGAAGAGGGCACACAAATGGGAGTCGCCCTTTCCTTACCCAAGTCTTGCTCTCTTGCCCACTATAATCAGGGTAGTGGAATTAGTAGAGCATGCGGGGGGGGGGGCAATTAAAGGATGTCCAAATTGCAGCATGGGCCTGGCAACAGAACACGTGGGAACATTCCACATATCTAAGTTCGAGTTCAGCTCCTGAGCTGATTTTTTGGGGCAGCAATTTCAAACTGGATTGCTATGGTCTTTTTTGCTTTTGCTTTTTTACTTCTCTCACTAACCCTACAGCTGAAAAGGAAGCTTTTAGCATAAAAATAGGAATCTTAGCAGTATTAGTTTGGATCTTTTCTTGGTTTTATTTCTACCTTATTCAAAATTGCAAGAAATAAAAAGATGTTCTCCAGAAGTCAATAAATATAGATTTGTCGTCTTTAGATTGCTGAAAGGATCATACTGAAAATACAGGACAAGTACTTTTCTCCAAGTCAAGGCAGTCTATCTCCCATGAAAATTATAAGAATGAATGAATGAATGTGTGTGTGTGTGTGTGTGTGTGTGGGAGAGAGAGAGAGAGAGAGCGAGAGAGAGATTTTTCCTTCAAATGTTGCATAATCAGTTTTTTCCCCCTGTGGCTGAGGATCCAAAAATTTGTTTGATTATAAAGAACAAAAAAAGGTAAAAAAAAAAAAAAGAAAGGGAAAAAGTGCTTAATCCCTTTTTGTTTCAGTTTCAAATAATTTTTATTAAACAGTAAGCATTTCTGAACCATATATGGAAGATGATCTGGAAAAATCACTATCTTCTTACTTTTCCAAGAGAGATGTAAAATATGGTCCCTTGCTGCAGATTTTAAAAAGGATTAAGTATTTGTTCTAAATAGAAATGAAAGCCTACATAGTGGGACAGTGTAGCTAGAACTCTGGCAGTGGAGAAATTTTCATGTATACAGTATATTTCTCTATAAGGATTAGTATACATTCAATTTGCCAAACATTTTATAGAATGCCTAAAAATAATATCCTATTTCAATGAGGTTCTGTAGGCAGGTCACTTCATCCTGTATAATCTTTATTTGCTTTCAACATAATTTTAATGTCTTGGCATATTGAGCCACTGGGTGGAGTGCTTTTGGGCAATCCCAGGTTCTCTCCTTATTCCTGAGAGGAATTCCAAGGAGTCATTTGCTCATTCTGCACAGTTGTTGGCTCCGCTCTCTGCGGAGCCAACTTCAGCCCACCATTGCTTCCCCAGAAATCCCCTCAATAGCTGGTCATTTTTACATATCTTTAAGGATGTACCAAAGTGGTGTATTACATACCCAGAGGATCACAGTTAGCATATTGGAATTAAAATGCTTTTGAATTTTTAGCAATCTCTTAAAATCAGGTGATCATTTAGAACATAAGATACTTGATGTGGTTTAATATGTTAGAATGACTAGAACAGAGTAGTTAGGTCCCAGACACTTCTGCACTCCTTTCACTGTAGTAGTTTAAAATAAAATAGTTCAGAATGCCCTTCTTCTGTCATGTTATATATTGCATATATAGCATATCCAGGTACAAGTAATGCTCTTAAAAAATCCATGGACGTGGGTCTTAGGTAGCTAACATGCAGCCCTCAAGATAGTACTGAACTACAATACTCAGATGCAAGCCTCAAAGTGAGGAGTGTCAGGATATTGTGTGTGTGTGTGTGTGTGTGTGTGTGTGTGTGTGTGTGTGTATCTTGAATGAGGATATAGATATAGAGACAGATGGATGGATGGATGGATGGATGGATAGATAGATAGATAGATAGATAGATAGATAGATAGATAGATAGATAGATCAGCAGTTTATGAAAACCATGCATTTTTAAGCTTTGGAAGGCTTAGATGCTGAGTATTTATATATTGATTTTCCCTTTTAGTTGGTGCTTTCTTTCCTCTAATAGCACTACCTTAAAATTAAACTTGTATTTCTTTTCAGCAGTTGTCCTTCAGCAGTTTTAACTTAAAAGTTGTCAGCCCCTTTTTTTTCTCCCTTTAGCATGCTGTTTCTTTTCTCCTTTCCTTCATCTCATTCCTCTTCTTCATGCCTCACTATTTTGTTTCATGAACCTTAGAATTCTCTCTCTACTTTTCATCTCTCTCTCCTTACTTCTCTTTCCCCATTACTGTATATCTAAAGTGATTTTTTTTTCTCTCTTTCAGGGACATCCACTTTTAGGTTCTTTTCAATTGTTTGCTTTATCTACTTCAGTAGTCATGTTCTTTCAAAACCTCTGGCTCTTCAAAGTCCTTTTATTGTAAGGAAAGTATACGCTTTGCAGCACAGTGATATCCTCATTCAAGATGTGTTCAAGAGATTTTGGGGCACTATTAAGACACATCTAGAAACCGGCAGCAAAAACAGAGTTTGGGAAAACTGTTGGATAAGTTTTCTACTATGAGCCCCATCTAAGCAATTAAAATGTCTCCCTATTATGTTCAATAGCATTTATGTAAAATAAAAAAGTTACTGTTGCATATTGCTACAACAATAATTCAGATCTGCAAAATTTTCAGATCCCAAATAAGTTAGCTGTAGGTTTTTTTTTTCTTAAGTACATCTATAAGGCAGGTTCTAAATTTCCTTTTTGGAAGATACAGAGATCCTCCTCTTTGTGGTATTGGGCAGAATTTGTGCTGGCATACTCCCAACATTAATTAGCAAGCATTTTAGAGACATTTATGAATAAATTCTCCTTTAAGAATTCACCTTTATAAAATTTAGTAGAGATTCACAGAGATTCAGTATAATCTCACAGAAGCTAGCTATGTGACTTGGGGCAGAAAGATGGAGCAAAGCGGGATTTAAATACATCCCTTGTGATAGAGACTTCAGTGTTGTATACAAAGCTTTGCTGAATATCTTTCAATATTCTCCTAAAGCACCAAACTAATGAATGTATGGTTTTCTCTCCTTTTTGCTTATCATGCCTTGCTAACATGGACATCTACAAAGGCTCAGGTTGGTGATACAATCTGTCTTGATATTTATTGTTCTCATTTAATTAAGGAGGGCCTCATGTTATTCTTCATCACCAAGCCCCGCCCACTCACCCTCCATACTGCATACTGGCAGGGGAATTCTGGGAGTTGGAGTCCAGACATCTTAAAAGTTGCTTACGTTGAGAAACACTGCTCTATAAGATTGAACCCAAAGTTTATTATGAAACAGAAAAGTTGCCAGAGATTTGCACTAAGTCCAGTGAAATGTCTTTTGAAAAAACCAAAGAGTTACCTAATGCTGATAGGGATGAAGGCTGGCTGGCACTTTCCCAGAAGCTACTGATTCAAATTATTAGGAAGTTAAAAAAAATAATCAGATTTACTTATTCCTTTTCACACTGAAGAAAAAGCATTATTGTGTGCATTAAGAATTGTCTAGAAAGATTCTATGTTACCTGCTGCTGAGCTTTGTCTTACAATTTAGCCAAACGCAGTGTTTCAAAAACCATGCAGAAGAGAACAATATTTATCTTTGTTTAAATGTGCTGTGTTTGCCTTGATTATGATAGGAAGAAAAGCAGAAATTTTAGAGTCTAAAGTTGTTGTTTTTTTTAATCAGCGCAAAATTGGCGAATGCTCAACAGTTTGCCTAATAGCCTTACTTAGCACAGACTTCATATACAGCAGCAAAGTGTTTTTAAAAAGTATTATTGTGGATTTGCCAACATTGCCAAATATGCCATTTCAGATGTCAAGGATCTGAGCTTTTGGGTTAAGCTGATTTCCAGGTAATAAAATGAGGTGCCTATGTTTTCTTTTGAATAAATAAATAAACTTAAAGAAGTGGCTATTTGTTACACTAAAACTATTTGTAAAATAGAACACATTATTGCCTTGATATCATCATCAATTATCCTCTATAGTGTGGATTCTTGCAACAGAGTAACATGTTCTTCAAGATGGCCACTAACAAAGATAGGATGGGATAGTTTATGCTTGCATCACATATCATACAACAATGTAGTGTAGTAAGTCTCTATGCTTGCCATGCCCTCTTGGAAATATTCTCCATTCCAGAATAGATATAAGCGGTCATTAAAGGTTTTAGGTCAGTCAGTATTTTAAGAAAAAAGCTATTTATATTCAGTGTTGGAATTCACCAATAAAGCACTATCTGTGAGAGAATTTGTCACAAATGTATTGCTTTATTAATAAGGAGGAACAGCATGACATGTGATGAGAAAGGTCATTTTTCAGCCTTCAGAACTTCAGGAAAGGTCCTGAAAACTAAGCTTGCCATTCAGTGGTCAAGGGACTTCAATGGTGATAGTCTATCTTTTTAACCTCCTCCTCCTCCTCCTCCTCCTCCTCCTCCTTTTTAGAAAACATTTAACACTGCACCAGCTTGGGGAAGCTGTGTAGTTTACAAACAGAGAGCCTGTTGTTCATAAGCTTTAGAGGTCTCGTATCTTCATCTGCTACTAATTAGAGATGTACAGTTTATTGAAATGAACAATCACTTTGAGAATATTGTATCCCACATTTTCACATTTAATTACAGCAGCTCAGTTTAAGCTCTATGGAAATATACCAGTGCTGTAAGAAATAATAAGCAGATGGGTTTTTTTTTAAAAAAAGCACGTTAACAAGAATTGAAAGTGATAGTATATATATGGATGGATCACAACCATCAGGGTTATAAACTGAAGTGGTATGTTTGAAATGTGAAGGAATTCATTTCAACCAGTTTTCTCTCCCTCAGTTAAGTATGTATTCACTAAAGCTACCAAAAATAAAGATAATCATTTGAATATTTAACAACTCATTAAACTATATCTAGAAAAAGTAGCTTAATAGTCTAAAGCTTTAAGTATCAAACAAGTTGTAACGAGAATTAAAAAGGGAAATAATTTTGGGGTGTGATTGTTATAATTATTTCTGTAATATTATCCAAGTGCATATTTAAGTCTACATATTGTCCCTTCCCAATTTAAATAAGGCAAGCTGAGAGCGAAATTGGCATAACAGAGAAATTGGGGCTAGAGTAATGTGCCCAAGACTGACTGGTAGACAGATTGAGCTAACAAATGAACTAAGTTCTGAATAGTTTCAGTACATTGATATTGTGATATTTTCTGGCCTGTACTAGCTTTGTTGATTTATTTACCATATTCCTATACTGCTAACTCTAAATGGCCTCTCAGTGGTTTGCTAAGGTATATCTCTCTTTTGTAGTTAGTTTAGTCTGAGCTATTTTTGTGGGGGATAGTATGGATAATTGTTGCACCACAATTTTTAGAAAAAAACTCAAAGGCTATCTTATTGTGCTGCTGTGGTTAGACTACATTTTGATTAACATAATGGGTTACCTCCATAATGTTCAACGAAGAGTCTCTCACCCTACAGTGGATTTTTTAAAGATGACAACAATAGCAACAAAGTTATTTATTAGATTAGATTAAATTTTATCCCACCTTTATTATTTTTATAATAGGCAATGAACATACAATACTCCTTCCTCTACCTATTTTCCTCACAGCAACCACTCTGGGAGGTGAATTGGGGCTGAGGAAGAACGACTGGCCCAAAGTCACCCAATAGGCTTTCATGCCAAGATGGGACTACAACTCCCAGTCTCCTGGTTTCGAGCCTGGTGACTTAAGTACTATATCAAACTGATTCTTATTTGCTGGAAATTACACATTCAAATCATGGGTGGACAAAACTCGTCAGTGCAGCTATTAGTATTTTTCTGAAATAAATAGGCTGTTTTGACAGAATGTGTTCAGAACCACTTCTTGTCCAAGAAAATGTATTTCTAAAAAATGAGCAAACCACTTCCTATAAAGCTAAAAGGGGCATTCTGAGAGGGAAAACATCCTCATTCTGATGAGAAATGGAGTGGTTTGTACCTGCAAAAGTTTTGCGTACAACTAATTAAAATATGGCCTACTATTTCCAAAACCTTCCCAAGCTCACACAAAGGTTTCAGAGGACTTGCAGTATCTTTTGAACAAATATGAACATTCATTAGAAAGCTATAAAACACCTGCCCTCCAAAAATGAAAGAAATCCCAAAGGTAGTCTCTTTCTATGTCAATATCCCATATTAATTTTATTTATTTTATTTATATAGCAAGTTTACACACCACTCATAGATCGACCCCAAAACATGTTTATAAATCCCTAATTAATAGCTATACATTATCTCCACTAATTTCGAAGTTTCCAAATGTGATAAATATATCAGAACTCAGTAAGATTCAGGCTTTCAATATATGACAGAAATACTTACTTTGTTTTTATTTGCACTTCGTTTTTTCTTCAAAGGAGATAAAGATATAAACCAGATAATCTAATCAAAAAGAAAGAATACATGTCATGATCTAAATGATCTCATGAACTGATGTAGTGGTTATATACTGACAATTTATATGTAGTGTATACTGTAAGTGTAGTGTTAGGGGTGGATTATAAATAGTAAAAGTTATTTCCTCTCTGGCATATTGATTCTGCAGAAAGTATCAGATCAGGCATTCAGTTGGAGATAATCAGCCACAAAACACCTTGAAATTGGAGAAACTCAAACACACCAAAACATGGATATAAATTAGAATTATGTATCCAGTGGTGTTCCCAAGTAACCTGGGACCTGAAGTTTCAGAATCTCTAAAAATACTTCTTCCAGTTCTCATATGGTGACAGGCTGCCTGAAATCTGATGTGGAAAGCTTTTCTAACAATGTGCTGATGACATTTGTTCTAATGAGTTTTATAAAGCTCAAAAGGTATGTTTTATGGAAAGGAGATTTTCTGAAATGAGATGCGCATTTGTTCAAGTGGACAGCTTTCGTGATACTAGTGAAAAACACACCTGAACATTATTATAGTAATATTCTGGAGCCATTAGCTACAGTTTAAGGCAAAGCCATTATAAACCAGAATCAGACTACATTGTGATGATTGGTGACTTAACAAGAGTAATAACAGGAATTCAAATTGAAAATCTGAATGTGGAGCAGTGCTGTAGTTCTTTAAATTTACTTTTTAAAAGTGTATAAATATTGTGGCTGACAGTACAATTCTATAGAAGTCTACTCAGAAGAAAGCTATATTGTAGTGTTTAATAGTATTTATTTCTATTTACACATATTTAGGAATACTATCTAATCAACTTCTGGAACTAGTGGCTTGATGAAAGAAATTCCAAGCATGCAATATTATATTAGCACTACACATGGGATACAACGCAATCTGAGGACATTATTCATTTCTACACAATGCCCTTGGGCTTCATGTGGAACCAGATGCATTCTTGGTAAATGAAAAATAGGGATCAGCTGCAGGCTTCTCTTGAAAACATTGCAACAGTGAGCCAAGAAAAAGAAAAATGGGACTACACCATAAACTGGTAGAAATCCCAAAGGTAGTAGAAGACATTCTGTAACCCTAGGGTAGCTGGGAACAACCTGGGAGAAACAGGGCATGATTAGTATTTTGTTTTGTCTGAAATGTATATGAGTGACTGGTATGACAAATTAATTGGCCAGGAGCCTCATCAACTTACCATCTCAGTTTACTTTCTGCAAATTGATTGGATGTCTTTTCCTATGGTTTGAGGGATCAGATGTATGGCTGCTTTGCTCTCACATCAATTATAGTTATTATTTTATGATGATGTCCACAGCAAATTCTGAAATGTTGACATGGGCCTTTGAAGGAACACTATATTTTCTCAGTTGGTTCACATTTTGTGAAGGTAATAACATAACCAGAAAGCCAAAAGCCTTTAACTCATTTATGGCTCTGTTAATTATGGTTTTTCTGAGAGAGAGGTTTCAGTTCCTCCAAAATCCTAGATGTGTATTGGGAAGCACCCAACCTGGCAAGGAGGGAGGCTCAAGCATGGAGTTAGCCTGGACTCATTGCAGAAGGAAGGAGGGAGGGAGGGAGGGGAAGGCAGTACAGAAAGAAAGAATCCAAATAAAGAAGCTTCTAATTTCCTTTGCAGCAAATATACGGTAAGTCATCATCAGCCATTCAATCAAGTCTGATCCTCAGCCACTCTATGGTTCAGCACCCTCCAAGCCCCTCTATCTCGCATTGCCTCCTTCAGATCCTCTATGATCATTCTGGTGTCAACCTTTATAGTGTCCAGCCAGTGAATACTAGGGCAGCCCCTTCTCTTTTTTCTGCTGATCACTCCCAGCATGACTGACTTTTTGAGTGAGTCAGATCGCATGACATGACCAAAGTATGACAGCCTCTATTTGGCAATCTTACCTTCAAGTGATATTTTTAGTGAAGTTCAGTGTAGGACTTCTTTGTTATTTTTGCCTCCTGCAGCACAGTTTAAAGGTGTCCACCTTTCTCCTATCTGCCTTTTTCAAAGTCCAAGTTTCGCAGCCAAAAGTAACAATTGGGAAAAATTATTGTGTTAACTAATCTGCATTTGGTTGTGCAGTTGACATCTTTACTCTTACAAATGTTACTCATGACAGATATTACAGTTCTTCCAAGTACTATATGCCTTCTGATCTCAGGGCTGCAGTAACCACGTTAGTTGATTTTAGAGCCCAGCAAAAATATTTACAAAAAATCCCTTAACTCTATGATTTAAAAACAAACCTCACTTTTTTCTGTTACACAATTTTTTTTTCTAAACATCAAACCACAAAATAGGAATACCTTTTTTTGGTTTCATGCAAAGAATCTATAGGACAGTGGTTCTCAACCTGTGGGTTGGGATCCCATTTGGGGTCGAACGACCATTTCACGGGGGTCGCCAACCAATGCAGTCCGCCATTTTTTCCCCTTTTCCTTAGCTGTGCTACTCCCTTTTATTCTATTGGCTTTTGAAAGCCAATAGAATAGACTCTCTTTATTTTATTTTATTTTATTTTTAAAATTTATGAAGGACTCTGGGCAGCTAACAATAAAAAACACATAAAACATAACAAAGGAACAATACAAAAACAATCATCCAGGGGTAAGGTTTTATAAACCCCAGGCCTGCCGGAAAAGCCAGGTCTTAAGTAGCTTACGGAAGACCAACAGGGTGGGAGCGGTCCTAATCTCCGGGGGGAGCTGATTCCAAAGCGTGGGCACCATCACAGAGAAGGCTCTCCTCCGCGGCCCCGCCAAATGGCACTGCTTGGCTGACGGGGCCTGAAGGAGGCCCAGCCTGTGGGATCTAACCGGACGTAGGGAACTATGAGGTAGTAGGCGGTCTCGCAAATAGCCTGGCCCTGAGCCATATAGGGCTTTAAAGGTAATGACCAACACCTTGAATTGGACCCAGAGACCAATAGGCAACCAGTGCAGCTCACAGAGGATAGGTGTAATGTGGGTGTATCGAGGAGTACCCACTATCACTCGCGCGGCTGCATTCTGGACCAACTGTAGTCTCCGAATACTTTTCAAGGGTAGCCCCATGTAGAGTGCGTTGCAGCAGTCCAAACGTGAGGTGACAAGGGCGTGAGTGACTGTAAGGAGAGCCTCCCGGTCCAGGTAGGGTCGCAACTGGTGCAACAGGTGAACTTGTGCAAAGGTCCTCCCAGCCACAGCCATCAATTGATGTTCCAAATTCAGCTGTGGATCAAGGAGGACACCCAAGTTGCGAACCCGCTCCGAAGGGGGTATATTTTCCCCCTCAAGAGTCAACACTGGACAGTCGACATGATCCTTAGGAGGCAACATCCAAAGCCACTCGGTCTTGTCAGGATTGAGCCTGAGTCTGTTAACCCCCATCCAGACCCTCACGGCTTCAAGGCAACGGCCCATCACATCGGCCGCTTCACTGAGAGAGCTCGGGGAGGAGATATATAACTGGGTATCATCAGCATATTGATGAAACCTCACCCCGTGCTATCTGATGATCTCACTCTTGAATAGAGTCTAATTCTATTGGCTTTCAAAAGCCAATAGGAATTGTCCAGGCTGTCTCTGCCCTGCTGAACCCGTCAAAAGTCCCATTCTGCAAACGGTGCTGCACCAGTTGAGTAGTCCTCGACTTACGACCGGTTGAGTAGTCCTCGACTTACGACCGGTTGGGGGTCGCGGCATTAAAAAGGTTGAGAACCACTGCTATAGGAGGTTTTGAGTCAGCCATAAATATAGATATTGTTTTTTCTCTAACTGAAGAGGCTAATTTAGCCATCTCTGAAAGTCCCATTATCTCCATCAATCATTCCTTTGTTGTAGATAATGTGGAGAGTTTCATTTTTGAGGAAGTAAAAGTCTTATTGCAATTGTCAAAACAAAGTTCTAGTTGCTTGTCCAATATCCCAAAATAAAAGCTTCTGGTTTCGTAGTTTAACCTTTAAAATCCTCTGAATTAATGCATGTATTTGTATCCAAAATGTTTTGACTTTTTGATAAAATATCCCTTCAATGTTATTCACTTTTCCAGCAAAGATTTGAAATACCTTTATATATTCCAGACAGCTTGTCTGGTGACAAATACCAGTGACATATCATCTTGTAAAAAATTCTCTTTAAGGCTAGAACATAAAGTAAATTTCTGTCCTTTCAACCATACATTTTCCTATTGGTCCATCTGTATATTACAGCCAAAGTTTTTAGTCCATTTCACCATACATTCTTTCATTTGTTCTTCTTCTGTATGATATTTCAACAAAAGTCTATACATCAATGAAGGAGAATATTTGTAGCTCAGGGTTGAAATGAGGGGTCCTTGGTGCTCTCTGAGCTTGTTTGTTTTCTTGCAGACGTTTCATTACCCTAACTAGGTAACATCATCAGTGCTAGGAAAGAGTGCGGTTTGCTGTAAGTTTATATTCTGGTGTCTTGCCTGTCTGGGTGGGTGGAGGCAGTCTTAGGGATTCTTTGGTTGGGCTGTTTACTAATGGCTCTGTGGCAGTTCTTGATTGGGGTATTGCTTACTTGACTGTTGATCTGAAACTGAGTTAATCTATGCTGATCCGGGTGCTGATTACTGGTGCGGAGGTGCTGGAGTCTATTTTTCTTTTGGGCTGGTTGATTGTCTCTTTTGCATAATCTATAGATGTTGGTAATGTCTATGTGTCTATTGATGGCTGATCTGTCAGAGTGCCAGGCTTCTAGAAATTCCTGGCATGTTTTGGATTTGGCCTGGTCTAGAATTGTCACATTTTCCCAATTGAAACTATCTTCTGCCTGTTTGTCCTACATAGCAGGTGTTGCACTTTTCCACCAGTAATCAGCACTCAGATCAGCATAGATTAACTCCAAGGCCACTTTCAGACCAACAATCAAGTAAGCAATACCCCAATCAAGAAACTGCTAAAGAGCCATTAGTAAACAGCCCAACTAAAGAATCCCTAAGACCACCCTTACCTACCCAGACAGGCAAGACACCAGAATATAAACTGACAGCAAACCGCACTCCTTCCTAGCACTGATGACGTTACCTAGTTAAGGTAATAAAACGTTTGCAAGAAAACAAGCAAGCTCAGAGAGCACCAAGGACCCCAAAGTTTATACATTTTAGCAATAACATGTTCATCATTACTACATAATTCTGTTTCAGATTCAGTCTTGCTTTGTTCAAAACCGTAAAATATTTTACCAACTATAAGCTTTTCTCCTAATTTTACATAAAAAATATAATTGGCAAGGATATCCTTCTGTTATCAAATCTTCACTTGATTTAATTTTACAAAGAGAAAATTTTATTACATCTCAGTAGGTTAACCATTTATGTTTACTTACCATTTCTCCAGCTATAGAATGCTTCTTGTACTGAAAAGGTATTTGGGGGCAAAACCTGAATTTGTTCCATCTAGCCCAGTGGTTCTCAACCTTTTTAATGCCGCGACCCCCAACCGGTCGTAAGTCAAGGACTACTCAACCAGTCATAAGTCAAGGACTACTCAACTGGTGCAGCACCGTTTGCAGAATGGGACTTTTGGTGGGCTCAGCAGGGCAGAGACAGCCTGGACAATTCCTATTGGCTTTTGAAAGCCAATAGAATTAGACTCTATTCAAGAGAGTCTATTCTATTGGCTTTCAAAAGCCAATAGAATAAAAGGGAGTAGCACAGCTAAGGAAAAGGGGGGAAAATGGCGGACTGCGTTGTTTGGCGACCCCTGTGAAATGGTCATTCGACCCCAAATGGGGTCCCGACCCACAGGTTGAGAACCACTGATCTAGCCTGTCTAACATAATGATGTTTAAAGTCTACAGTCACCATACACTGTGGATTTATTTTGATAGTATTGGTTTTCATTGATAACCTGACATTCTCAAATCAGGAGTCTACCAGTGATCATTCTTAATTAGTGTGCATAGGAATTCAATAAACACAAGTTTCATTGCATTTTTAAAAAGGGTAGATAAAGGAGAACCATTTGAGCTACCTCAGCCTTCTCTCCCTTGTGCTCCCCTCCCATATTCCAATTTATCCTTTAAAGTTGGTGAGGAGGCATGACAAAATATTCTAAACCTTTTTTTTCATTTTAACTTAATGTTCTGTTCCACCTTTCTCTTCTGTATTTCAAGGATTTTGTGGCTTATTTACATCAATAAAATATAAAATAATAAAGTAAATAAAATAAAAATGCAGCTCCTTAGCTTTATCATGTTTAAAAATAGGAACTAAGGGAAATAAATACACTTAAATATTTGTCAAATAAACTGTACAAGACTGTTCTGGGTTCTGTTGAAAATAGGCTTATTTAAGTTTTAAGATTTAATTCAAAAACAACTCTGCAAAACAATAGTTGATCTTTACTGACACCATGAAATATCTGAATAGTTGTCTCTGTTAATCCTTATACTAATGTACCCGAGTTGTATGAGGTTGAGTGTAGAAGCTTGTTGATCAAAATTCAGAATATTTGTTTAAGGCCTCTGCATTCCAACAGTAGAAAGACATTAGAGAACCAATTTATGTTACAGCTGTCTGATTGTGAACTTTGGACACTTTGGCAAAGGAATATAAAACAAATCCTATAAAGTGGAAATCACAGCTAGAGAGTTTTAATAGTAGCATTTAATATCTAAACGTTGACTTCCTCTCCACCCAACTAAATGCTTCAATAAATCAGCCTGCTCTTTTAAAACACAAACTACCAAGCTTGATTGTTTAGAAATTGCTACCTTTTATTCTGTGGGCAGGAAAGTTATTATCTCAACATTATTTTTTCTTTCTCCCTTTTACTGGCACCTAGACATGTTCAAACCCACATTGGAAGAAATAATTGAGTATTAATTTGCTCTCATTTTGGTAGAAATAGTACAAAAGCTTTCTTTTCCAGGATTTGCCACCTGATTCAGTCATTGGATACTTCTAATATAATAAAAAGATATTGACTTTTCTTGAGGGTGATATCAAGATTTACTGACTTGAAAACTGAGGTATTTGCTGAGGCAAAATTGGAGTCAATAATTTCCTCAAAGAACAATAAGTCTTGATAGGCACTGATTGAGCCATTGTGTAACTTTTAGAAATACTGAGTATCCGAATTCCAGCTGAGGAGAACAAAAATGCCAAATGGAAAGATATTTTTTATAAAACAGCTGGGAGTTATTAGAGAAACACTGATCATGGCAAATAATGTCCTTGTTCAGGTTCAGCCAAAAGTTATTAAAAAATAAGTTTAATATGCAGAAAAGGTTCTTGGATTAATCTGAATATGAATGGAGATAGAATAAAATGTGTTGTAGAAAGTATATAAAAAGTAGCTATAGAAATACATCATTAATGTTAATATATGTGTTTACTGACAGAGAAATAAAGATGCAAATTTCTAGCATTGTTATTTGAATTTAAATTTAATTTTTCACTCAGAGCATTCAAGGAGTGTTTAGAGATATTTCCTTTCTCTTTCAAATTGAAGTCCATAGTGCAATTATCTAATTTGTTACTGTGCTGTGCTATGTTGTGCTAATACTATACTATACTATACTATACTATACTATACTATACTATATATTATACTATACTAATACGATACGGTACAGTACAGTACGGTACGGTATTGTACTATACTGTACTATACTGTACTATACTATACTATACTATACTATACTATACTATACTATACTATACTATACTATACTATACTATACTATACTATACGCTATAGGATTTTAACATATTTCCTAATATGTTAAATGTAGTAATAAACAATGGTGTAGAATTAAAACAATGGTTATGGTTCTTTTTAAATTAATAAATTATGCCAAACTGTTAAAAAATTCAAAGCATGATTAAAATAATAGATAATAAATTTAGATTAGATATATTAGAATATGAACCCTACTCCAATATTTCTTTGCTTTATCACATGTTCACCACAAATGATAAAAAGTCCCTTCTTTACATTTGCATTTCCAACATTTATTTGAAGTACCTTTATGCATTCTTATCTGGTGTTAAATACCAATGATACATTATCTTATTAAAAATTTCTTTTAAATTGTAATTTAATGTAAATTGTAAACCTTTCATCCACATATTCTCCCATTGTTCAAGCTTTACATTATATCTAAAGTTCCTTGCCCAGTGAATCATACAATGTTGGTGCAGGGAATTGAACTTTACTTGATGGCAGCTAACTAACTTTGAACTAAGAGATTAAACCTGTAGCTAGATTTGTCTTATTGCTCCTGCCATGCCCTTCAGCTCACCTCTCTCCTGCTTGAGAGTTATGGGTTATGAAGTACTTTCTCACTGCCACCATTCATTTTCTTCGAGTAAGGAAAAAGTCTTGACCAGATTTTTCCACCTAAACACTGAAAATGGGCTTTAGCGCCTGGCAGTTTATTTATTCATAAACCGGGAACCCTAATCATACTAATGCAATTAATAATGATGATTATATTTAAAAAGGAAAAGCAGTTTTCCAGTGATCCTTGTACTCTGGATATCTATACCTGGTGAGCTCTAGCTCCCTGAAAAGATAAACAAAAGCATCAATCTTGTGATTTAAAAATCACTTTAAAAAAAAAAAACCATTCTTTTAGCTTGGGTAGCCAAATGCTTGAGCAACTACAATGGGATGGAAGAAGGCAGTTAATACTGATGAAAATACAAACATCTCAATCATCAGCCAGAATGTTGTAGGAAGCTTTAGAATGCTCTGGTTAAGCACAACTTGGAATGATGACTTAATAAGATCTTTTATCTCAACCATAAGTCCGAATATTGGTCTCACCTGTCCAGGGCAGTTAACTCATTCTTAAATACCCCTTCCAGCCTCCAAACTTATGGAGGATGAAAGAGAAGTTATTATGGAATATTATGGAATATTCATATTAGACCTGTGTTGATTATTTGTGGAGTGGTAGAAGATTATTAGGCTAAATTGTTTTAATTTCAACACAGATCTATGATATATATCTTGTCTGTTGATATCTAAAATGAATTGGGAAGACTCTAAGAACACAAAATCACTTCATTTTGAAAAAATGTGCTGGAATACAAGGCTGCCATATGTCCAGTTTTGGATCCTGTATTTCAAAAGAGAAATCAAAGTTAGAGCTGGGGGAGGGGGGAAATATTCCTAAGTAGCAACATCAGGTCTTTAATCTTTACACTGCTGAAAGACTAGTCCCTTAGCATTAAGAAATGCGTGAAGAATTGTTTATAGATATAGATTATATATGAATAATTGAAATGAAATATGATCATTTAAACTAGTCTGTATATATATATATATGCTCTGTGTATAAACTTGTATGAGATGTGCTTATATATAGTTTTGCTGTTGTTTTATTGTGTTTTCTTTTTTTCTTTTTCTTTTTTCTTTGTATTTTTTTTATTAAATAAAGGTTAAAAAGAGCAACAACTGGAAAAATTCCCCCCAAAATAGACAAAATTATCAGGGACTAAAACAATTCACATATGAGGAAATGCTAAAGCTTGAAACTTTCTCATTTAGAAAAATGGAGATAGGAGACATATAAATATTATACACAGAATAAGTCTAATATTAGAATTTGGTGTTATCCAGCATTGCTAAGTGATTAGTGCATCTGAAATTCACTAACAAAAAACATACCATGATGGGTGTCAATTTGGAGACCATCCAGAAAGAATTAGAAGACAACGTTATCAGTTCTTATTTATACTTTTTGTTATTATTTCCAGTAGGAGAGAATCCAATACTTAATATTATTTTGGGATTATAGGCAGGATATGTTTTTGTAGGAATTCCCTACTTGTAGACAATCAATTGATCATTGGAGAAATGGAACATTCAACTTTAATTTCACTAAAGAAGCGTTGTTATTTACCTCCCTTTATAAAAAGAGGTGTTGCAACTAGACTTGCACTGGTGCAGTAACAACAATGATCTCTGATACTTGGCTGGCCAGGTTGCACTAACAAGAGCTCCTAATGGAAGACAATGTGCTTCTGTATATGGGATTCATAAAGATTTCTGCAGCATACAAGCCCTTCCCTTAGGCCTAGCCCAGGGGTAGGCAACCTTGGCTCTTTTATGACTCGTGGATTCAACTCCCAGAATTCCTGAGTCAACATGGAAACCTCTCCCTTTCTCCTCAGCATGGCTGGCTCAGGAATTCTGGGAGTTGAAGTCCACGAGTCATAAAAGAGCCAAGGTTGCCTATCCCCGGCCTAGCCCAATCTCTATATTAGATAAAGTCAACTGGAGAAATTGGGCACATTGCTGTGCTTTCCATGATGTTACAGTGTCAAAAGGGAAGTTAAAAAAAAAGACTTAACAGCAGGATAGTCTCATCAGAGTTCGATGATTCAGAGGAAAGTTCTTACACCTAACCCTAAATAGATGTGATTTCCATATCAGCCTTTGGAAATTCTGGATGGTAATTCTGCAAGGTATGATCAAAGTGAATAAGAGGAAACTGGATTGTAATGTAGTGCAATAGAGATCAAACTTAATTTGTGAAGGCAAAACAAAATATGTCCCTTTCACATTGTATAAATGGATCTCTCATGAAGGATATTCCCTTCAATGCAGTAGGCTTCCCTTGGTTGAATCTGATTTGTCTCTGTTCTCATCATGAAAACAAAGGAAGAACAAAATGAAAATGAATTCTGACTTCATAAAAATATATGTCCAGACCATGAGAAAAATACTATACAGTGTACTGTTATAAATGTGCTTCCAGATCAGGGACTTAACTTTTATATATATATATGATTGGTATTGAGTAGAAGTATTGTTTAGATTTGAAATAAAGTATTTCATCACCTGAGCATTCTAGCATGGTTTCTACTTGGCAGAGTATAGAGTGATAGCTTATCCAATGGACATCTGAATTCTACAGTCCATCAGTGCCTTTCTTTAATCCACTGTTTTCTTACTGAATTTAAAACTATTGCTTTGAATTATAAGCATATAAATCAGGTATGACTACAGAGCCTTAGAATGAGCAGAAACTCTAAAATCTAATTCTAATCTAAGTTCGCTATCAGGTACTAGATTTCTTTCTGGCTGCTTCTGCATTCTCATAATTTGCTTCTGATAAATATTTCGCCCAGAGGTCTTTATTTATGGCACCATAAACAGCATGGTAAAGCTGAATTAAAATTGCTCATCTGAAAGCTAGGGAATCTCTCTGAAAAACAAAAAAAACCTCCTCCTCCTCCTAAAAATTAAATAGTATAGACTGTAGCAGAACACTTCTACAAAAAAGAGTCTATAGTAGGTACTACCCATTAAAATAGCCCTTTTTCCAAGATGTTCTTTGCCTGGTGATAAGTACATGAGGTCACTTTCAGTTGCAAATTTTGCTATTCAAAATTCTATTACCACATTAATCATCTTTACTCCAGGCTTCATACGAGATATTTCAGTAACTGGCAAACTTCCCATAACTTAATTTAGAACAAGTTCAATATTTATTCACTTCCTTGGCATGCTTTCCTAAAAACGTTTGACTTTGTTTGGAGTTGTCTTTTGGCTTAGAATATTGGTGCGCTAATGATGATGACTTGGATGTAACCCATTGCATTATTAGGTTGGAACTATAGCCGATGGCAGCAATTTAAAATAAATTTTAATGTTGTGTTTTATTTTTATAGCCATCTTGATAACCTTAATGGGTTGGAGAGTGGGTTTAAAAATTAAATATTTAAGCAGCCTATATTTATGCCTTCTAGTCTGTCTAGACCTGATACCATGATAACTACATGGATGAGTCTACATAGTTTTCTTGACAACATTTTCAGAAGTTTGAGAAATGGTTTGCTATTGTTTTCCTAAGGCTGACAAAGAATGCTTGATCCAAGGCCAACTAATACTAGGCAGGATTAGAACTCACAGTATCCTCATTTCTAGCCTTGTGCAATTATATCTATTATACCAAACTGCCTTTTTGATATACTAAATACTATATTAAAACGTATACAAGGATTTTTTTTTTTTTTTGAAAATTTATCTGCCTCTGCTCCTCACAGCAATTGATACCAATTGATACTAACACCAGTGGCTTCTGACTCTAATTCAAGGTGCTGGTTGTGACCTAGAAAGCCATTCATATATTTGGGTGGACAACTGCAGGACTGCCTCTCTCTTGTCATTTCTGCCTGCCTAATAAGATTTGGCAAGATTTGCTCACTCCTGGTCCTGTCGGTAAAGCAATATTATTTTGAGGAACCCGGGAATAAGTTTCCTTGTTGTTTCTTCTGGCCTCTGGAACTGGAACAGGGTCCCCAACCCTTGAAGATCTGGGGTTTTTTTCCAGCAGATTGGAAAGACTAAAATCAGCCTTTCAAGGCAGACCAGACCAGACTAGAAAATCAAAATTACGAATGCAAATACTATTTCTCTTATAAGGTTACGGTAACGAAACCTTGCAATTCCCTCTCTTTATCTTTGTGAGAACTAGGGAGAGTCCTGCCTGAGACACTTTTTCAAATTACATTCTGCCCCAGATTTAGATTTCTTTTATTTGTCTGTTGTCTTGGCTGCAGCTCTCCTTCCTGTTCCTCAAGGTTATTCCTTCTACCTGTTACAGTATCTCGTCTACTGTTTTTACAATTGGCTGTGTTAGTCTTCCCATGTAAGTGTTTGGTCCTTCTATTGTCACTTGTTTTTAGTCCTCATTATTGCATTCTCTAAGATAATGAGAGCTGTCGTGCAGTTGAGGAAGCCTAGAAGACTGATTAAATAAACATTTCAGTAAATAGTTTCCACACTGGTAAATAGAAAGAGCCTGCCTATAGTCTGGAGCTAATATTGTGTCTTTCAAGATTAGTGGCCCCTGATACATCTGGGCTAAATTGATCAAAGCTAGTGAACATCATTGTGACATACAGTATAGTAATGAATTTTACACATAACCATCTGTTGTATGCTTTCTTTTGTTTCTTCTAAATCTCCCGATCAACTTCACTGAATGATCCTAGTCCCAACATTTGAAGAGAAAATGAATTCTCCTTGTCCACTTTCTCTGTATGATTTTATGCAGATTTTATACCTAGATTTTTCGGCATAAATTTACACATTTCAATCAGGTCACCTTCAGTCACCATCTGTCCATGCTAAAGAGTCCCTTGTATTCTAGCCTTTCTGATCAAAAGTATTTGAACCCCTGATCACTTTCACTATCTTCTCCTGCGCTTTTCCCAGTTGTGTTATATTCTTTTTCAAAGGTGGTGATGGACAATACTCCCAAGACACACATACTGTTGTTTTTATAAATGGATTACAGTGTTGGCAGATTTATTTTCAGTCTTTTTCCTAAAGATCCCTAGCATGGAATTTTACTTTTTCCATAGCTGCCAGACTCTCCGTTGATATCTTATTATACTATCCATTAGGAGCCTAGCTATGGTCATAATTATAGTTAGCTCAGACCTCATCAATTTACATGTATCTGATTTTTTTTTTTTTTTTGCTCCAGTGTATATTACTTCACACTTAGCTAAACTGAACCACATTTATCACTTAGTTGACCATTCAGTTTAAATTGATTATTTTTAGAGCAACTCACAGGGGCTTTTGGTTTTTACTCGCCTAAAAGTTTAGCATCATTTGCAAAGTTGTATATTGTACTGCATATCTCTAAGTTACAGATGACTATAATTTTGAAAGCCTTCTCTTTGTACTTTCAGACCTTCAGCTGAATGTCTCTAATTTCAGATAACTATGTACTACTAAAACTCTCCTGTCTGTTTGTCTATTTGTAATGTTAAATTGGGTAAAATGCTGCACACCAGGATAGCAATTTTTGAATCCAAGTACCTCAAAAAGACAAATTTAAAAATGCATACAAAACCCAGAACCCATCACTCCTCTGTAATTGAAATTTCAAGGATCTTTACTACATTTGCATTTGCAAATCTGTGGCCGTTTGCAGTGTCACTCCAGGCTGGGGATTAGGGGTATAGTTTTCATTGGGGTCAGTGACTCCCTTTATTCCCTGAAAGAATGAAAAGTGGCAGACTTTTTTTGGAGAGGGGTGGGGGGGAGGAGAGGAGGAAGAGGAGGAGAATACTTCACCAAGGCTGTGCTGAGTGAGGGGAAGGCAAATGGTGTAAACCTATATTATATGAAAGAAAGAATGATGACTCAATGGATCATGGGTTGTCTAGTTCCTATACAAGTGTTGCATGCAGAAAGTTTTGAGTGTTTGCATGCACCTGAATTCTAGAATGACCTCTTCGGGGACTATGACCAATGCATATTTATAACCTGATGGCAGATCGACAACTTAATAGGTTTATGTTGTCCCCAGTTTGTTTTTTCCTCCTTTCTTTCTGTACATTGCTAAGAAGAATACTAGTTGATTGCACTTTCTTTAAATAATGTTCACTGGGTTGTATACTGTTTTGGAATCCATTGGATAAATGACAGATTGGAGTTATTTACTCTGAAAGAAATAAACAACAGAATAAAAAATTTCCAAGGAAATAAAGATAATTGTCTCAAAAAGATGCTTTCTTACATAGAGGTGATACGATTCTGGGTAGAATTCAATGAAAAACCAGTCTCCATAATTAGGATGCCTTGTCTTCCCTAGAGAGCATTGCCCTACAGTAGACTCTTTGACCGAATTAGAATCTTGCCTTATGTACTCTGCACTGCAAAGACTAACATGTTTTTCTGCATATTGGAGAAATCAATACCATGGCCTGGATTAAAGAAGAAACTATTTATCATTCCCATTGTTGCATTTGAGGCAGGAACATACAGCAATAGAAGAGCTTCATGGATGATAGTTGATCTTCACTCAGTCAGGACTGGTTAACTAGGAGTATTGTTCTGAAATTTTCCTTTTTGGGATTTTCCCAGAGTGAATTGTGCTAGGTGTTGTAATAATTAAAGCATTCAACTAGGAGTGGGTAGACCATGTTCTAGCTTACTCTTAGCCAGATAAGCTCACTTATTCCAGATTATTTTCTCTGTCCACATGATGAACACTCACTTAATATGTATCTTGCTGAACCATTGCCAGAGGGAGGGGAACCAAAAGCTTGATAAACATAGGAATACACATAATTTGGACCCATGTGTGTTTTGTATAATCTTTTACTAGTACCAAGATACATCATTGGAAAGATACGTAAAGTCAATATTGATGGAATCATGCATGAAATCATGAAATCTTGTTCTTTGAATTGCTTAGTCCATTTCTTCCTTGTTGCATAGGAGATGAAGTAGCTGAATGAACCTGAACACTTTAGAAATCTGCATCCAGAAACCCATGAATTTGATTAATATTCCTAGTTAAATCAGTTATAATTTTTTTTAGTTAAATGAGATTTATAGGAAGAGCAATGAACAAATACGAGGAACAGTAATGGAAGAGAATAGAAAGAAATATCTCATCTGTACTCATCATGCACACAAAGCTTTTAGCGATTTTTGTGGATGTCATGAGTAAAAACCCATATCTAACAACAGATTTGCCACAAGGATTTTATTTGATCTTGTACTCCATTCAGGCATGGCCTTTGAAATCAACTTTTGTGACACTGACTTTCTTAATAGACAGATCATGTTCACTGTCACTCATCAGTTGTCGGTGTCCTTGTTTGCTTCATTGCCAACACAACAAAAGTCTTTTGGCAGGGTTGCTGGTAGAGATTTGTTTAGTTTGGTTTACGACTAACATATTTAGTTTTCACCTTTATTGGAGAATGAAGAGAAAGGGCTAACCCACTGAAGCATTATTAGTGAATTGGGAACAAATTCAAAATTAGAGGAATCTAGGGTATAAATTCATAATTTAAAAAAGCTTTATCCCCAAGTGGCATGAGCCAGATACTTTTAATTCTGTCCTGGCTTTTTATTCATTTCTATAAAGGTTTTTGTGCCATCCTTACTGCAGCCAGTCCTTCCTTTCTGTAGGAGAGAAACACCAGGAAGAAATTAATGTTTTGCATATTCATGTTCAGAATATAAATGAACAAACTTGCCTCATTCAGAGAACAGCTTGATTTGATCAACCTACTTTAAACTAAGTTTAGGGAGTCCTAGAAATTAAACTACAGAATATAGATATTTGACAGTGAGGAAGAAAATGAGGATTCCTTCGGCAAACCAAAAATAAAATCAGTTTCCAACCTGCTATGAAAACAAAGGCTGAATCAATGACAAGTTTTTCCTCTTCTTTGTCCTCTTTTTGTTAAATGTATATTTAAGGAGAGTATAGAAACAATTAAAAAGCATAAAAACACAACAGAATAAAATTGTATATAAAAAGATTGTGATAGTAAAGAGATTATTTTAATCTTTAATGTTGAATTTTATTACGGCAGCAAGGTTATTGATTGGGCAATATTGGAGAAAAGACTCCTTGCCTACCTTAGAGGAATGTTTTTTTAAAGTTTCTTATTTATCAGAAATGGCAAAAATATTGGCTTATCTGAAAGACCATTCACAAGAGAGATACAACTCTGTATGGAAAAGATGGGTAAATTTTGTTCAGAACAAATATGGGATTAGAAAGTATTATTTAGCTTTTGAATAATTTATTGTATAAAGTTGTTATGGTTAGATTTGTTGATTTTATTGTAATGGAGTTAAAGGGGTTTTAAATTTTTTTAGCATTTATGTATAATTGATTGATCTTTATTTAATTTTTTATGTTCTTTTTTGTTGTTTTTAGCTCTGTATTCAGCTCTGGGAAGGGGGGGAGGGTTAATGGGAGGGGGGAGGGAGAGAGGTGGGGAGGGATTTTATTGTAAAATGTTTATAAAAATTTTAATATAAAAAAGTTAAAAAGTATAAAAACAAAAATTAAAATAAATTTAAAAGAAGGGGTAGGAGCAGTGAATGGAAACAGGGCAATATGGCAGACAAAATTTATCATAATACTGAGCAGTATAATGAAAAACTAGATACTCGTTAAAATTGGTTTGTGGCACAGGTCATCTTCTAATAAATTTTAAGTGCAGCTGTGCAGAATCCGGCACCATTGTGTGTTGTGGCACGGTTAGTACCTGAGAACATCAGGGAGGTATAGAATTGTCCAATGTGTCCTGGATATGTGTGCAATAATGGTGAGATGAGGATAGTATGAATACCTCTGTAGTTCATATACTTAAGAAGTACATGTTCAGTACTTTTTACATGTCCAGATTCACTGGGTCATTGATCCAAGGGGATCTTCTTGTATCAACCTTCAAGAACAGCTGATGAGAGTGACATTGTGCAAAAGTAAAGGCCCTCTGATGGTTAGGTACTTCAGGATTAGTTAGGTATGACAGAGGTATGTGTTTGCTAGGCAACACTAGAGTAGTTACTTGAAGTTTGGCACATTTTGGGAGTCCTGCCAGTGTTCTGGGCTGACATATGAATCAAGCCATAATGTTAACTGTAATGTGGTTTGTTTGGAACACAGTCTGTGAGGTGAAGACAGGGATTGTGTTTTGTGAACATATATCTAAAATCTAAAATATGAGCAGCACTTTCAGAATCTGAAAAAAAAAACGTGTCTAGCTATTAAAGTAATGGAATGGCTGGTTTCTTGATGCCTGTCCATCTTCATTTTAGTTTTATTAGCATGACACATCTATCTCTTATGATTACTTGGTTTTTGACTTCTCTTCTGCAGTCTATTTACCTTGTGTCATTTCATTTTAAGGATAGCTTCATCCTTTCCGTCTTAATATATTTATCCTCATATACTGCAGAAAGACCAGAGTTTGGAAATAAGGTTGTATTGAAACAGTAAATTCAGCTTTATACATTCAAGCTCTAGAGAAAAGTATGAATCTGAAGAAACCAGGTAAACCTTGGATAGTATGACCTATTTCATGCAATTCTTTGGTTGACTTTTACAGCAGGTGGGGGAAGCATCTGCAGAGACACTTTCATAACGTTTACCTCAGAAACATGGATTGCTGAGTTTGAACATAAAACGTATGAAAAGAAAAGGATAAGAAAGACCCCCATCAACAACTCTTATTAATTTCAAACTTTAAATTGTCCATATGTATTTTTTGTGAGAAAAGTAATTTCATTTTTTATAAAACTTTATTAAATTTCAGCAGGGAATAAAATATAAGAAAACCACAAAAAAAAGAAATAGACAAAAGAAAGTCAGGAAAGAAATAAGATTAGGAGGGAAGAGAAAGGGAAAGGAAAACTTCTAACTTGGTACAGATTCAAATATAAAATATAATAACCTCTTACTATAAAATTAACTACACAGTATTTCTACCATCATAAATAGTGCTAATCATCAGATCCCAAAATTAAAGTTTCATTTCTTTCATTTTCAAGAAAAAAAAATCCAAAGTTGGTTTCCAAGTAACAAATCTAGACAAAGTGTTTTCTTTAATCAAAGTAGTCAGTTTTGCCATGTCTGCCAATTGCATTAATTTTACCATCCATAATTCCATTGTGGGAATCTGCCACAGAGTATTCCATCTCTGTGAATACAAAAATCTCACTGCTATTATCACACATAAAGGCAAACTCCCACTTTTATTTCAAGCTGTTTCTCGATCAAATCTAAAAGAAAACAATATGATTTTAAATGTACATTTATTCTAAGGTCTCTCAATTGAAGTATATATCCGATCCCAATATTTCTTAGCTTTTTTGTATGTCCACCAAAGATGACAAAAAGTACCTTCAGTCTGATTACATTTTCAACCTATATTTATGTTTAAATTCCCTTTCAAGTTATAATTTAATGTATATATTTCAATATATTACCCAACATATTCTCCAAGGATTAGATTAGGTTAGATTATTACACCTATATCCCAAGTTTATTATTTTTATAAATGTCACAAGGCAAATGTACCTAATGGTTCTTCCTTCTCCTAATTTCCCCACAACAACAACCCTGTGAGATGGGTTGGGCTGAGAGAAAGTCACCAGCCCAAAGTCACCCAGCTGGCTTTCATGTCTGAGGCAGGACTAGAACCATCCAAATTTTGGAACAATCTGAATTTTTTTTGTCAGTTACTCATACAATCCTTAACATATTCATCTTTCACGTTCCTTTTCAAAAAAATAAAAGTAATTTCATTTGAAAAAACAACACCAGAATTATATGCAGTACCTCAGTTTTTCTTTACCCTCTCGATAGGTGATGGTTCCAGAAACATCTGCAGAAAGTTTCAAAAACATCAAGATGGTGGCTGAGATTGCACAATTAAAGCTGTGTTCCTGCCTTTTTTATAGGCATTTGATGCATACCAAAAAGGGGCAAGTTTTTCATTTCACAGTCATGGCTGCCATTCTTCATTTATTTTAACACACATGCACATGCACAAAGACACACACAAACATACATGCTCACACAGACACACACTTACATGGCTGGTGTCCCTGAGTGCTGCACCATTGGGACCAAGAGCAATAGAGTTAAGTATTTACATTGTTGGCTCAGGAAAAAAGAGGTTTCTGCCAACTCTTTCAAGGCTGGCAAACTCAGGAAACAGAACTACTTAGATTTCTGGAATTCAGTTTATTGCTAATAGGGTAAAGTAACAACCTCTTGAAAGCCTGCCAAAGCAATTAATGGGATCAATTTACACTTCTTGTGATTAAGATGAAATTACTTTGAGTCTCCTTCTCACCTTTCCCACCTCCCTGAAGAAAGGAATCTTTTCTTTAAGGGTCTGATTCCTTCCCCTGATGTTCTAGCTTCCACTTCCATGTTCCCTATATCTGTTAGACATCCCATCACACAATCTCCCTATCAGACTCACTATCTAGCCAAATGAATAATGTTCGAGCGTAGTTTTCTCCATCTGTTCACATGACTCCAGGTGATGATAGGATGACAAATGAATACAAATGTCCGGTAACTGAAAGAGGGTTTTTACAAAAATGGGGTATAAATTGAGAAGATGATCAAATCATGTGATTAACTAGGAATTTGTTCTGTTTTAAAAACTGCTGTGCCATTTCCAGAGCAGGTGCCCGTCCTTTACAAAGAACACACACACACATAAATCATGCAGGTATGCAGATCCACTATCCTAACAATAATGACAAAACTATGCACATCCAGAAGATCAAGAATAAAATCCATGGATATTGCATGTCACAGTCTAATGGGAGACGGGAGCACTGGAGCAAACCAACTAGCTTAGTAGTCTTGGTCCAGGAACAGACATGATGTTCTCTCTGTGGCCATGAGCAGTCTTTGAATCCCAAATGCAACATATTAAAAACTCCTCCTTGCCCTGCAATCTTATTGTCACATTTATTCATAGAGAGAAAAATGCAAATGGCCATTTTGAAAAGTTATCCTTCAGCCAATTTGTATAATGACCTGGAGATCATCCATCCAACTCTTTAACATATGAGTCCTACTGTAGTAGTAAATGAATCAGATCTAGCTATTCATTGCCTGCCTCCCACCCCTAATGTCTCAGTAATATCTCTTCCAGAGGGAACAGGCATCAAGATTATGGTAGGAGAGGGCAAGCAGGAAACAGGCTTGCATAGCAAAGCATCCTGCTGGCACTTTATTTTGTTAGCTAGGAGCATAGGTAATATAGAAGTAAGCGTAAGAGGAATTCTTGCGATGCATGAATTAGCCCATGGTTAGCCCATTTAAGAAATCTATTTATTGTTGAAATGCTGCTTTTACTGCTATAATGTATTCAAATTTGCTATAATTAGTATATGAGATTCTTTTATCCAAATTAGTTTGTAAATTCCTCTCAAGACCACTTTAATGAAAATGCATGCTTTTTAAAGGTGGTTCGGCAGACCCCAAAGTAAGAGGCAGAAATAGACAAATCAATATCAGGATATGTATCTGGATGCCATCTTTCCTCAAGACAATAGATGCATGAAAAAAAAAAAACAGTCAAATTCATGGAATATCTTCTTCTTTGTGGAACTTCTGGAGATCTTGGATAGAGGAATGCTGTCCTCTTGGCTCAGCCAGGATTCAGTTGTACAAGTCAGGTCAGCTCAGATCAGAAGCAAAAGGTAGAGACAAACCTGTCATTTATCAACAGTACCTTGAGACTAAAAGCTCCAGTGCTCCAGTGATGCAATGCGCATGGTCAAGAGAGGAGGCTATTATTTTGCTAGAAGAATAGATGGGCACCAGGTTGCCAATCATTTATATCTTAGAATAGACAGCTCAATTACTTCTGTTGTACTTAATACCATCCCTCTTTTGGCTAGACCCTATCAAAAGTCTACATCACAACTTCATCACCCCTCTAAATTGACCTAGCCACACCTGCACTTCCAGAGATTCAAAGTGTAGAGATACCATCAAGCACTTACCTATGTCCTATCTCCCCACCCATTTTACCCAAATGTTCCGTAACTTGGCCACAAAATTTGCCAGAGCTTCCCAGATGTGGCAGAAATTTAAACAGAAATTTTTCATAAGAGAAATTTAGACCATAATAAGAGCCAGTCTAAAGCTGGTCTAAAATTCCTTTGGCTCACTGCACACATTGGGGAAGAAAGGGAGGGGGGAGGGGACCTTGAAATGATGAATGTTGTTTTAAATACGCTCTGCCTAAACAGTTTGATGCAGTGCCTATGTTTGAATTTCTGCCGAATTGTTTTGAAACTACTGTATGTATTATAAGTAGAGTTTGATTGAAAAGCACAATTGTTTGTTTTAGAGATCTATTTAAAAAAAAGACTAATAGAAAAAAAATACAATGGTTTGGGGGAATTGAAATAATTCTTTCAAAAAAATAAAGTTGCATTTTTATACTAAAATGAAACTTTAACAGTGTACGTGATACAATCAAGAAAGGGAAAAAAGGTTTTTTTTCTTGATAGTGGACATCATAAAGAGTTTTTTTATAAGGTACAATATATTGTATAATTGTAAAAGGGAGTATCTCATAGATCTTGCACAAGCCATCAGAGGAAATGAAATTGTAATGGAATTCTTGTTTAGACTGTTGGAAATGGCTATTTTTATTCTAAGAGGCTGTATGCTTATCACATTCCCTTTTAAGTCTACAAGAAATCAATGAATTTAAACATTATACTATTCTTAGAACAGTGGATAAAATCTAGCATAATACTTAGCAACTGGAAGAAGATTTTTTCTATTGTTCTGCTAATGTAGTTCTCTGGAGAATTTTCACTCAAGTGACTGATTATGTATACATTTGTATGTTTTCTGTGGAAGGTGTACGAGGCAGTTCCCTGTTACAGTGAGTGTAATCAGTATTCCTGGCGAGTAGAACTGTGGTCTCAATGTGAAATCAGCAGTGCACAAAATTCCCTCCACTGTGGAGAAGGAATACAAACGAGACAAATCAGGTGAGTGGAAAATGAAAGCAGTTGGCTATTGATTGATTGATTTGATTTGATTTGATTTGATTTTCATAGCTGCCCAGCTCAACCAAATGACTCTGGGCAGCTTACAATTTTAAAATTATAAAACAATTAAAAACAATCTTAAAAAATTAAAGCAATAAAAACCTTCACAAAAGAAATTTAAAAATAAGCAAGCTAAGAAAATATAACAGCTGTTGAGGGTATTATTTTCCATTAACATCTTTATAAAACTATCTTAATTTTATCACTTGAAGCCCTCTTCAACTATTTATACTGCTTTTTTTAAATTAACTAACCAATATTGTATTATGCTATGTGACACTATGCTATTCAAAACACTTTTGAATAAAATGTGTCTAGAATAGTCTGTTTCCTATTTCATATTTGTATGAAAATAAAGTTAGTCTTTAGAATAATAATTCTGTCACATGAACTGTAAGCAGATCTTTGATTTCATGAGCAGCATTTTACTTAATTGCAGAATTTCTACATATTCTTTCAGCTCTCCTCAACAGTACTAGCATGATATAAATATTCAGAGATTATCAACTGATTAAATAATTATTAGTTATCCACATATGTGACATATGTAATAAACATAAAAATGTTTCTGAAAAGTAAAAAAAAAAAACTTAATTGAAAGCTTACTGGAGGTAAGACCAGGAAATGGGAAAAAAATCCCAGAAGAAAGCAGTGATAAACCATTTTTATTCTGCTGTCTGGATAATTGCAGAGACGTGTCTAACAATTCGCCAGATGTTGAGCTTGATTCAGAGACTTGACTTTATTTACTATATCACTTATTTGTTTTTCATTGTGGAACACCTTGCAGATGATGTTCTTATCATCCTACAGATGTATAAACACCACTGAAGGTGGAGATGGTGAACCTGTACCTCTTGTGTTTTGTAATGAGTCCAAAGTTCCTTTGGAAAAACAGAAATGTATCCTCTATTGTCCTAATGAATGTGTGGTGTCTGAATGGAGTCACTGGAGTCAATGCCCAGAGGTACTTTAGTTCTGCCATAGTTCAAATACTTGCTATTTTTAAATATTAACAGGATCGCCAGTCACATGCTTAGATCCATAATGCCATAAAAAAGAAGTGGCTAAGAAATGTATATTTTTTCTTGGAACCTAATATTGTTGCTAAATGGAATGAAAGTAAGCTCTTTCTCTAGTGAAGTGATGTATGACTTTTGTTCTTTGATAAGTATGCTTTTCTTAGATTATCATTTATTGCATCAGTACTGCAACTTGCTTTACACGGGTCTACCTTTGAAGAGCATCATAGCTCTTCCTAGCAATTTAGCTACAGTAGCTCAAAATGAGGGGAGCAGGTAATTATCAGTGCCTGTCAATCTGCACATGTTATACCTCTTCTCCATGAACTGGATCAGTTGGCAGTAGGCTTCCAGGTTCTGTTCAAGGTGGTTTCAGTTACCTATAAAGCTATTTATGGAATGGGACCAGGTTACCTAAGAAAGCACCTTTCCCTGATTGTGACTATCCATCCCAACAGCTACAGCAGAAGAGGCATGCTATGGGTCCCATCTACTAAAGGATGCCATTCTAAAAGACCCAGGAAGTGAGCCTTTTCTGTCCTAGTACCTGCTGTTTAGGACATCATATCTCTGAACACATGGTTGTATGTTGGGCCTGGGGTTCAAAACACATGGTAGCGTCAATGCGATAGTTGTGTGCAAAGAGTTTCTCCTCCTTTCTCCTTGTCCAGTTTTATCCAATTTCATATAATAGCACTGTGGTGTTTTTTATGTTGCCTTTTCAGTGTTGTTAGCTGCCAAGAGTCATCATGATGAGATTATGGCAATATAAATTTCCACCCATCTTATTTGATTGATATAGTGATCTTCTATTGTCAGTATCCATGTACAATAAATGAATAAGCCCTCTCTGAAGATTCAGTGGCAGCAATATTTAAAGCAAATGCCTTTTTTTGTAACATATTCCTATCCAAAACCCCAATTGCATGAAAACATTTGAGGCATTTGATGGGCCTGGTAGTTCCCAAGGTGCCATACTCCCAGATGTAAGCAATGTATGAGATGATAAAGAAATTTCTCCATTATGAATGGCCATATGTTTTCATTCTGTAAAAGAAAGATATCCTCAATACATGCTACTAATAATGGACAGCCAAAATATAGATCCCTGTGAATGCCTCCTGAAATTCATAATTGATCCTGATCTTAAGATTTAATGTGAAGAATTTGCATTCATATTTGAAAAATAATCTTCCTGAGGAAATAGTCCTTCATATATGCTATTATGTTGTCATTGTCATATTGTCATCATTCTATTGACATTATAATAAGCAAATCATTTTGAATAGCTATTGTTTTCATCTAATACTGTGAACCAATACAGATTCAATAAGCCTGGCTTCTAAAAATATTTAAATTCACTATCATATACAAAATGCCACAAATTATTTTTCATGATTGCTCCCAGCAAAACAATCCATTTAGTTCTTTAAAAAATATCTGTCCTACAGATTTTTATTATTCAGTTATATTCTTTCACAGGCAAACAATAAGACTATAGAATGATACTCTTATCTTAGTTTAATTGCTGTCATCCTGAATATATACTCAAATCATCCTACTACAGATAGTTCTTGAAGTACAATGGCAGCCGAGACTGCCGGGATTCCTATTACTAAGCGATGAAGTTCTAAAGCACATTGTCATGTGACCTCATTGCTTAGCAATTGCAGTCCTGGTTTTGTCGTAAACTCAAGACATGTGGGTTGTTAAACAAGAAGTGGCAGGAGTCCCAAGTAATGTGCATGGGTGCCCAGGGGGTAGTGGTTGCTGTGGTGATGTGGAGGGGAGGCTGAGAAAGGCCCTAGGAGGCCCAGTGCAGTTGTGTGCAAGCACATGAACACCGTTGTGTGGGTGGTGCTGTGTAGCCTGAGTACAGAAAGACGAGGAAATGGACGGTGTGACAGGACACAAACATAGAAAGACTGGGAGATGGCAGAGCAAGGTGTGAGTGCAGGAAAGTCAGAGGACGGATGGTGCAGCAGGGCATAAGTACAGGAATGCTGCCCCCAGGTAAGGTTGAAAGTTGGAAGCATGGTTCTCCAGTGGTTCACTTCATTTCTCCTTGTCCAGTTCCAATCGGTGTTGGATGGGAGAAGAGAACTATCTTATCTGGGATACAGCAGGGCTTGGGTCTCTCTCCTCTTCTGTTTAACATCTGTATTAAGCTGGTGAGTTAAGTCACCCGTCAGCATGAGGTTCAGTATCACTAGTATATATCTCACCCCCAAACCAAACAAGTGCTTACTCAGGACATGGAGGTTCTGAGGGTCTAGATCAGAGGTGTGAAACTTGCTGCATCACATGACATGTCGTGACATATCGTGACTTCTTTCACCTTGCCGGAGCTGAGATGGGCGCAGCTTCCGTGTGACGCATCCAGCCCATTGGCCGGCAGTTTGACACCCCTGGCCTACATAGTGAGGAACCGCCTGTGACTTAACACTAGCAAGATAGAGTGACTTTGGGTTTTGGGGTCCCCTGTATCTAAAGGGTTGCCCTTTTTAACTCATAATGGGGTAGGGCTCCCCCAGATAGAGTTGGTGCACAGTTTAAGGAACCTCCTGAATTTTCTTGCCTGAAGAGAAGATTGCAGCCATGGCTTGTGTGGGTTCTTTGGACTACCCATCCACTGGATTCATAGGGTTACCTCACCCCATGTCCCCTTGATTACATGTGGTCATCTAATAGAATCTAAGAAATGAGCGTTCTTGTAGATGCACCTACCCTATGGAACAGTGGTGGCGAACCTATGGCACGCATGCCAGAGACAGCACTCAGAGCCCTCTCTTTTGGCACATGAGCCATTGCCCCAGCCCCATCTCCCCCCATGGCTCCTTCCTCACCAGCTGCCCCCTAGAGGAGAGTCACCCCCGAGTGCGGCCTCTGCGGAGCAGTACAATCAAGGACATGGCAGCCAGGCAGTGGGGACAAGACTCCGCCCTCATGCCCCATCATGCGCAATTGATGCTGTGGGTGCGGGCAGAGGGCATAGCCGCCATGGCGCTGCTCGGCCTCCTGGGCAATCTGTGGTGGGCTGTGGAAGCGGTGAGTGGCCCTGAGGGTGGGTGTGACGGAGACGGTACGGGGACAGGTGGGGGGGCGGTGGCAGTGTTTGGGCACTCGGTCTCTAAAAGGTTTGCCATCACTGATATAGAACATCCTCCTCTGTGAGAGAAGAAGGGTCCTGTCTTCCTTACCTTACAATCAGTCTTCCCTCTTAGGGAGGAGGGCATAATGTCAGGTTAGCTCTGACGATGGTGTGTTCACGTTTTAATCTTTTGCTTTTATTATGTGTCTCTGTGTTAGCTGTCTAGGATTGATTAAGATAAGATAGATGGCCATGTACAATTTTTCAAATAAATAAATACACTGCTAGTGCATAGCAAAGATACTAGTAATAATATACACTGTCTGTATTTGAAGTCCCGGGCCAGAGATAAAATAAAGGAGAATATTTGTAGCTCAGGATTAAAATGAAGGGTCTTTGGTTCTCTCTGAGCCTGGTTGTTTTCTTGCAGATGTTTCATTACCCAAATTAGGTAACATCATCAAGTGTTCCTCATGAAACTGAACTAGTTTGGGTAACAAAGCATCTGTAAGAAAACAATTGCTCCCAGAGAGAACCAAGGACCTCCCAGAGGTAAAAACGTGTACAATTCAAATCAATCCTGCTACACCATGCTACTTTTCTCTCCCCTCTAGTGCTTCAACAATTCTATTTTTGATTTTATTCTCATTTTTAGTTCATTGTGCTGTTTTTCTCCCATTTTTTGTGCTTACTAGCCAATAACCATAATAGCCAATAGTAAACTATACTAAATTACTGGCGGTATTATGGATAGAAAGTGTAGAAATTTAAGGTGGATGAGAGCATAAGGTCATAGCAAGCAGGAGACTATATTTGTGTACTTGGGATTCATGAAAATCCCAAATAGTTTGCATGATAACCTTTTTTTAAGAGCTTGGAATATGATGAGAGAGACAGAGATAGAGACAGAGAGACAGAGAGAATTTGTTTCTATAGGCATGTTTGCCATATTCTTAGGAAAAAATATATTTTTTCTTAGTTATATAGGATTTCTTTTATCTGGTAATACAAAATCCATATAATGTATCTTTATTAGGTTGACACAAGTTTACTAAACAGTTTGCTAGCTTTCAAATTTCAAAAAAATAGTTTAGTTTTTTTTTGGGGGGGGGACTTTAAAGATGATGGAGAAAGGAATAAACATAGCGAGGGTTCAATCCATATTTCGCTCAATTTCAGCCTGGATGAAGTATTAGAGAATCTGCAGATGTGAAAATTAGTTTTTATCAGCTTTGCTAGCAGTGTGAAGTTGCACTAGAGATTCTCCCAAGGCATGTTAGGAATAGGAAACAAGCAAATATTTGTTAGGGATCCATTTTTGGAACTATAATATCCAGTTAAAACTGTTTTATCCATCTGTGAAATATGAGGTTCCTTTAGTAAGTGTAAAACAGAAAACAAAGATAATTCCACTTGGTTGAGGCATAAATCTGATTTGTGCGCAGGGAAAAAAAGTCTCTGTGACATTCACTATATCTATATATTTATGTCTATGTATAAACCGAGGATATAGAGGTAGTCCTTGTCTTAACGCCAGTCACTTAGCAGATTCAAAGTTCCAAGAGTCAGGTTCCCCCCGCAGTCACATGATGACATTTTGGGCACTTGGCAACCAGACCACGTTTATAGCTGTTTGCAACATTCCACAGTCACATGACTGAGTTTTGCCAAAAAAAAAATGGCATTTATTTTTGGTTTTCAGCAACATTCTGCAGAAAAAAAAATGGTCAAAAATTGCCTTTATAACTGCCATGAGATAACAACCGCTATGGTACTAACTCAAAGACTATCCGTATACTAATAACGGATATTATTGGTGTTATTTATATGATTTATAAACCAGTTATATATTCCATTTCCTTTTCTTACCTAAGGTTCATTTTTAGAATTCTTGCATCAAAACTATATCTTGCCTGTTTCAATAAACATGGGGAAATTAAACTGAAGCACATTTCTCTTCAGAGACTTCATATTAATTCCACTTACAATTGTAGGTTCACACATCATTACTTGATTTTCTCCTTCTGCCACAGACAGCAGAGAAAATATCATCTCCTGTTAAATATTCAGCATTGAAGAACTATGGCAATACCTGTGATGTCTTGACTCTCTATTCATCTGACTTGGAAATGTAATTAATTGACTTCACTTGAATTCATCAAAGCACTCTTAAACTGAGTTAATATGCAGGTTGGGCCACAACTCCCTGAAATAATTATCTCAGATTTATTGTATCTGCTGTCAGCTTTTTTTTTTTTGCTTACAGGAATTGATAACTCCCAATATTTCATCGAGTGACCTCCTTGTTTGCATCAAATGTTAACATTTAGAGAAGCTAATTCAGGAGGGTTTGAAAACCATTCATTTAATTATGTAAATGCATGAGGCAAGACACGGGATGAAAGAAATAATAATAATGTTCCTTATTGTGGATCAGCAACACTTTCATGACTTATCTGACCATTAAATATGTTCTAATACAGTAAATTAAAAAAAACGGTATTACTAAAGTATAAATGGATAACTTCAAAAGTGCAAATAAGACATATGATTAATTTCACCAGCTTTTGACAGCAACACCTGTATATTTCAGGTCATAATTCTAAATTGGCTACAGAGGAGAATTCAAATCATTTTCTTGGTAACAAGATTAAAATTAATAGTTTCATCCATGCTCTTGTACTTGAGGTTAGGAAACGATAAACTCCCTTTTTATAGTCCTCAGAACCATTCCAAAATTTAGTACTGTGGTTGCTGAAAATCAGTAGTTTGTAATCTCATGATTTTGAGTTGGGAACATCTACAGACTCTGTTAAAATGCCTAGGCAGTTTAAAAAACAAGGAAAGGCCCTCAAACTGTCCTTGCAAAATATAAGAAAAGAAATTAAAAATCTCAGCTGCTGCCATACATTTATGTAGCCAAATCTATTTTGTATTATTATCCACTCTCTCCATCTTAAAAAAAAAAAGGGGGGGGGGCAAAGGCAAATACTGACTAATCAGTTAGACACAAATATTCTAAACTTACCCTAATTTTAAGTACAGGTAGTCCTTGACTTTTGACCACAATTGAGCCCCAAATTTCTGTTACTAAACAAGACAACCGTTAAGTTAATTTTGCCCCATTTTACAACCTTTCTTGACTCAGTTGTTCAGTGAATCACTGCAGCTATTAAATTAGTAACATGTTTGTTAAGCAAACCTGGCTTCCCCATTGATTTCGCTTGTCACAGAGTCGCAAAAGATCATCAGATGACCCCAGGACACTGCAACCGTCATAAATACATGCCAGTTGCCAAGCATCAGAGCCCTCTCTGTGGGCACACGTGCCATTGCCCCCTACGGCCCCCTCTACACCAGCAGACCCCCCAGAGGAGAGTCGCCCCCAGGCACGGCCCGCCTGGAGCAGCGCAGCCAAGAACATGGCAGCCGGGCAGTGGGGACAAGACTTCAAACAGATGCTGCTGCTGGGCACGGGTGGAGGGCGTGCCCACCATGGTGCTGCTGGGCCACCTGGGCAATCTGCGGCAGGCCGTGGAGGTGGTGAGTGGCCCTGCAGGTGGGTGGGTGTGGGGCAGGGGTGGAGTGGAGGTGGGGCAGGGGGTGGGGGCTGGGGGTGGGGCAGTTTTGGGGCACTCGGTCGCTAAAAGGTTCGCCATCACTGGCCTAACCGTTGCAGGATCCAAGGCTGAGACCAACATTTGTTTAAATGTAGGGGCTCAAGTGTTCTATTAAAATTGAAGTTGTTTAAATGTATTGCCGGGATCTTTCCACCAGTTCTTACAAGATACTGCCTGTGGGAAAACCTTATGGCATCAGGCAATTAGTGCACAATTAGCTACCCATTTCAAAATCACAGAAGCAAAAGGAGTTTGCAAGCCATCGAGGTCCTTCTCCAATCCATAAAAAAGCTTAATATGTCACTAGATAAGTGGATTCCAAATGTCTCTTTAATGATTAATAAAGAAAGTGATCATTTTCTCAAGTTCCACAATTTCCAGTAGACGCACAGGACTGTGAACAACAATCAGTGAGATGCTTTCCCTCTCTCGAGTTGTGCTTACCCTCCCCCCACCTTTAAAAATATGCCAATGTTTTCATCTTTAGTCCATTCTTTTGAGTTGGATTAATCATGATTTTCATTATCATTTTTAACTGAAGCATCTGTAGGTGGAAAAATAGAGCATACAGTTCAACAATGAAGCAAATTAATGTGGAATGCCATTATCAAGATCTATAAGATTAGGATAGTGAAATAAAAGCAGCTCCTGTTTATCTTAATAAAACGTGTTTCCATGTGAGTGACTCAAAGAACAATCCCACTCATTTCACTGGAGGACTGACTTGTAATGAATTGTTTAGTGTGATTAACAAAGCATTTGGTAAATGCCAAAGTATCTTGACAAATAAATGTTTTGTTATGATTGACAAAGCATTAGAATGCCTTGTCCCTGAGATTACATTCATTTAACATGTTGTTACATTTTTATCTTTATGTTGAGAGCTTCATACAAGTACAGGTAGTCTTCAACTTACAACCGGTTTTTTATAGTTGTTCAAAGTTATAATGGCCCCAAATGGGTGCTTGATGACCCCCTGAAAGCAGCCCTGGCCATTGTAAATAGTTACACATCAAGTGGGTCAGTTTTACAATTGGTTGCCGTGTTCTATGGTTACATGACCATGATTCACTTTGGTTTTGCCAGTTTCCAGCATTTTTGCCAGTTTCTAGCCAAAAAAATGCTCATTCAGATAAATGCGTTCACTGTTTGCTTAATGACCACCATGTTTCCTTAACAACCACTGCGGAAAAGGCAAAAAAATTACTTCCAGTCACATGGGTGTCTCAATTTACAATTTTAACAACGTATGACTGGATTTCCAGTCCCAATTATGGTCATAAGTCAAGGACTACCTGTAAACTTTCTCAAATTGCCTTGTTTTTCAGTAAACTGGATTCTTCTCCAGTGATTAAAAGTCCAGTGGAATGAGAGGGGGTTCTAGAAGTCATTGCTATTATGAAATTTTGACGGATTCCGCTTACACATTTCACTTTGAATAGCTTGTTAAATCACATGTTCCTACTGCCACATGCAAGTATTTCAATAAATTTAGAGGGTCAATAAGCATGTCACAGCCTGTGTAATCATCAGTTATAAAGGTCATATGAAGAATTAGTTGCAGAAATCATACTGACATCGGCAAGCAGATATTTAAACATTGCTGAACATGTCAGCATCTTAAGAAATATTCCGAAAGAGAATTCCTTGCTCACAACACAGCAAGTACAGTCTTGCTCTTCATTTCTTCTCTTTAGAAATTTTGAACACATTATGGTAGCATTTCAGGTGTATCTGTTAAAGTGCATCCAATTCATTACAGGTTTTTATACAACGGATACCAAACAGTTGAACAAGCAGTTTTAACCGTTTGGTGGCTTTCTACTACCTGGTACAGATATAGCAAATTCTACACAGGGTAGGAGAAACTCCCACAGTCAATCAGTAAATTCCACATGACGAAAATATCACACATGGAGAGCAAGGGATTATCATTTCTGAGGGCAGAGAATTAATTAAACTGTTGCCATTTATTATTTCTAATTTAGAGGAATATTAAAAAGAAACTATGCAAAGCGCTTGGAATTCTGCTGTCTGTCCATCAGCAGGATAATTCACCAAATGGGTCCAAAATTAACTGCGAGAGAGAAGTTGCTGAAAGAAAGATTAAATTCTTAAATGATCTAGTTTGGAGGCTAAAGATGTTATTCCCAAATGCAGCCCTCTGGGAGAGGCATCTGGACAGAAATGCTACTGACCATTCTAAAGCCCCTCCCTCCCTGTTCTAGTCATATGACCCAAACTGGCACGTAAGCATCCTGCTCTGGGATCCCTAGTGCACATTTAATATACACACAAACATTCACCCAGCCACAAAACAAAGGGAGTGGAGAAACACACATACAAAAGCAGAGATAGCACATATTCTTTGCTTTGATCAGATCCACACAGCCACACACAGGCATGCATGGATGCATGCATGCACACACACACACACACACACACACACACACACACACACAGAGAGGGAGGGAGGGGAAGGGAGAGAGAGAGAGAGAGAATGGGAATATAGTAGAATATTTCATTCCACAGATGAAAACACAGATTTTGTCCTACGGCTGCTACTAGTCAAGTGGTTAGCAACAATTCCAGAAGCCATGCTCAGTGGAGATTCCCTACCTCAGGGGTCCCCAACCCCCAATCAATGGACTGGTACCAGACCATATCATGCCAGCAACTGGTCCGCACAAACAAAGCCCCATCCACAGGATGCAGGCAGCACACAAAACCATGCACCCCCCAGTGCACCCTCTCTCCACAGAACCGGTCCCTGGTGCCCAAAAGGTTGGGGATCTCTGCCCTACCTTATTTCTGCATTTTAGTTGTTAATAATACGAGGGCAATTTGGAAATAAACTTCTGTTTGGGCATATGTGAGAAATAGGTGGGGATAGCAACGCTCGTCCTATGGCACCGTGCGCAGTAGTTCAATAGGCAGTCAGGAGTGGAATGAGATAATTGTGTTGCAGTTGACTTGTCCACTAGATCAAATGAAAATGAACTCTACCATAGAAAATCCCGCCAAATGTGAAGTGCGGGCAGTAATACAATTCCTGTTTGCAAAAAACTTTTGGCAGCTGCGATTCATGGTGAACTGTGTAATGTTTATGGACCAAACATGATGAGTGAAGGTATGGTACATCAATGGTGTCACATGTTTAAAGATGTACGAACTGACGTGCACGATAAGGCAAGAAGTGGCTGCCCATCTGTAGTTAGTGATGAATTCATGCAGGAAATTGACAAAAAGGTCCATGAAGTCCATCAGTTCACAATATCTGCACTTTATTTACACTTTCCTCAAATTTTAAAGCAGATTCTGTTGGGATTTTTTGATCACCCCCCCCCATAACTCAGATTTGGCACTGAATAACTACACCTCTCCAGGCACATGAAACAGTGGCTTGCGTCACACCACTTTGACAATGACAATGTGCTTCACAATGCTGTTACAGGGTGGCTTCATTCCCAGGCGGGAGATTTTTTTGCAGAAGGAATTTCAAGCCTTGTAAGACGTTATGACAAGTTCCTCAATTTGAATGGCGATTATGTCAAAAAGTAATATCATATTGTAGTTTTCTAATATGTATAATAAAAGTTCTGTATCTGCAAGTGTCTGTCATTGATAATCAAATGAAGGTTTATTTCCGAATTGTCCTCGTAAATGCTCATAATAAGCAATGCATTTTGAGTTCTGTTAATAAGCAATGCATTTTGAGTTCTGTTTGCTAAACCTGTTGCCTAAGTCATTGATAAATGTAGAAGTTGAACACATTTCTAAGATTCCTCTTCAGTGAAAATGATCCAATGTTCTCTTCCTCTCCTCCCCAAAAGCTCAGCTGAAAACATGAAAGCCGTCTAGTGGGATCTAATTAGATGTCTCCCTGGAGTCTTCAGCTCAAATGTCCAAATTCTTAAATATTAGCAAAGAAGAGGAGGAGAATACTTCAGATTGGATCAATGCCTTTTTCCAGTGCTATGTTTCTTAATTAAAATTCTTCCCATAAGAGTTACTATTCAGTATCTTTAGGGAAATTAACAAAATTAGTCACAAATTTCATTGTCACATTTAATTAGGCCTTTAGATTTTCAGTGTATCTGCAGTTGCAATTTACAACAGAGATCGGCATTATAATTAAGTGATGAGCCAGCTCAGTTCAGAACCCTATTACAGTATGGTAGTATAGGTCATTTTAAATAAGTCAAAATTAACAAAACCCAGGCCCAACTAATGTAGGTCTTACCAGTTCACTTGCCTCCTTTTGTCTTACCCATAAATATGTTTCCCATATTAAAGCTAGAAAACTCATTATTCTCAGGAATATATGTTCACATCAAGAAATACCATTTAAAAATGTTCAGTGTTTTGAGCTGAGAAGTGTTGGAAATCCCATTTCCTCTGGCTTGTTGCAAAAGTAATGATTTTTTTCTAAATTTGTATAGAATAGAATAGAATAGAATAGAATAGAATAGAATAGAATAGAATAGAATAGAATATAGATCATAAACATAAAATACATTCATCATAAATCATAAAATACAACACTTCATAAATCATAAGATGCAACACTTATTGACAGTCATAGAATACTAGCTAAGCAACAACATAAATCATACTGGGATACTAAATAAAACAATATAAATTGTAAGATACAAGCAACAAAGTTATAGTCATAAGAAGATAAGGATAGGTAATAGGAAAGATGAGGAGAATCATAGTAATACAGCTTTATTAAGTAGTTTGACAGTGTTATAGGAATTAGTTGTTAAGCAAAATGACGGCATGAGGGAAAAAACTGTCCTTGTGTCTAGTTGTTCTGGTGTGCAATGTCCTATAGCATCGTCTTGAGGGAAGAAGTTGAAATAGCTTATGTCCAGGATGTGAGAGGTCTATAGATATTTTCACAGCCCTTTTTCTTGCTTCTGCACTATGCAGGACCTCAATGGAAGGCAGGCTGGTAGCAACTGTTTTTTCTGCAGTTCTAACTGTCCAGTTGAAGTCTGTGTCTGTCTTGTTTGATTGCAGATCCAAACCAGACAGTTACAGAGGGGCAAATGACAGACTCAATAATTTTTTTGTAGAACTGTATCAGCAGCTCCTTGGGTAATCTGAGCTTTCTGAGTTGGCGCAGGAAGAACATTCTTTGTTGTGCTTTTTTGATGACATTTTTGATGTTAGGTGTCCATTTTAAATCTTGAGGTATTATAGAACCTAGAAACTTGAAGGTCTCTATTGTTGATACTGTGTTGTCTAGTAATGTAAGAGGTTGTAGAATAGTAAGGTTCCTCCTAAAATCTACTTTCATTTCTACAGTTTTGAGTGTGTTCAGTTCAAGATTGTTCTGACCGCACCACAAGACTAGTTGTTCAACCTCCTATCTGTATGCAGATACGTCATTGTCTCGAATGAGACCAATCACTATTGTATCATCTGCAAACTTTAGTGGTGTATATCTATATAGTACTAAAACTCTTGTTGTCATGACCTTTAACTGGGCAAAACAGTGCGTCAAAGGGCAACAATTTTTGAACCAAGGAACTTCAAACAGACTAACTTACAGAATGTGTCCAAAACTCGGGACCGATGACTTCAAGAGAATGAAAACTGGGAAAGTTGTGACTGTTTTAGTGCTATTGTCTATGCTGCTGATGTGATCACGTGATCTTCATTTTCATTCTTCTGTGACAGTTTCCCAGACAGTCTCTCAATCCCTCACTCCCTCTCCTACCCAACAGCAGGCACTTAACTACCTAACAAAAGGGAAGCGGAGGAGAGATTTATTATGCTCCTGGTCAGAGTTCCACAAGGAAACTCAATAGTGAAGCCAGCAAGAAGTTGTTCCTGCTCGCACTGCTTTTTGGCCCACTCAAGGTCATTCTGTTTCTCTGTTTAGGTAAGGACATAGAGCATAGGTTGGCTAACAAGTTTTAAAACTAAGATGTTTTGCTGCCAGGAATGTTGCCATTCTCTAATTATCCTCAAAGAGGAAGTTTAGGAAAGACAACAGATGGGATTTAGTTGGATACCTTAAAGATTTTTGGAATCAAAACAAAATGTTGCTATATTTTGGACCATCTTCACAAAGGGCTCAGGTATTCTGGGATTCAGTATTATCAGTATATTGAGGAATTTAGTTCATAAATTTAAATCTATACTTAAGTACAACATAGAAATAGTAAAAACATCCCTTGGCCTTCGCATACTAAATAAGGTTTTATGAGATGGGAAGCATTCTGTGTTTGGCTGAATACACATAATATCTTTGGGAATTTTGCTCAAGGAAGCTTTTCAACTTCCATGAAACCATGGAAGCATGAAGCATGGCCAGGCTGAAGGAAGTGTTACAAAAATGAGCCAACCAAGGATATTGTAAGTATGGTTAAGAATTGATCTGTTTAGGTTTGCAAGTGTTATCTTTATCTAACTTACCGAAGAAGGACATTTGCAGCAATAGAAAACATTTTTTGGATTAGCTGGCATGTTTGCTTTTGGAGCCATGTCATGGGTATACATATGTGCACATACTCCATTATTTTCTATGTATCTATAAAACTAGAGGCATTATTTGGCTGTGCAGTATACTACTTTCCTTTTTTTTAGTTGGAGGAAATTAAGAAAATTCTATGTTGCCTAGAATTGCTACCAGTCTTGAAAGTATAAGCATATTCTCTGGATTTCATAGAAGGAGCAAGCTGAATGGGTCATTTAATGGGTCATTTAATCCAATCCCTCATTTGGTGCAGGAATCCAGATTAAACATTCCCAAGAAATTACATCTACTTTTACTTTGACACATTCAGCAAAGGAGAGCCCTTTGCTCTCCTTTCTTGGAGTGGTTGTTTTGGCATTAAGCAGTTTAATGTTAAAGGGGAATCTGTATTTTTGTAAGTTAAATCCATTATTTGTGCCCGAACTCTGGAATAATGGAGGAGATTTCATTCCTTTCCGGATTCAAAGTTCTCCTTTGTGCTTTTTATTGCATCTAGGCATTTCAGTGGTATCAGGTCACAGAATGTAAGTGATCAGAAACAATTTGCCATTTGTGATTATTTATCAAGTCACATAGTTTTATGGAGTTAGGTCTAGAAGTCCTTTTACAACTTCCGAGTGAGTGCTCTTTAGGGACAACTCTACTCATATATATACTCTGTTTCCTGCAAACATTTCAGGGAGAGTTAGTTATATGAACAATCTGTCCAGTTAATCTTTTTATGCTTCTTCCACCCATAATTCCTACATGTCATAGAAACCCAGATAAAGGTATTAGAAAGGTATAGATAACAAAATATTTTCCGTGCAGTGGATAAAAGAATTGCTACTGCTGATCATTTAATCTTAATGTTATGCCATTTGAGAATTTGACATTTTTTTCTTTAGAAAGTTTCCTAGTGCTTTGGTTGTTATGTCTGTTGCTTGAGCATTCTAAAAATCTGTTTGTAGAGATACCTAGGTTGGTCAGAAAACCTCTTCTTCCCACATTTGGTAGAACAGAATAACAGAGTTGGAAGGGACCTTGAAGGTCTTCTAGTCCAGGGGTAGGCAGCCTTTGCTCTTTTATGACTCCTGGACTTCAACTCCCAGAATTCCTGAGCCAGCATGGCTCAGCTTGGAAACCTCTCCCTTTCCCCTCAGCATGGCTGGCTCAGGAATTCTGGGAGTTGAAGTCCGCGAGTTATAAAAGAGCCAAGGTTGCCTACCCCTGTTCTAGTCCAACCCCCTGCTTAAGCAGCAGACCCTATACCATCTCAGAGAAGTGGTTGTCCAATCTTGTTTAAAAAACCTCCAGTAATGGAGCATCCGCAACATCTAAAGGCAAGCCATTCCAGTGGTAATTGTTCTCACTGTCAGGAAATTTCTCCTTATTTCTAGGTTGATTAAATTCCATCCATTGCTTCTTCTTCTGTCTTCAGGTGCTTTGGAAAATTCCGGTGAGCAGAGCCTCCTCACATTTATCTTCCTGTTGACATGTCCAGACACTATATAATGAATCTCCCATATGTTCTATGGTCATACAACCATATAATTTTACTTTGGGAGCATATCAAGAGTCAGTCTGGGCAAATCCATTGAAGAAGACCCAAAGGTGGTTTTTCAAGAGGCAACTGGACTTTCTTGTTTTTCTTTGAAGATGTTTTGCTTCTCATCCAAGAAGCTTCTTCAGCTTTGACTGGATGGTGGCAAATGGAAGGATTTATATTTTTTGCAGACAGCTGATCATTTGCATTCTTTTAGAGAGTCATTGAGGCCACTTGGAGGCTTATCTTGGAGATGTCCTCAAGGTCAGCTGAGTGGTACAAAAGGGTGTGGAGCCTTCTTGGGACTGCTGAAAGGACTGTGTTGTAGACTGGAGATAGATGATGTCATATCCCTCCCCCTCTATTGAGAAAGATGGCTGTTCAGTTTTGACATAAATGGTCTCTTTGACCCCTCTTTCAAACCAGCTGTCCTCTCTGTCTAAAATGTAGATTTCTCTGTCTTCAAAAGACAGCACTTCCACATTTTTTCACTCTTTTGAAGAGTGTTTTTTTCCCCTTTCTGCTGAGCCTGGCTTCTTTGTTTCTCCAAGAAACAAGAAGCGGCTGCTTTAATGCAGGTTGAGGGCACCTTGCTGCTCTTTGCGCTTGGTTGTTTTCTTGCAGATATTTCATTTCCCAACTAGCTAACACTATCAGTGCATTCCACATTGCTGCCTTAAGCTGCAAATATTCTCCTCTGTCGGTTAATGCAGGTTGTACCAGAATTTGTACCCCTTGAACTAAAAGGTTCTGTGCACAAAAGCCAATGGGAGGTAGCAGTGAAAATCTTGGACTAGAAACCGGGAGATGTAGGATCAAAGCAACCACAAGCAAAGGACCAATCATTCTCTCTCAGCTCAAACTCTCTCACAAGGTGAATTGCATCTTGGAAACTTGAAATATTGCATCCAGTTTTGATCACCCTGATATAAAAAGATGTTGAGAGTCTAGAAAGAGTGCAGAGAGGAGCAACAAAGATGATTAGGGGATTGGAGACTCAAACATACGTAGAACAGTTGCAGGAATTGGATATGTCTAGTTTAATGAAAAGAAGGACTAGAGGTGACATGACAGCAGTGTTCCAATATTTGAGTGGCTGTCACGAAGAGCGGGTCAATCTATTCTCCAAAGCATCTGAAGGCAGGGCAAGAAGCAATGGGGGGAAACTAATCAAGGAGAGATCCAACGTAGAACTAGGGAGAAATTTCCTAGGGAGAAATTTCAATCAGGATAGAGCTGAAAAGGACCTTGGAGGTCTTCTAGCAGGAAACCATGTACCAGGTGGCTGTCCAGTCTCTTTTTAAAAACCTCCAATGATGAAGGACCCATAACTTCTGAAGGCAAGCTGTTCCACTGGTTAATTGTCTTCCCTGTTAGGAAGTTTCTCTTTAATTCCAAGTTGCTTCTTTCCTTGATTAGTTACCATCCATTGTTTCTTGTCTTGCCTTTTGGTGCTTTGGAAAATAAGTTGACCCCCCCTCTTCTTTGCGGCAGCCCTTCAAATATTGGAATACTGTGATCGTGTCCCCCTAGTCCTTCTTTTCTCTAGACTAGACATACCCAATTCCTGCAACCGTTCTTCATATGTTTTTTTTTCCTTCCAGGCCTTTAATCATCTTAGTTGCTCTTTGCATTTTATTTTTAAAGTCTCAATCTTTTTTGTAATGTGGTGACCAAAGCTGGATGCAGTATTCCAGGTGTCTTCTTACTAAGAATGTATAAAACGGTACTAATACTTCACACAATTTTGATTCTATGCCTCTGTATACAACCAAGGATTGTATTAGCTTTCATCAGTAGAAGAACCTGCCTCCAGAAGTTGTGGGTGCTCCAACACTGGAGGTTTTTAAGAAAAGATTGGACAAACATTTGTCTGAAATGGTATAGGGTTTCTTGCTTGAACAGGGGTTGGACTAGAAGACCTCCAAGGTCCCTCCTACTTTGGTTATTCCGTTAAAGTTGTTGCTGTGGGAGAAAATAGATCTTTTATTATGCTTGGATAAAGATGCATCCCAAATTAAAATAGCAAATGAAGACTGCAATCCAATTGCTGTTTCAATTTTCTCCAGGAGGAGAGTTTTCCTTGGAAGAAGCACCGTCAGTGAAAAAAATCCAGCTGAAGATCTCTTGAAAAGTAATTTTACCATGAAACCTAAAATATTCATGGACAAACGGTAATGAGTGCAGCATTCCATCCATGAGAGATTTTTTTTCCTTTGATACTATTTTTGAAAGCAATTTCTCTTAAATCTGTAAAATCAAATTGAATAAAAACGGGTGGAAGGAGTGGGGAAAATTAGTCTGTCCAGCACTAGCAAATAATCTTACAGTATTTGCTGATAGCAAGAAGAAGTTTTGCTTTGCCTTTCCTAATCCTTACACAGCAAGCCATGTTTGGATCGGATTTTATTATAGGCCTTCATAATAAGTTGTTATAAAACACATCCCAAATACAGTCAATTAAAAGATGACAATCATTGCCAAAGCTGCTTGAGATGCTTGTTTTCATGCTGAAAAGGTGATCCTTTATAAAACCAGATGCTCTCCTCATCGATTTTCAGTGATTGATTTTAACACAGCAAAATGAATTCAGTAGAGCAGTAATTGGGAAATGTCTATCAAGATACTTCTCAATGATTATTATTGGCAAACCGTTCATACTATTATTCTTGCCTGCAAGGACAAACAATCCAATTAATTGTGGGGAAGATAATAAACCATTTATAAACAGTTGGGAACAGGATCCTGTTTTCACGTAATTAAGAAAAACTGCTTACATTAAATATCTGGCTGACCATTCTCTAGCAAACAGCTGAGCTTCCAGGAAAAGTAGCTCGTATATGAAATACGAAATGCTACGGAGCTCTTGTATCTGCTTAATTCAGATTTACTGAAAAAGCAAACAGTCTAGTCTCCCTTGGCAAATGCTCAAGAGAAAGACACTGAGGTCACGCATACACCAGTGTCTACCTTCCGCTGTTACAAGAGGAATTGTACAAGGGATTGCTGGACTGCTGTTGGCTGGATTTCTGCCAGAGCTGTTTCTGGCTAGGCCTTCTGTAGTATTGTGCCTGTGAGCCAAATTGTTTTTGAGTCTTCTTTTGCATAATCAGGAGGGTGGGGGGGGGCGTCTCTCTTTCTTGATTCTGCCTCTTGAGTTCTGTCCCTCTTGAGTTCTGTCTTTGGTGACAGCTGCGAAGCAAGAGAAGCTTGTGTTTCTGAACCGCTGTCTCTCTAGTTAATGAACATTTAAATGGGGGGGGAGTAGTGCCCTTGGAGTGATTTATGGAAGGTTGCTTTAAAAAAAAATCCTTCATATTTATGAGGAGAACAAGTAATGGGAGGGTTGTGGGTTTGATGCAATTGGGTTATAATCTTGTCCAGTTCATGGCATTGGCTTTGATTGCTCGATTCCTCCAAACTCGTTTCTATTCATTAGATATATTTGAGAAAATGCCATTGCGTTTTGAAATGTGGATTTGGTTTCTATATTTAGAAGAGAGGGTCGCTGTTCTGCTCTTCTTTACTTCCTGACACAGTTTGCTTCATTTGGAATCAATAACAGGGTTATCCCTGACATGGAATGGCTTAGCATTTGCCACTCATTTGTGTTGTACCTCTGCCATTCTTAATCATTTAAGCAACTCCATTACCCCCAGTGTCATGATAAAGGGTAGCAGGTTAGGACATTTGTATGCCAGGTTAATTGCCCTGTAGGAGCCTCTGAAGCTAATAAATTACTCTGCTTATTGCCTATTCACTTTGCTGCTGCTACCCAAAAATACCCATGTAACTGTGCCCTGGGGCAGAGAGAGACATATTAAATGCCTCATTAAGAAGAAAAAGAGAAACAATCAACCAGCAAGCTGTATCTTCCTAAGCCAGCAAAGGTGTCTTCTTGCTGTGCTTGGAAAAAGTCTCATCTTACAATATGGCATGATTTTGTTTTCCTCCAAAATAGCACAGCTGTGTCTCCTCTCTTGCAAGAGAAGGGGAAGGATCTATGAAGATGATGTCTCCAGAAATATATGGACTGTGCTGGAGTCTTGAATGGTCTGGGAAAATTCTCCAGAGCCCCAAACTATTTGCCCTACAAGATAGAATAACAAATGGCACAATTACCTCTAAATGCTTTGTGTGAAATTCTGTGTATGCATTTCCTCCTGGTTTCCTGGAAAGGTCTGTCTGATGAAATAAACTAAGACGGTGGTGGCAAACCTATGGCACGTGTGCCAGAGGCAGCACACAGAGTCCTCTCTGTGAGCATGTGCACCGTCGCCCCAGTCCCGCCTCCTCCCAGCAGCCCCCCCAAAGAAGAGTCACTCCGGGTGTGGCCCATGTGGAGCAGCGCAGCCAAGGACATGGAAGCCACACAGCAGGGACAAGGCTCCTCCCTCACACCCCATCGCACACAGATGATGCTGTGGGCATAGGCAGAGGGCGGGCTGCCGTGGCACTGCAGGGCTGCCTGGGTGATCTGTGGCGGGCCGCGGAGGCAGTAGGTGGCCCTGCGGGCAGGCGGAGCAGGGGGTGGAGTGGGGGCAGGGCGGGGGCAGGCAGGATGGTTTTGGGGCACTCGGTGTCTAAAAGGTTCGCCATCAATGGACTAGGAGATGACTAGAGCATAAATATATAACACTGAAGGCTACTGAAGGTGAAGGCTAGAAAAATAACTTATTTTGTGAACTCCATTGCATTCCTCAAGTAGCTTTCCAAGTGAGTTCTTTGGATTGGTTCTGGCATTATTATCACTGGAAAACCTTGTATTGCAATTCATGGAGATTTGCCAGGATGGATCTGTGAGGGACTTTGAGGAAATATTCCATCTTGAAATAAAGCATTTCTAATCAAATTGCAAGGGATAACATTCACTTTATGGACCTAAGAATACAGATTGAAAATGTACACTAGAGCTCTATCTATCCTGGCTTATTTAAGAAAAATGATTAGGCAGATCCAGGCAAGAAAAATATTTCTTTATGTGACAGATTGGGGCCAGAAGTCTTAAAGAATGCAGTGGGTCCAACCACTTCTGAAGAAGCTGTTCATTCAATCCTTTTAAAAGCTCCCTTCATGGGCAACATGTTTGAGAGGATTATGATTGTGCAGTTGGAGAAGATAATTAAATATGTATAGCTGTATATTTATAATAAACAGTAAAAGGGTGCCAAGTGGGTGTTTTTCAGTAGTGTTTGATACTGTCTTCTTTTATTCAAATATAGAATCTTAAGGATTTTGGGGAAATGGCAGATTTTTTATAAACCTGTATCATCTAAAGCATCTCCAGTATAGTGTGGGCGATAAAAGGATAAAATATATTTTCAATTTGAAAGAATTAAAGGAAACACAATGCTGGGAATACAGGCATTCACATTTTACTATAACAATGTTTAATTGAAAAGAAATAATGAAAACAGCTATGAAGTGCTGGAAATGTATAAGAAGATCTACAAAGATGATGGTGCCTTTTTTTTTTCTTTTTCATTCTCTGTGGTTCCAAAATAATTAATAAACCAGCAGTACCTTGGTTGATTGTTTGGATGACCACCATAAAAATCCTCAGCCACGTGTTATGATTCTTCCCCTATGTACATACAGAGGGGTTTTTTTACATGACTGTCAAATTCAGGGAAAAAGCATTGGTGTTATATAATGAGATTATTCACAAGAGACTCTTTAGCCTGATAGACAATTTGAAAACCAATTAAATTAATAATGCAGGTAACTATCCTTGCCACAGCCGTAAACATGTTCTTGCATAATTCACTTACCCACATTTTTTTTTAATCTCTAGCGATGTGATCCTAGTATGATGCAAACAAGAACTCGACATATACTACGAAGGCCTTTAAAACCCAAGACCTGCCCTGAAAGTGCACAGCAGAGGCCTTGTATTCTGAATCAAAATTGTTTTCAGTATAGTTACAATTTAACAGGTAAGCATCCTTCATTGTAATTTGGAATGACCTTTAGAGCGTCAGCCTGGCAAAAGTATATAGAGATGGTGTAGTATAGGAATACATAACTTTCACTGTACTTGAACTTTCAAGGAAGGCCATTTTGAAAATGGCTAAAAGCTAAATAGCTTCATGTATTTATTAATTCATGATAATTTATGAATTATAAACTTATGAATTAAGTTCTCATAGAATTATATACAATGATATACAATTATGTATAGCATTGTTATATTTGCTATAATATAAAATATATTTATATAATGTATAAATACAGGTAGTCCCTGACTTACAATAGTCCACTTAGTGACCGTTTGAATAACAGCACTGAAAAAAAATGACATGACCGTTTTCACACTTATGAAAGTGTGTTCATCCCCATAGTCACGTCATCAGAATTTGGATGCTTGGCAACTGGCACGTATTTATGAGAGTTGCAGTGTGCCAGGATCACCTTTTGCAACTTTCTGACAAGCAAAATCAATGGGGAAGCCAGATTCACTTAACAACTGTGTTACTAACTTAACAGCTGCAGTGATTCACTTAACAACTGTGGCAAGAAAGATTGTACAATGGGGCAAAACTTACTTAACAAATGCCTCGCTTAGCAACAGAAATGTTAGACTCAGTTGTGATTAGTCAAGGACTACCTATATTATATAAATATTTAATTCTCCCAACAGTTATTACTATCTGTGAGCAGCACTTTATAATTCTTCAATGATGATGCTAAAAAAATGCTTGAATGGTTGCTGAACAAGTAGTTGGTAAGCAAAGGCTACCTATATTCCCAGCTGGCATTTTATATGTTAAGTTGCCTTATCAGTGACAGGGATGGCATATAAATGTAATAAACAAATAGATAAATAAATAAAATAATGCCTGCAATTTTATATGCTTTTTATTGAAAAAGATTTTTTTTATCTCTTCTATCGAAGAATGGCCAACCAAAATGTGAGAATATGCTTCAAAAATTAGATTAACTTTATATTTTAAAAAGCAGTCTAATGCAGAAGGTAAGTCTCTTTGGGAATCATTTTTAGACTACAGTTTTATATGTGGAATTGGACCACATCCAAAATTCAGGTTTTAGAGTTTATATTTTAACTTGGCATATTATCTACATATAATGCTTTGAATTTTCTTAATGTATTGTTTTATCATCTATAGTCTTTTTTTCTCCTTTTTTATAACTCCAGTTGAGTTAACCAAATGCATTTAGTAGAGATATTTAGAAATTTGGTAACAATCAAGTAATTTAATAGAGACATGTTTTGATTAGAAAATAGATATGAATGTCTGTAAACTTTTTAATGATGTATTACAATATATTCATCATACAGTATTTTAGAATTCTTAGTTATCACCTGATTTTCCTTTTTATATTTGGTTCTTAATCTTTATTATCCTTTTAATATTATTTTAAGTATATTTGTATTTTTTCCTTTATTCTTCTCAAATTTATAATAATACGTTATTTGTAAAAAAAATGAAACATGAAAAAAATACAATTAAAAAAAGGCAATGAAGAGGCAGACATGGTTAGTACTTGGACGTGAGATCACCAAAAAGTTTCATAGCTGTGGACTCAGGTGGAAAGTTGAGAAATAAGCCTGAACAAAGACATTGGCCAATTACTTCCCAATGCTTGTCTAAAGCATAACAGGAATCTGTCCACATAGACACCAGCATTCAAGCTCCTCTCAAGAGAGGTGCAAATTTCTGATTCATTGATCCTAATTTTCAGGCCGATATATCAAAAGGTCCTAAAAATGGACTCAAGAAGTCAAAGGTATCAGCTCCTGGACGCAAAATGTAGAATCCTATAAAGAGCTGCTGCCTCCTGCACAGTACAGAATGGACTTTTCATTCTAGGATTCCTTCCTTCCTGTCTTCCTGATGGAAGCCTGTTTAGAAATATTCCCCTCATTAAAATGAAAGCACGTTCACCTAGGAATTCTGTATAACGTTGAGGACCACCATAGGGTTCAATTCACATACGACAAGAAAAGAACTTGTCTTTCAGAATTCTGGTAAGCAACACAGAGGAAGTATTAAGATCACACAGAGGGGGGAAAATGATTTATATCATTTCATATGCATTCTGAAGTCAGAAGAAAAGTCATTTATTTAAGATTTCTAGCTATTTTCAACATTACCTTTGCAGAGTGGTACTTGAAAAAAACAGCATTCCCTAATTGTTTATCCTTGCTTGAAGAAGACATTAATATTTTACAAGTGCTTTCTTTCAAGGGAAACATGATTCCTTTTGTCAAACAAAACTCAGTTGGAGATTATGACAAGCATTGCTTCAAGGCAGTTGCGCCGCAGAAAAAAATTACAATTTTTGGCATCCAATGGAGCAGCATGCCACTTGATCACTATGCAGTGCTACATTTCATCATCACCGGACAGTTGTTAACAAACTCAGAGGGAATGTAATTTTTAAGTGTTACTGAAATAAAAACAGAATAGTTTAAGGCTGGATGGATTCTTTTCTTTTAAAATAATATTATATTGGTTTCCAAATCGTAAAAAACTATAGCTTTTTTTTTTAAAAATCCTTCTAGCATTAATAGGCAGAACTAATTGTAACCATGATGTCTCTTTAGACTGGAGCACATGCCAGCTAAATGAAAATGCAGCATGTGGAGAAGGGATTAGGAATCGCCTTCTAAGCTGCATTCGCAGTGATGCAAAAGCTGTGAACATGAACCACTGCGAGCAGGTGAGCTTCCATTTGGTTGCTTAATGCAAATATTTGCTGGGCCCTTAACGTTACTTTGGATATTCCATGAAATAGTCTTTCAAAAAAACACATCAAAATAAGTGTCACTAACCTTCTATAGGTCCACGTAGAACCCTCCATAGAGTCACTGACATATTTTGTCATTTGAAGTCAGTATGTAAGGTAAGGTAGATCAGAACCTATTCCTATATTTAGAACAGTAAATGTGTATTTTTAAGGTAAATAGAAGATTGAAAAAGTAATTTAATAAAAACAATTTTTAAAAACTTACCCAAATCATGGCTGACTCTTCTTTTTTAGCAGCGTTTGCATAGTTCTTCTTTCTGCTCTTTTACATTTCTGAACTGCTTCATCCTGTTCTTCTTTTCTTTTCTTCTATCATCTCAATATCTCCCTCCAATTGTTTGCTCAAGTGAGGGCTCTGTCTAGCATTTCATCCTATTGGCCCCCTGTCAGTCATTATTACCCTTCTTTGTCTATTACAATCTAAATGACGTAGTTACTTTCTATATTGTTGCTCATTCATCCAAGTCTAGCCAATTCAGAAAATAAACAGACAAAACAGCAATGTATAAACTTAGGATGCCAAAGGTGAATCAGGCTTATGCACTTCAATGAATAGTGCTTTGCCAAAACCTATGGCAAAGCTATGAGCAGGCTGGACTTGGGGCAATAAAAAAATATTGAAGAAGCTATTGTTGTTTTAAATGTATTATAGCTGCTGACTTCCGAAGACTCTACTTAGCATACCATATCCAACTTTTGGTGTTTCATTAGAAGCCCTGCTTTACGTGCACATCTGCCTAGCTGTCAGTAATAAGTGATCTGATGTATTTTCTTTAATAGCTGAATCTGGAAACACCCACCAGAATGACTGCCAACTGCATGGTAGAATGTGTAGTGAACTGTCTGGTTACGGAATGGACTGCTTGGTCGGAATGTTCACAAACTTGTGGTCTTGCAGGTAATTGTTCCAGCTGAATTACTATTCGCATTATTTTGGAATACAAAGTTTGCCCTAGTAGTCAGCAAATATATTGGTTCGGAACCCTCTGAATTTCAAGAATTTAGTCATGTTGGTCTAGAATCTAGAAGTTGTCCACCATTTTAGTCTCAATAGATGACAACGCCAGCCAACTTGGCTTGGGCTTGGAAGCTAAGCGAGATCAGGTAACCATATTATTTGGATGAGAAATGGCTGGGAAATAGCAGGAAGCCAAACAAAAATAATCTAAAAGAGGTCTATGGAGATTCTCAGTCATCCAGCTCATGGTTGTCCCATGTCTTTCAAATGTTCCTTACCTCTTGGAGACTATATGGACATGTCTATGTGGTTCTCTTATCAGTAAGTTATTTGGCACTGCCTTCTTTTAGCATGTTCCAAAGGTGCTTTTCAAAAGGCAATTGGACTTCCTTTGTTTTTTCCTTGAAAAAAAAATGAATTGAAGAATCTTCTTGGATGAGTAGTAAAACATTTTCAAGGAAAAAAACAAAGAAAGTCAAATTGCCTTTTGAAAAGCAACTTTGGGACATGCTAAAATAAGACAGTATCAAATAACTTACTGATAAGAGAACCACATAGATATGTCCATATAGTCTCCAAGAGTTAAGGAATATTTAAAAGAGTTATAATACATTTTCACTAGGACTGCCACATTGGGCTGCAAAAATCCATACAAACACTGGATGACAATGAAGAAATGCCAGACAACCGCTAACTCTCTGTTTTTGTCTGGTGACCATTCAGATTTGTGCAGCCCAGATCTAGTAATCCTTCTCTTGCTAGCATTTTTGAAGGGAGCCTGGTTGGACAACCTTAAAATAGACACCTATTGTACAATATAACAGTGTACATTATCCTGTTTCTAGACACCCCACAATACAATTCACCTTACAGAATGACATATTGTGGCTGTGGTCATATAATATGTAGCCATGGTTTGTTTAACCATAACTTATTAAATAAACAGCAATATCCTCTATTTATGCAGCTTACTACAAGATAAATCATAGTTTGAAAACCACGAACACTGGATTCACAACATGCTAAGCCAAATAGAAGTTAGCCTTTTGATTTAGCATACCATATAAACCCACTCAGTATTCAGGGCAATGATTTATTAATTATTATTAATTAATTTAAGGCCAGCTATGATTAATACTGTAAATATATAGAGGTGTGAATACACAGTAATAAAATGATACAAGTTTTCCAACACACTTTTCCAAAAATCTAATATTGAGTTAAATAGTGTCAGTTTTTGAAGCTGAAATGTTGATGGTGTGAACACTGAGATAAACATCGAAGTATTTTTTTAACTACAAAAAGCTTAATATTTATGCTAACTTCCAGGGAGCTGTAAGAGATGTTAAAATGTTTGTGGAAAACATTTTCTGTTTTTTGGCAATTTAGGACGTGGCCTCTGATTTGATAGTATGTGTTGTGGTCTTATGAATATATTGCCATTGCAATATAAAGTTATGCTTATTTGATGAGGCTTGGCCGTATGTATGTTGCAAATATGCTATTTTCACTACCTGACACTTTTGGAAGCAAATTTTCCTTTTGCAAGATAGTGAGCTCTATTGAGCCATTGAAGTGAAAATACTGATTAAAAAGCTTAGAAATTTTCATATTGGTGTTGTTCCAACCTAACATTCTAGTCAGATGTAAATAAGTGTTCTTTAATTCAGTGTGACTTTCTTCTGAGTAGACATGTCAAGGAGTCCTACAGAACTAATTTCTGATGTTACAGATCAATCTTTTGCTAATTCTAAAATTAAACTGGTTTTCTGGAAACGTAACTGCAAGAGGGAAGCTTCCCAATCTGTAATTATTAAATAAATAAATAGAAAGTAAATGCCAGGATTTCTGAATAAATTCTGTAAAATAGATAAAATACTCAGGGATATGTTATTAATGAATGAACTGGTGAAACGTCCCTGTTCTTCTCTCAGAGATTAAAAGTAGGAGGTTTTCCCATTTTGTCTGTTCTACAGAAAGCACTTCTAGAATCTGCTTATTAGTTAGCCTCATTTGCATTTTCAAGGCACAGTGGAGTAGAGATAATTTTAATCTTCTTTTAACCCTCTGACACACTGTCAGCATGCTACTATTCCACTGTAATCATGACCTTGCCACATCTTATCAACTTGTACCAACTTGGTTCAACTTTACTGGCAAGTGATGCAACTTTCAACATATTGCACCTCTAACAATACTGCTCTTGACAGCAGTTTTACCCAATGCTGGATAAGGAGTAGATTTCATGTATTCCATCATTAAATGGAATAATGTGTTATTGACTTACAGTGAATATGTGAATGTAGGACTTTTAGTTATAGTGCAAATCTTTTATCTAAAACCAGACATAACAGAAGATTACTTTTGCACTCAAAAACAATTAAAATTATTTTTTCAAACACAGTTTCAGTAACTATGATTTCTGCTCTCACTTCAATAAAAAACCTGCTATATTCCATTGCCACAGTTTATTTGTTTATTTATTTGCTATGTTGTGGTAATACGTGCAAAACTCCTCTTTTTTGACAGCTTCACTTCGTGGTAAAGTTGGTTGAACAGTCTGTTTTGCTCTTTTGCTCTTAGTCCAGGTCTATACAGTACAATTCATGTAAAATAAAATATTAGCTAGCAGCTATAGTATTAAGCACTAACACTTTTTATTGGGTTTGTTTGAGCTCTTTGTAGTCACTAATATTGCTGGATGGAGATAGATTTATATGAAAATCCAATTTAATGTCTCCCAAAGTCAGTACTAATAGAATTTTGAAGATGTAATTCAGTATGTTGAACTTTCTACTTGATCTTATGTATCTACAATGTAACATTTGTGAACTACACCTTCTAGTGCATTATAAAATAGGAGGGTGTATTACTGTTAAAACAATATGGAATCAATACGAATGATCATTTTATCTCATATTCCACAGTGTAAATACACCTTACTAAAATCTTGTTTGCTAAAATCTTGTTACCCCCTTCAGATGAGGTGAGAGAAAAATCTTATGCATTAGGCTTCCCAAAGAAAATTCCAGCTTATCAACGAAGGCATCAGGATGCATACAAATGTTTCCAGTGTTATCTAGAATAGCAAATCATGAAATCTTTTAAGAAAGATAACACAGTTATGGCATAAAACCTTATAACTTTTACTTATCATCTGTCTGCTTATTCTCGAAGCGATTATTAATTTCAGAATACATGTGTAAAGGCTACCATAGGAGAAAGAGAGAATAGGCCACCTGAGTGGCTAAAGCAAAGATTAGTGGGGATGGGAAACCAGACAGCTCTCAGAAATTAGAGTCAGGAAAGTTTCATTCTGTAGAGCATGACTGGCTGAGGAATTTTGGAAATTGAAGTCCACAAGTTGTAAAATTGCCAAAATCTGGTCCTTCCTTCCCTAGAGAACTGGACCAGAATTCTCCCTCTGGTCATTCAAGAGGAAGATGCTCCTGAAATCTTAAGAACTCAGCTTTACGCTACACTAGGGATCTCCAAACCTGGCAACTTTAAAACTTGGGAACTTCAACTCCCAGAATTCCCCAGGCAGCAGCCAGTCAGAAGCCAGCTGGCTGAAGAATTGTGGGAGTTGAAGTCCATAAGTCTTAAAGTGGTCAAGTTTGGAGATCTCTGGTCAAGACAAGAAAGACTTATAGAAGCAGGGCAGAGACAAACAGCCTGGGACATTACAAACAACAGAGCAGCTGAGTCATCTATTTGTCACTGAATGATTATTAATATGCATTTAGAGGATTTAGATCAAGCGGGAAACATTTGGAAAACCCTCTCAGACTTACAGTATATGAGAAAAGAGGCAGAATCTTGAAACAAGTATGAGGTGAGAATGTAAATCTGCATCTGATATTTAAAGTCACCTTGAGAAATTAAGCATGCCTATACAGAAAGAAACGTTGCCAGCTTTCATTTTAATTTTTTTGCTTAGAAATTACCAGGTTGGGGTATATACAAGAGAAATGAAAATGGAAACAAAATCGTTGGTAAGATAATAACTTGAAACACCACTTTTCTGAATTCTGAAATGCCACTTTTCTAAAGCCAAAAAGGGAAAAAAGAGAAATACTTCATTTGCAATGGTTCATATCATTTGTAACTCATTTGTCTAGAAAAGAGAGATAAGGTAAACCTATTAGACTACATTCCAAAGATGATGACTCACCTCAGGCCAGTGTAAGAAAAGGCCACAAAGGAGATGGAGAAACCGATGTCAGAACAAATGGCACCTGTTTTGATTTTCCTGCAACTTCTAACTTCATTAAGGAGAAAAAAGTTTCATTAAAATGAATTAATGTACATCTACCATTCACCTGGCCAACAGAAAAGGTCACCTCCTCTGGGAGAGTTTCTCAATGTTCCATTTTGTGTCAGGCAAAGAAGAGTTGTTGCTGTTGATTTAAAAAATTAAACATGTTTTATATGTCCCAGATCTATAATCAAGCCTGTTTTCAGTTTTTAAAAAAAACTACATAAAAAGGATGTGATGTAAGATTTAAAGGAAAGATTATCGTACTGTATATTGCTTATCAAAGGCACTGTCCAGAAAAATGGACTATTAAACTGTGCAGAAAAGGGTATCAAAGATTGCAACCACAAAATTATGTAACCAAATGGCACTGGAGAATGAGAAACAGAGACCCAGATCCTCTTTATGAATTAGAAGCAATAACCAAAGGACTACGGTTGCAACAATGTGTGAATCAGCCCAGATGTGCATGCCAGATAAAGGCTGGAGATATTAAGCCAATAAATATGGAGATAAGGGTGAAGAAGGAGCCATGAGAGTAAATTCATAGTTACATCCGTGGGCCAATCCAAGTAGAACACTATGTGGGAACTTATATATGCTTACATTGATAAATGATTACACAAGACAATGGATTTTGCTTCTTATTTACTGGAGAAATAAACTGAATTGAAGCCTCAGGTTCTCTGTACGGTAAACATATAGCAGGTAACATAACTGAAAGAGCACGGCAAACTGAAGTGGAATGGTGTGGTAGAGTAGAAAAATTGTTTTTGATTGAAGTGATGAGTTTCATGCCGAAAGATTCAGGATTGGCATATAAATCTCAGTCTCTTGTTCTGATTTTCTAGGACTACACGCTCATGTAAATGCAACTGCATAGCTGTGAATTTATCACAACAGCTATAGCCAAAGGAGATGAACAAATTGTGAATATTCCAATCTGCAAGTGTTTATTCTTGGTAGGAGATCCTCTTCCATAGAGATACCTCAGATAATTATTAGGGCGGACAAGAGAAGAGATTTATTATCTGTTGCTCATCAATGGAAGATGCCCACACTTGAAACAAGTACAAAAGAAATTAGTGCAAGCAGTTTTATTCTTATTTTCATTCAGCTCAATGAGTAATTATGTTTGAAATTTCTTTCAAAGCAGAATCCTAAAATTTAGAACCCATCCTCCTTAGAGCCATACAAACCCACAATATCATTAAAACACTGTGGAGTTGTTGTTGTTTTTTACAGAATCTTGTAGCTGCCTCAATTATTTGGTTTGAAGAAAGGTGTTTTATGTACACCCCCTACCCCAACACATTATAAATCACCACTTTTTTATCCTGAAACTTATTTAGTAACAAGGTGGCCACATGGCGCATGTAAGTCATTTGTTATTGATTTATCATCTTTCCAACAATCTTAGGCCAGCTGGCTTCCCACCCAAGGGAGAATATTTCAGGGCAATTCCACCTATGGGACTCTTTCATGGCAGTGTTACTGTCAGCACTAAGCAGGATTTTTTTTCCCTTGAAAAATAGTTGCAGAAGTTCTCCATTACCTGAAGAAACTGGGAGAATTTGTTCCTTTTTTTTCCCCCTCCAAAATTGAATAATATTTTTTTACAGGCCGTCAGTGCTCAGCTTTGTCTCAAATAATCACAGCTTTTCAGAGATTCAGCCGTGACATAATTTCTGATGGTATCACAAAGAAACTGAGATACCCAATTGTTCTGTGTATGCAAGACTAGGGAGGACAGAACTGGCATTTGTCACTATTACTACGTTTTGATGGTTGATAATAATTCTCTGCGTGAAACATTCTGCAGTTCACAGAAATGCAGCTGGCCTTCCCTTTGCACTGGCCTTGTTCAAGGTCCCTACTTCAGTTGAGTTGATGACCTTCTTCCATGGATGAATGTGACATTCCCAGAAGGCTGGGAAATAATTGTTAAGAGGCAAATACTTCGACAGCTGTCCTTAGAAAACCATACTATTCTTTCAGAAGTGAGCTTTTACAGTGACATTTTCCCAAGTTCCCTTTTGCCCAAAAAAAAAAAAAAGAATATGCAAATCACAAGGTGGATAATAGCAAATGGCTTTATTAGTTTCAAGTTGGTTTTCAGGATTTTGCATTAATGACTGAAAGTTAAAAGGCCATTCTGCCTGTAAAGTGCCGGAGGTCCCTTATCAATGACCAAGGGAAATTCAGAGGCTCTTGAAAAATTGTAAACCTTAGTAGAAGTAAAATAATTAGGTTGGCTGCAATCCCATGCACAATAGCGTGCATAAATTCCTCGAAGGCCTAGTAAGTTTAAACAACCATGTTATCCTAGGATTGTAGCTGTTATTAGGAATAAATCATGTCCCATGGAACACAGCCTTTGTTTTATGCTGAAGCAGCCTTTTTAGTGAGATTTTTTTCCCCCATTACAACTGACTGTTGTAATGGAAAGGTGCAAAGTTTCTAATAAAAGCAGGAAAGGCATTGAAATACAGCACTGTAGGCATCCAATTGTATTTTAATGTACACTACCATAATACACTATAGTATAAATCGTAATTATTATTACAAATTATTATCTATGTTAATCTTTGTTTTCTGTATTGATAACAAATATGTTTCATTCGCCAAATCTTGTCAGCTCATCTTTGCTAATTAGAAGCATCTGAAAGAAATGCTTCATTGTTTCCTTAATTAAACTCATTTTTAAGTGCCATCTTTTTAGGCCAAGGCTTAATAGCATTTATGACAAATCAGTAGATAGCACTACTTTCATATTTCTCCTCGGTAGGTTAATCAATAAAAATAAGGTAGAATGCAATGAATAATTACCCAAAGAGAAATCCTTATTATTAAGCTAATTTCCTTTTTCCATGATTAACCTTCAGAGAAATAATGGTTTGAAAAGTATGTAAACAAAGATATTGCATGGTTTTGTATCCGAGGTTGGGAAGTACCCATTCTGATGGTTTTGGTAATTAAGCATTTTTTTCCCTCAAGATTCCTATAGGTTTGCTTGTTGGCTTGTTTGTTTATTTCCATCTCTGCATAATCTCTCCCAATCCTGAGAACTCTGAACAGCAATAAAAATCTAAACTAAAAATAAAAGCATAACACCAAAATTAAAAATTAAGAGAGATTCCCTCAATGCCGGAGTTACTGAGTTAGGGGACAAATATAGGTGGTTAACTTGCTGGTTAGCAAGGTGACCATTGCTCATACCTCTGGGAGAAGCTCATTCTTCAAAGTAGTGTTTGCCACAAAGAAGGCCTCTGTTACCCACACCCCAGGATCACCATAAGGATAGTGACTCTCAACAGATCTTCCCTGGATGCCTGGAAGCAGATTCAGTTCAGGAATTGTGTTATGTGATGTATCCTGGGGTTTAATTCATAGACTTAGTAAAAAGTATATTAGGTTTTTATTTATCTATTTAATTTATTAAATTTTTATACCCCCATCTCCTCTACAAGGTGACTCTGGGAGGCTTACAAGTTAAAATTGATGCTGTAGATCCAGGGATTGGCTTGAAATTCAACATCAAGAAAACCAAGATCATAGCATCCGGCCCTCTCAATTCCTGGCAAATAGATGGGGAAGAAATGGAGGTAGTGATAGATTTTATCTTCCTGAGCTCCAAGATCACCACAGATGGGGACTGCAGCCAAGAAATAAAAAGACGCTTGGTCCTGAGGAGGAAAGCTATGGCAAATCTAGACAGCATACTAAAAAGGAGAGACATCACCCTGCCAACAAAAGTACGTATACTCAAGGCCATGGTTTTCCCAGTTGCAGTGTATGGCTGCGAAAGTTGGACCATAAGAAAGACTGAGCGCAAAAGAATTGAGGCCTTTGAACTATGGTGCTGGAGAAGACTCCTATGAGTCACCTGGACTGCAAAGCGATCAAACCGGTCAGTCCTAGAGGAAATCAACCCCGACTGCTCTTTAGAAGGCCAGATCCTGAAGTTGAAACTCAAGTACTTTGGCCACCTAATGAGAAGGAAGGACTCACTGGAGAAGAGCCTAATGCTGGGAAAGATTGAGGATAAGAGAAGAAAGGGATGACAGAGAATGAGGTGGCTGGATGGAGTCACTGAAGTAGTAGGCGTGAACTTAAATGGATTCCAGAAGATGGTAGAGGACAGGAAGGCCTGGAGGAATGTTGTCCATGGGGTTGCGATGGGTTGGACATGACTTCGCAACTAACAACAACAACAAGATCCAGGGATGATTGCCAGATCTGGAATATCTCCCATGCAAAGGCGTCTGTTACTGCAACAAATCCTTGAGCACCAAGTTGTTGTTCTTCTGTGCATGTCTGTGCCTTCACATCAGTTTTGATTCCTGGCAACTGTTTGAAGTAGTCCCTACAGTTTTCTTGGCAAGATTCCCAGAAGTGGTTGCCATTGCCTGCTTCCTAGGGCTGAGAAAGACTGACTGGTCCAAGGTCACCCAGCTTGCTTTATACCTAAGAGGTGACTGGGACTCAAGATCTAGCAGTTTCTAGCCTTAACATTATACCATACTAGTTCTAGTGATATTCATTTGAGACCATGGGAAGGGGGGAGAGGGCAGAAACATCCATAATCAGCCTATCCCAGTGCAGTGCCTTACACTTGCTTTCACTGCTGGCCATCAACCATGTGTGCAAGGCAGATGGAAATTGTGTTGATCCGCAAATGGTTTTGTATAGAGAGTGGTTTTGTACAACAGAACAAATATGTGTGAAGTCAGGAGAATTAATTTTGTAGAAGGAATTCTTGAGGCTAGTGCTGATATGAAAGGAAATAAACTCTATTGCGCCAATAACGAAGTGTTAGGAAAGCCTGAGTTATCCACATGTCTACAGCTTAGAACAGTGGTGGCGAACCTATGGCACGGGTGCCAGAGGCGGCACTCAGAGCCCTCTCCGTGGGCATGCACGCCTTCACCCCAGTGCTAGGCCTTCAGCTGGGTTTTATAAAACCTTTTCACTTTAGGCCTCCGTCGCCGTGTACAAAAAAAAAAGGTTCAATCAATCAGTCAATTTCAACTTCTCGCGGGAAAAAAAAGATCTTGCAAAGTTGGAATTGATTGATTGAACTTTTTAGTCCCACCCAGTCTACCGTTACCACCACAGCCACGCCCACCCAATCGGTCACACCCAGCCAATGGGCCACACCCACCTGGCACCCGATAATGCATAAGTGGGTTTGGGTTGCAGTTTGGGCACTCAGTCTCTAAAAGGTTCGCCATCACTGGCTTAGAATATGAATTGGTTTTCCTCCATTTTTGGACGGAGGGAGAGTCAGAAAAGATGCTAAGCAGAGCAGAACAGGTCAGAAACCAAAGGAGAAGGAAGTAGAATTGATTCCTGTTCTGAGAGTCAATCTACACATTATAAGGGATGTCAGTAAAGGCCTGCAAAGTTGGACGCAGAAAAAAATGCCTCTATCAACCATCTTTATATGTATGGCTTCCAATGCTCAGATACAAAAAGCATGCAAAACTGAATTCCATCATTATTTTTTTAAACAGCTCACTAAGGTATTGAAACTGGCCCCTTGCCAGGGGCTTGAGGGCTATGTCTGCTAGCATCTCTTCTGTGTTACTCAAATCAACAGAACTTTTTCGCACATCTCATCAAAAATGGTACTCGGCATCAATGTGCTTTGTCTACTTTGGAATCAAGGCAACTTGGTTTGTCTTTATGTAGACAAATATAATTGTGTTCTTTGACTTATGTATCCCAAGCCCAATATTAGCTTAGTCAGCTCTTGCAGATGAACAGGCAAAGACTGACTATGAATTCAGTTGACAATTCATCCATAATAGAAGAAAATCCCACTGGTGTATTTTCTGCCCTTTGTTGTCTTCAGCCCTATTTGCATCCAGCTATCTTGCCATATTAAAGTCAAATTTAAAAAATGTAAAGTGGGTGGCTTGTGTCCTTTAAAATTAAAAAATACGCATTCAAAAGACAACTTTTAATAGGGTAAAATACTAGTAAGAGGATATCACTTGACTCCAAAGCTAAACAACTTTTTTCAGCCTGGTGTTATAGCTATACGAGTCATGGTAGATGACACTGAGATCTTACTAAAATGATGGGCTGGTTTTTAAATGTTTCTATTTTGAGGGGGGTTAGTTTTAAAGAACTCAAGGCACTTAATTTGGAATGTATACATTTTTAAAATTTAATGATGGACTTTTTGCAATTGACAGATGCAAATTTTGTCAATGTGTTAATTTTTCTAAGTACTGTCTATGATTTTTGGGGGGGTATGTCAATAACCACTAAATCACCTGTGTGTCAATTACCACTGAATCACCACAGCCAGTATATGCCATAATCTTTCAATTTCACTTTTCAGATCTTGATACTTTGTGATCTTCTCCAATTCTTTGTCTTTTATTCCACTGTCTCCTGGTATTTGCCTCATCAATTATCCACAATTTTCTTCTTTTCAACTGCAATTATATCTGGTGTGTTATGAGCCAAGACTTTATTAATCTATATTCAGAAATCCCACAATATTTTTGACTACTTTTGATTGCTCATTTTTGACTACTTTTTATCTCTATGTTCCCACCAATTTTTCATTCCTGGCACATGATAATTTTTTGGTGACTGTGTTATTTATTGCATTGTTTATTATCAGTTTGTGCAATCTTGCACAAGCTGAATATATGATCTATTGTTTCCTCTGCTTCTTTGCACAATCTGCACTTTAATCATTGGATGATTTTTTTCAGTTCTGGCCTTGATTGCCTTAGTCCAAATAAGCTTGCTCTTGCACAGCCCAATTCAAGCCTTCAGTTATTTTAACCTTATCAGTTTTGGTTTAAAAGAATTAGAGAGATAGGACTGGGCACACCATCATAGCCTCCTTTCCTAATGACTTATAAGTATTTTAAAAGTGCTGAGAAAGATTCAGAAAATATTAAAATACAAGGTGTTCTCTAATCTTCTCTCCTTCTTTAGGTCAGACGCTCCGTACCCGATCTATAATTATGGAAGTCCAAGGGGAAGGAAGACCTTGCCCAGCTGATCTTACTCAGTTCCGCAGTTGTGTTGCAAAACCCTGCTATAGCTGGGTTCTTGGAGAGTGGTCCCCATGCAGAGTTGAGGTACTTGAAGTTTTTAAAACATCACCTTGGAACAACAGGTAGAAACTGAACTTGATTGCAACCCACATTTATGAGGCAATTTTATCCTGGCTTTGAAAGTTAAGGGGACGATGTTAATTTAATGTTATTGAAAATTCTAATAAAGTAGGGAACAGTCATAAGTACAATTGAGGCAGGTGACCAAAAACTAATTTAACATCAAAGGTCAAAGAGCTGTACAATTGTAATAGCAGTCCAGTGAGTGTCATACTGTGGATGGGTTTTGCATCAGCTTGCCTAGATCAAAGCAGGATTTAATTTCAGAGAACCCCGCCACCAAGGAAATTGACTTTTGCACTAAGAATAGCCTCTTTCAATACTTCGAAAGGCCTTGAAACAATATGGTTTAAAGCTTTAGTAGCCTGAAGTGCTGACTCTGACTTTTTTCCTTGAAATGATTACTTTTTTTTTCTAACAGTTTGAAAATGTAAACGCTGATGTGAACTGTGAAGCATCAAACAGCTGTACTTTTGCTTTCTCAGCATGGATCGCATGTATGCCCTCCCTTTTTTTCACACTGCAATTGGCATGTATCTCTTTGCTTTACATATCCTTCTGCCCTTCCCCCTTTATCTTTTAGATTATTGTTCATTCAAAACCTTTTGATTCAGTGTCTAGCATTGGTTTTAAAGTGCTTTAGATTTCCACATTCAATTATTTCAGAGTAGAGAGAAGATGAGATCTGCTTAGCCTTAATCACGTCAGACTTATTGGGCCATAACCAGGAAGATGTGCAAAAGTGAGGAAGATTTAACATGTTATAAAGCAGTGGTTCTCAACCTGTGGGTCGGGACCCCATTTGGGGTCGAACGACCATTTCACGGGGGTTGCCAAACAACGCAGTCCGCCATTTTTCCCCCTTTTCCTTAGCTGTGCTACTCCCTTTTATTCTATTGGCTTTTGAAAGCCAATAGAATAGACTCTCTTGAATAGAGTCTAATTCTATTGGCTTTCAAAAGCCAATAGGAATTGTCCAGGCTGTCTCTGCCCTGCTGAGCCCGCCAAAAGTCCCATTCTGCAAACGGTGCTGCACCAGTTGAGTAGTCCTCGACTTACGCCCGGTTGAGTAGTCCTCGACTTACAACCGGTTGGGGGTCGCGGCATTAAAAAGGTTGAGAACCGTTGTTATAAAGGGGCATGTTGTTTTGAGAAACAAACCCAAAACACTTTTTCTTCTGCATTTACATCATTGGTAGAGCAGGCAATATACCCAGTGAGGCTTTAGTCCTTCTGAATCCATATTATCTTCAAAAGTTAATTATTATGTGTAGTTTAAGACCATGGGTCTCCAAACTTGGCAACTTTAAGACTTGTGGATTTTAACTCCCCATGCTGGCTGGGGAATTCTGGGAGTTGAAGTCCACAAGTCTTAAAGTTGCCAAGTTTGGAGATCCCTGTCAAGAGTAAAAAGAGCATAGCTACCCTTTTCCTTGCCTCCACCAAAAGAAGAACTATTCATTAGAGAATGATCCTTTAACCACATTGCAGAATACTTATCAACTACAAGGGACGGAACACAAAAATGGAAGTAGAAAAGACCGCTTTTACATTATTATTTTTTTAGCATTCTTGCACATTGCAAGAAGCGTTGCCTGAGTTGCAAACACTCTGCATTGTTTCTAGGATAAAGGTATGTATAGCATGCAAAGTGTAATTATTTTTACAGCAAGTTGTTTTGATAACTCTATTTTTCTCCTCTGTTAGGGTGGACAATGCGGAAATGGAATCCAGATACGAAACCTCCTGTGTGTGGTACATGATGGCATGTCAACATCAACATTTAAGCAAGTTGAGAGCACCCTGTGTGAAGAGCTTCCCCCTAAAGAGAATTTGCTTCAACTTCCATGTTCTGTCCCTTGTCCAGGTAAACTCTGAGAAGGACCATATTTCATCATTTTGGTGATAAATAGCTATGGCCAGTTGCACATGATGTTCCAAGTCAATAGATGGTTTGGCATAGACCTGCAGTTTGTTCTATACATCCTAGCTTTTGATGGATTACTGTCCAACCTTAAAGATGACTAATCAGAAATCAATCACACAAAAGACTACGTAATTTTTTTCTCCTGAAACTAACCTTTAAGTCTGGTGTGATGAATCTATGGTCCAGAAGCTTCTGATTTTAAAATGCCACCCAGTTTTGGCTCTGACTTTGCTGACCTTGGGCTCAGGATCCATCCATAATCAGAATCTTCTTCTGGTCACCATAAGTTGCCATGTCCCTATTCATTTGGATTGCAGCCTTTCCTGAGAGAATGGTCCCTTTTGTTCTTGCAGAGTTAACCTTTTATCTTAAACTTATCTATAGCCTATTATAAGATCTGTCTGAACTCTACTGTTTTAACATAGGTAATATAGATCCAGATGGAGGGATAATATAGTTATGGAATTTGAGAGTAGAAATAAGCAGGAAGTCCTTGCAGATGGACTATAATCCAGAGGTCAACCTTCCCCATCTCTTCTTTAACTCATGCAATGCACATTATATCAGAGAGCAATGTACTGTAACTCTTTAGACTGAATGGTAGGACTGTGTTTTGAATCATCAACAGTGCTGATAGACCATAGCAGTTGCATCTTTTCCTAGAATTATATGGCAGTCCAACAACACATACTCGAAAAAGACACATCTGGTTTAAGCACCTTTTTGCCTTAACTGAAATAGTATAATCTCTCCCCCACCCCTTTGTATGTGTGTATGTGAGAAACACCCAAGTGAAGAAACTGTTGTTTGCGAGGAAAATTTAATGAAGTTAGCCTAGGGTTCAGCTTGATCTAGAGAAAATAAAATTCCCAAAGCTGTATTAAAGTTTAATATATTTTTGTGCTTATACTGATTAGCACAAACTATGCAAAAGAGCTTTTAAGAACTTCAGTTTGAAAAATACAGTAGATTACATGCTAATAATTAGGTCATGGACATTTAAGTGGTGAAAAAAAATAACATGCTTGATTCAACCATTCCTACAGCTTAATAGCAGGGATCACATGCGACCTCCACTTCTTTTTTAGACTCCCCACGCAGTCTTATGAAATTGTACTGCCAAAATTTGTCAGTATGTTATAACACAACAAAAAAACGTTGAAAATGTTTTAATTTAGCATAAGTGTAAAGCAAGTTAACAAAGGACTGAGAGGTTTTAACCTAACTACCATAAAAAAGCAGTTCTCTCCCACTCCACAAATCCATATACCGTAAATGCCGGCATATAAGGCGACTTCCGCGAGCGCTGAAATCGGCGCCAAAGATGGGGGTCGTCTTATACGCCGAGTCGTCTTATACGCCAGAAATACTGGTAGTTTCCGGCGTATAAGACGATGTTCTAGGAATGCGGCCCGGCTATAAAGACGGGGGTCATCTTATATGCCGGGTCGCCTTGTACACCGGCATATACAGTACTATATTCTCATATATTACCTCACTGTATTCTTCAGCTGCCACAAAAAATAATTTAAAAGGTGGTAGCCCACAGCACCAAAAAGTTCCAATTGCTGCTTTAAAATTGTCATTGGCAAGGCTGGCTGTTGTTAGGAGGCCTGATCACATCCTAGACTGGATATCTCGAATTGAGCAGGAATTGGATTGGGTCAAGTAGATGAGTAGGCAAAATGGGGGGGGCATATAAGTTTAATAATAAACAAACAAACAAACAAACAAACCACTTATCCTTGGGATATTTCAGACTGTAATGAAGGGAAATCACAAAATGAATGTTTCTATAGTGGCACATGGTTGGGCCAGGATTTTGCAGAAGGATGGTGGCCAACCACTGTAGATTTCTTTGTGCTGTTAACTTTGAGCTAGTCCTAGATTTATGTGTGTGAGAGAGAGTGAGACTGGGAGAGAGACAGGGAGAGAGAGAGAGATTTCGACATTTGAAATACAGGAAACCACATCACCATTTTTGAGCTCTTTTCTCACCAACATTCTGCAGCATAGTCTGCGGGTGTTGTAAAAAAGGATCCCAGAATATACAAGACTGTTCCTGTGCTTTGATAAGCTGTAGGTTCCTTCTGATGTTATAATTGAAGAGAGTATACAGACATCTATTAGTAAAGTCCACGTTCCCCTCCTTTCTTCATTTTTGACAGGTGACTGTCATTTATCCGAGTGGTCAGAGTGGAGCTCTTGTGAATTAACATGCATCGATGGCAGGAGCTTTGAGAGTGTGGGTCGTCAGTCTCGATCAAGAACATTTATAATTCAGGCTTTCGAAAATCAAGACAGCTGTCCTGAACAAGAATTGGAGACCAGGCCTTGCTCAGGTAGGGAATACTGTAAACCACAGTTCTTATTATCTCACAGAAGAGTTTGCTTCTAAGTTGTTTTCTTGTTGTCATTTCTATAGTTTATTGTCATGTTTCCAAACCCTGTTTCCCCCTCCCCATCAAAAGATGTTTATTAAGAAAAATGTTTGAAAAGGCAAGCAGGGACGGGAAACTATTTACGGTCTTTAGAAAGAAGGAAAAAAATGGGATAGAATAGACAGACAACTACAGAAAGTTAAATCACCAGAACAGCAAATTCTACTATTTTTGTATTTCTCCTGCTTGGCTATGTCTTGTTTACTAGTTTTCATTTGAATTTACTTAAGAATGTTTAGTGTTATTGAAAAGAAGAAAATGATATAACTCAGGTATATATAAACTGTTGCCTTATTTTGAACTTTAGGAGGAAAATGCTATAATTATGTATGGAAAACGAGTCTTTGGCAAGATAATGAACGCACAGTGTGGTGCCAGCGTTCTGACAGGTTGAATGTTACAGGTAGGTGTGCTCAGCAATGTCCTTGTTATCACTATTACCATCACCTTCACCACCCTCTCTATTACCAATTTTATACTAGCTCCTTTTTTAAATAATAATTTTATTAAAGTTTACAAATACAAAGATAAAAAACTAATACAAACTAAAGAAAATATAAGCAGTAAAGAAAAGAAAAAGAAAAGTGAAAAGAGATAGAAAAATAAAGAAAAGAAAAAGATAGATAGATAGATAGATAGATAGATAGACATAAAAGATGACTCCCTTCACCCTCCAGACAAGTCTAAACAATTTGAATAACTTAATAACTTTCTTCAGTACTTCACATAAAAAACCTCTTCTTTCTATATCTAATTTCTTATCAATAATCACATTATTATACTAGTTCAATGTATGTAAAAAACAATATTGCAACTGCAAAATATATAAAACTTCCAGTCATTAAAATATCTTAATTATAACATGAGGAAGCTGAGAACAGGAACCACAGGACTAAACTAAAATGCTCAGTACTAAAACGGGGAATACAGAGGTAAGTTTGTAAGACGTATGTAAATGCCGTGCCGTCAGCGGCTCTGGAACACCAGTGCAAAGAGCATTCCATGTGTAGGAGCTATGGTAAGTATAATTGCCTGGACTTCCTTTGGTAATCCTAGCATGAGATCCAAGAACCTTCCCAAAGTACAAACCAGTGTAGGGTTTTTTTTCTGTTTCTTCTTCTTCTTCTTTTTTAAGAAAATCCATGCCATCTAAAACTATTAGACCCAAGCCTAGAGAAGACACATCAAAATCCAGTTGAATCCAGTCCTCTGTTTGCTTATGCCTAATAGACAGAACCTTGCCAAACTAAAGCTATAACCTTCTAAGGTACCAGATCTATCCTGAGCGATTCCAGGGTGTGGCTTCTCTGAACCTCTTCACCCCTTGCCCCTCCAGCTAAGGATTGTGCAATCTCGTAATCTAGGTCATTCTCTGGGAAAGCTCTGTGTTGCGATAACTCTCCCCCTCTGCTTCTCCAGGAGCACGTTCCATCATACGAACAGGCAAACATTACCTGGAATTATCCAGGTATGTCGCCATTTCGGTCTCAGTTTGTTGTTTTTAAGACCTGGGCTATAAAAATCTGGATGACCATTATAGAGCAGGAAAAAAATAAGAAAAACTGTAAGTGCTGCCATCCAATCTTCCCTCTAATGTGTGACATGCTGTGTACAGAAAAAATTGTTCTGTGCAGCTTTTCCCAAAAGATCTACAAATTTGCGCGCCTCAATAGAAGTAAATTGCAAATACAGGGGAAAGCATCATGTTCAAATTCTTTAAGAATGGAAACTAGAAAATATAATAGTATGTCACATACTAGCCTGCAGATTATAATATAAAGTCATTAGTCACTGATAATCAATACTTGCAATCGTTATTTTGCAAGCATTTAAAATTGTTTCTTTTTTCTCTTTGGAATTTGATACTCCAATGAAAGAAAAAAGAAAGGACTTCCACAAAGGGATTAATACAAAAAGCATTTAGAAAGCCTCTTCTCTTTCATTTATTTCCCATTCTTTTTTCTGAACTTAAAATTTCAATTATTAATTATAATACTGATTTTTTTTATAGGATTAGCAATGATCATGGACCTTGTGTGACCCAAACTCATTAATTTATTAAATCTTTTTAAGAAGATGGCTGGCCAAGGAGGTTTTTAGGAAGCCACTTCTTAGTACGGGGTGGGTGGGTGGGAGAGGTTGATAGTCAGGCAAGTTCTGGCTCAGTGCCTGGAAGCTCTAAGGGTCTTGTTAACCCTAACAGTGGCTGTGGGTAGTGAGGAGAACTGACATATTTGACTCTGGATGAAATAACAGGCAGAACTGGTACACAGTTTGGGGGGGGGGGTTTCCTCCTGCTTACAGCTTACAGAGCCAAAGCAGACTTGGTTCAAATTCATCTTGTATCCTGATTGTACCCATTCCAGGTCTTCCTCATAGCCATACGTGGCTTAGCCTCTTCCTGATTGGGTCACTACAATGTGATCTACGTGGGGCTGCAACTGGTCCAGAAGGCAACCGAGATTGGACTTCTACATATCCCACAGTTTGACCATCTTATACTATTGCTGAATGAGCTGCACTGGACCCCAGATGCTTTCAGGATGCAATTCAATGTGCTGGTTATCATCTTTAAAGGCCAGCATGGCACAAGGCCAAGTTACTTGCAGGACTACCTCTCCCCAGATGTATTTACCTGTCCCCCTAGATCAGATAGGGTGACCATGTTCCAGGACATTTTCCTTAAATTTTGTCATCTGATGAGACATAAGAGGTGTTTCTTCTCTATACCTGCCCTAACTCTTTGGAACAGTCTCTCATCTGATATTCAAGGGTCCTCTACTATTTTGGCTTTTCAAAAGTCAATTAAGATTTTGCTATTCTTCCAAGCAGTGTGCTAGGATAGGATTGAGTTGGGGTCAATAGTATGGTTACTCTGGCACCTGGTGGGAAACGTCTTTACCTTGTTTTTATTCATTGTTGTGAGTTGTTAGGGTCACTCTGTGAGATAGCCAGCCATATAGGTTTTTTTTAAAATGAATAAATAATTTTTTTTTATTCTTCTGCTCTTTATTGAGGCCCAAGGCCAATTATAGATCCAAACAAGTTTCAATCCATTTTTTTTTAAAAAATTGAGATAATTGATATTTTCTAGGAACTTCTGCAGCTTCAGAGCCAACATCCTTTTAAACATTTGCTTCAAAAGTGAATATTGGTAGCTCGCTGCTAATTCATATAAATACTTGGCAGGTGGCTTTATGTTTATATAACACTTCCCTTTGTTCTAAAACAATCATCACCACCACCATCATCATCATTTTAGCCATTGTCTATCCACTGCAGGATGAAGGCTTCTTCAGCACGTTTCCAACCAATATGGTCTTGAATTTTTCCTTTGCCAGTTGGGCCCACAATACTTGCTGATGTCGTCAATTCATCTCATTTTAGGTCTCTTTCATGGACACTTTTTATCAAGTGGGATCCATTCTATCACTGCCTTGGTCCACCTGCCATCAGTCCTTCTTGCTATGTGACCAGCCCATTTCCATTTCACTTCTTTTATTCTCTTGATGATATCATATACTTTTGTTTGTTCTCTAATCGATGTGCGGGTCTTTCTATCTTGTCTTTTAATGCCAAGCATGTATCTTTCCATGGCTCTTTGCTTTTGTATCGATTGTGAGGTTAGTGTCCATGTTTCCCCGGCATATGTTAGAGCAAGTAGCACACACTGATTGAAAGCTTTTCTTGTCAGGCATGGAGGGGGGTGTTTTTCTTGAAAATTTTGCTTAGCTTGCTGAATGCCTGCCAACCACATTTAACACGTCATTCAATTTCTTTTGTTGTATCACCTTCTATTGAGATCCGTTGGCCAAGATATGTGTAGTGGTCAACTATGTCTAGTTCTTCTCCAGATATATATTTTTTCTTTCTTTGGTGAATTTATTAAACATAACCTGGCTCTTTTTCAGGTTTATTTTTAAGCCAAATGATTATACTGCTTTGTGCAACTCTTATATGTGTCTTTGTAGCTCTTATGAGTTTTGTGAGAAGAGAACAATATCATCTGCAAATCTTAAATGATTTAAATAGGTGCCATTTATTTTATCTTTTGCCTAGTCTAGTTTGTGAAATACTTGTTCCAGGCAGGCTGAGAAAAGGATAGGTGATATTTTATCACCTTATCATACACCTCATTCTATGTTGATTTCTACTTTAAATATTGTTCTAAAATAATATTAATCTTTTTTATAATTGTGTTCTAAAATCTAGAAAGTGTTTGTCCTGATGTCTGGAAGAACTCAAACACATTCCCCCAACCTGAAATATTCCTCTTCCATTTGCCTACAAGATTGTATCTCTTTTTTCTCTAAGAAAGATATTAGTTTTATTATTTTCTTCAGGGATTTTATTAATATTACTGTTTTCTTCAGGGAAGTTTAAAATGCCAGACAGTGGTGATGGTATCTTTCTTTCGGTTTTGTTCATTTTTGATGCTCTACTGTATTATTTTTTTAGTACCAGTGTGATTTTCTTTCTAGTTATCTTATGAATTCAAATTAAATGAAGGAGGAATATAAATATTTTAAATAAATTTAAGACTTCAACTGAAAGCTGCAAGCAGGAATATATGCACATAATCATTAGTGCACACAGAGCAATCGACCTGTACAATGAAAAATAGCGTGTGGCACATGCAGAGAGCAAATACATGGGCAAAGGTTTCCATCCAAGCAAATAGCTCCAGCTGATTTCTCTTCATTGTGCTATTATGACTCTACATTACACAAATGCATTGCTTATTTCAATTAATACTGGCAACACAATTAAAGAAATTACTGTGAAGACAAGGATGAGAACTCACACAGAAAAGCAGGAATGTTTGATTCGCCATTTCATTGTAGTTTCTACCACTGATCCTCTCAACTGTAAGGCTCCAGGGAATGGTGGGCAGCATAGAACTGCTGGAAGACTCATATGTTCACATGCTTCTGTGGTTTGTTGCCTTCAGATTCATGCCACACAAACAGGTGCTACATTATGTGCAGCTCCCTTTGATGGATATTTTTGAAATTGATATTTTAAAGACTGATACGGTGGTTTTTCTGATTGTTGACCGGAACCAAGGACTCTATTGAGCTGCAGTGAATATTTATCTCCAAAAGTGGAACTTCATTTATTGAAAAATAAATGTAGCTTTGACAAAGCACATTTTTCCCTATGAAATGCTCCTTTCTGTCTCAGAGAAATTTTAAAAAATGAATTTTTATACTAAGAACTGAACCGTAACTACATTTCTCATTAGAGAGGACAATAAAATAATCTGAAAGAGCAAAGGAGGAGTGTTCAAATATCTAGTCTGTAAGTGAGTAGAGCCTAGCACAGCTGGGGAGAAGAGAATTTATTTATGGAATTTTAATGAGAGACCATCATACATTTGGGGGACTCTGCAATTTTTCAGCAAGAGAATTGTGGAAAAAAAATCACACCATTTAGTTTATTTCTAGTTATAGTGCTGCAAATTTAATAGAACTTAAAATTAAGCCACCAAGAGCCATACTGTAATACCTTATCCACAATTATCCGTGGGAAAAAGTACTTCAGTTATTGAATGGGACACAAATTCTCTATGTACTCATGGAAAATTTGCAGTCCTGGAGCTAGTCCATTTTTGTGATCTGTTTTATGTGTATTTGGTGGAAGGCATTGTGCTTAGTATTGGAGTTTATAGCAGCTGAGCCTCATTTGAGTATGCATATTTAACCAACATCTAATGTTATATTTATTTCAACCAACACACTCTGCGCTGATCTAATAATAAAACGGTCGCCTCTCTTATCTGTTCTTCTCCTGATAGCAATAATATCTTAGGGAAGCTGCATATTATATTCTATCTTCAATTCTGGTTGATTACAGATAATTAAAACTTTATTTAATAGCAATATTCTATAAACAGATATTATACAATAGAATATGAGCAATTATTTGTCTTTAAAAAGGTTTATCAACAACGTTCCTTCTTCATGCTTTTTTTTGCAGACTGATTCAATGAATCAAGGAGAGCAAAGAGATGTAGAGAATTCTAATGCCTTTGATGTCATATGATGGTCATCCAGATTTGTACAGTCCCCATGCAGTAGCTCTAGCTCTTTCTCTAGATGTCCTTCGCTTCCTAGCAGCTTTTCTTACAAGAAAGAAGCCTCTTAGCCTTTTATTCAAATTCTAACACGGTAGCAAATACCTTTTTCTCACAAGATTCATCAAAAATAACTATGTCTGTTTCTAATCTCTCTAACATTATAATGCTGAAGTGTGACAAAGAGGTTCTCGCTGTATCAGTTTCATGTCCTGCCCCTCACCTTTGTTTTTAGGCAAATATTAAAAAGTTGCTCATTTGTTAGGAAATTGCCCTTGAGAGAAAGGAATGGTGGAAATGGTAAGATGTAGCCTTCACCATCTCCTCTTTTATAGAGGCTTCCAATCTCACTTGGGATTGCCATTTCAATCTCAGTGTATTCAACACACAATTGTGCATGTTGAATCTTTTATCTAATCAACATACAGGCATTTCTAATTAGAATGACAAGTTCTGTGCTTGCTCCATCTGCTAAGTGGAAGTGGACTGAGTCTTTATAAACCTAAAAGGATGTACTTGGGATGCTTCCCCTTCAACTTCTTATGTGTATATATGAATAAATGCCATCTGATGCCAAGTGTCCACTACAAACTTATTATTGTGCTGCATGTCTTTTGCCCCAAATTCTTGTTGTTGATATATTGATTAAAAAGTTGCTTCAAGATCATGTCCTGCTTTATGCAGTTTAAAAAAATTAACCATACTCTTCTTTTTTTCCAGAAGAAAATTGTTAAAAAAAAAAATCTGGAAAAAAAGAAAATAAAAGTTTGGCTAATGCTAATGCTGGTCTTCAATTCAATTTCTGAATCGAAGACCAGCAGCTTAAGTTATTAAATCTTTTGCCTGTTTTATGATTATAATATTTTTATTACTTGTGTTTTGAAATGCCAATTTGTCGTATTCATATTTTATCTCTCTCTATAAAAATGGTAGAATATCGGTTGTATACCTTAAAAATACAAAGAGACGCCAAGCACGAGACTTTTCACAGTGCAGAATGGAGGCTAAAATGTCCTCTGCAAACATGTCTTGGAAATAATGTAAATGTGCCGTTTTCAGAACCAGTGTTGCAGCACAGCAAATAACCAGTGGATATTCCTAACTCATTTTGAGTTGTATCTTTGATGATTTCTCTTGACAATTCTTCTTGCAGGGGGCTGCTCTATGCAGTTACAGCCAGCTACAACCAGGTATTGCAACCCAGCCTGCAAAAAACCTTTCTCGTACTGTACACAGGTAATTTAGACGGTGCACTTTATACTTCATTAGGAAGAAATCTTTTGACTGCTAACCAATTATTTTTAGAATGTAAAACAAAGCAAAATCACACATTCCCAACAGACTGGAGACCTAATTGGGCATGCATAGGAAGCTATCCATTCAGTAAATTGAATATATAGCCTTACAGACAAAAAGGGGATGTGTGAAGAAAACATATATTTGGGTAACTGCGAGTAAATACCGTATTTTCCGACGTATAAGACAACTTTCTAAACCATGAAAATCTTCTCAAAAGTCGGGGGTCGTCTTATACGCCCAGTTGTCTTATACACCGGAAAATACGGTACTTGCTTCTTTTCACAGAAATTCAGTTCGGAACATATAAGACAGGTTGTAAATATAGAAATAAGCTGTGAATAAAAGGAATATGTGAATGTTCACATCCAATGACATCAGGAGCTCAGTCTCTTCCCATGTGAAGGATAATAGTTTGTGTTCCTAGAGTCCTTTGGTATTTCTTTGGAACACTGAAATGAAACAACAGACCTCCGGCAATTTTTATTTATTTATTTGTATCCTGCCCTTATTTTACTCAAGGCAGTAAACATATCTAATATTCCTTCCTCCTCCTATTTTCACAACGACCGTGAGTGAGTTGGGCTGAAAAAGAGCAATTGGCCCAAAGTCATCTAGGCAGCTTTCATTTCTACTCTGGGACTAGAATTCACTCTCCTGGTTTTTAACCTGGTGTCTTAAGAACTAGACTCTCACTTAAGATGGTGGCTCTCTTCTCTGCCTTTTAATTCTGAGCTTAAGGGTAAAGGAAGCAACCCAAGTTATTTCTCTGGGTGACATAAGCAAAGAAAAGGTCATTGACTGAGATGGGTGGCCATAGAAATTAATGAATTAAATGAGAAGGCCAATGGCCCAGGGACATTGTATCTTCAAACTTTCAGTCCATGGGGAACCTATCATGTCCCATATCTTGATTTTTGGAAGAGAGTTTGGTGTCCACACTTCCTATATTTTGAGAGGCATATATATCAAATTGACTCTCAAATTGTAATTTAGAATACAATTACTCTGGGTAGACTTTTGTGGGGTGTTACCTGGTCTGATTTCATGCTAAAGACAAATCCACACAAGAAGACCATCCATTAACCATTTCCCTAACACACAACTACACTCCTCAGTATATCTCTGTATCCTTCTGCAGCTGATGACAGCTGAAGGTATTATACTCTGCAGGTGGTATTTTCCCTAATATCTCACATCAAGATGCTATGTAGACGAAAAGTAGCATATGTTGATGTGCCTCAGGTTCTTGCCTGAAATAACATTTTGTTCTTTTTATATTGTTAGTTGTCCAGAGTTGTGAAATTGAGATTGAATTGAAATAATTCTTTCTGTCTGTCTCTGTCCCTGTCCCGGTGCCAATCCCTGTCCCTATCCCTATCTGCCTCTATCCCTATCCCTAACTCTCTATTTGTATCCCATCTTTGTTATTTTCTATCAATAAGTACATTAGTATGTTGAAACACAGAAACTCTGCTTTTGCTTTGAAATACATACAGCCTTACCATCAGATTTTAAATTAAATTAAATTTTGATGCATAACACAATGCAAGTTTGTATGTGTTTACTCTAAATAGATGTCAGGTCAAGCTGGTCACCAGTCCTTCCACACAGAATTGCAGCCTTAAATGAACAACTTATTTAAGAGGGAAAATGTTTTACTTTCATTGCTGTGAGGTCTTGAGCTAGGTTCTTTTGGCAAGATGGATTTTTGTGCTCAGTGTTTCGGTTGCAACCCACTTATCCAGGCTCATTAAAAGAAGGAACAGGCCCGCCATTGTTCTGTTACATTTAGTGTGGCTCAAAAAGCTTTAAATGATATTGGCAATCCATAGTAAGTCCGTGGCCTGGGTTGGGCTTTCAGTTAAAATAGTAAAAGCACGTGGCATTAGGTTAACTGGGGTTTGCCCAGCAGCCGCCTCCCTCCCCAGCAGAAACATTTTCTGGAGGGATGAACTGATTTCTGAACTATCTTTCTCCTTGTTACCTAGGGTGGCATCTGTGGTTGTGAGAGAGGCTACACTGAAATCATGAGATCAAATGGTTTCCTGGATTACTGCATGAAGATACCTGGTTTAGCAGATAAGAAAGCCGATGTTAAAACAAATGCTGCCAAGCATAAGCCTATCAATTCCAAAATGCATGACATCTTCAAAGGATGGTCAATTCAGCCTTTTAATGCAGGTAAAAATAACAAATTGTGGCATGATGTTCCCTCCCTCCCTCCCTCCCTCTCTCTCTCTCTCTCTCTCTCTCTCTCTCTCTCTCTCTCTCTCTCTCTCTCTCTCTCTCTCTCTCTCTCTCTCTCTCTCTCTCTCTCTCTCTTAATTTGAAAAGTAAGCTTCATGCTCAGTGAATCACATAACCAGAAACTACACTAGAGGATATACAAACTCTCATTTGTAATATAATCACATGAATATCATTAGCATAAATTGTGCAAGAGCATTTTTCTGTAGAATGACCTGGGATTTCATTTTACAATGCTGAAGCTAATGACATTTCCTTCACTGATTAATCAGAAATATAAGTAGGAGAGATTCTCCTACAAGGAGGAGAGAAAAAAAACATAAAGGTCAGTCATGAGACTTTCTACATACCTGTGATCTGTGTCCAGCTCCAAACATAGCTGTCAAACACTGCAATGTTATAGTGGGTTATAATCAAATCTCAAGTTGGAATCCTACAGTTGCAGGATACCTGCTGTTCAGTATATTTTCCATTATTAATGATGGTTACAAGGACTGTAAATCCTTGTACTCTATCTAATCCTTGGGGGTACATTGGACTGAAAGAGAGCGACCCGCTCCAAGTCACCCAGGGAGCTTCCATAGCTGAAGGCGGAGTTGAACCTCTTCTCCTTACTCATAGTACAATACCTTCATCTCAGTCAGTGTTAATAAGAGGTGAGAGATCAAGCCCTTGCCTACTGGGTACTCTCTCCGCTCCTATTCAACATCTACGAGAACTTGTTGGGTGCGATCATCCATCAGCATGGACTGAGATGTCATCTGTTGCCTCGTCTTGACTTCACAACCAACAGACACAGAGCCACCACGTCAGGAACGAAGAACTTCAACTTTATTACAGCAAAATAACAGTTTAAAGTCAGCACTGACAACCATTACAGTCATGGTTCTTTTATACAATTCACAAAGTCCCTGCCTAGCCCACGCCCACGCTACCACCCATGCACCACCACCCTCTTCCGGACCGCCTAGGTTCCTCATATATGGTCATCCATCCCGATTATACTAGCCTTCAGCTGCCACCTCCCGATGCTTCCCGACGCTTCGACGGCTTCCCGGCGCTTCGGCAGCTTCTACTGCTTCAATTATTGTCATTAGATCCATCTCGGTGTCCGCGCATGGGTACTGGGCAGTTCTAGCCCTTCCAGCCATCTGCGCATGTGCTGTAGTATCCTGGCCACCGTCTGCGCATGTGCAGAGCCAGCGAGGCCAGCTGGCTGTCGGAGCGCCTTCTGCGCATGCCCGCCAATCAGCTGGATGTCAGGCCGTCGGGACGCGCGCCTGGAGAGTCAGGGCATCTTCGGAACAGGTAACCGGGACAGCCTCTGCTACGGCCCGACATCATCAATATGCTGATGATACTCTATATCTCAGCCCATGGTTTATTAAGTGATGTTGTGATCTCCCTCTCGCAGTTCCTGGAAGCTGTTAGAGATTGGATGGGGAGCAACGGGTTGAAACATTAACCCTGGCAAGACTGAGTGGCTCTGGGTTTGGAGCTCTTTGGTCCATGAAAAATTGCCACCTTTGGTCTTGGATGGGTCATCACTGCCCCCAAAGAGACCCAGTGTGTAATCTGGGGTTTTTCTTGGACTCGCGATTCCTACTCAAAGAGCAAGTGGCAGTCGTAGCCAGGAGGACCTTTGCACAACTGCAGGTTGTGTGCCAGTTAAGCCCTTTCCTGGACCAACAATCCCTACTCACGGTTACTCATGGCCTAGTCATCTCCCATTTTGACTATTGCAGTGCATTCTATACGGGGCTGCCCTTAAAAATGCAGAGACCTGCATGGTTTTATGCAGACCTCTTATGCGGGAGCTGCATTGGTTCCGGCTATAATTCAAGGTGCTGGTTGTCACCTATAAAGCCCTTCATGGCTTAGGACCAGGTTATCTGAGGGGCCGTCCCTTGGCAGTCACATCTACTTGACCCACTAGAACAGGGAGGCAAGGAATGTCCTCTAAGAAGATGGTGGGACCCAGAAGAAAGGTCTTTCCTGTAGTGGCTCCCTCCCTCTGGAACATCATCCCTCTGGAAATTAGAATGGCTCTAACACTCTTTCAGAAGGCCCTGAAGATGTGGTTTTGCCAGTGGGCCTGGGGATCCCAGAGTGGGACGGAGCCCATTAAATGGCTGGTATGAATGTGTGTTGCCACTAGGGTGGGGGGATGGGGGGTTATTATTTTACTATTTTCATCTTTTATTATTATTTTTATATTGTTTTTTATGTCCTGAAAGCCGTCTTGAGTCGCCATGTGTGAGCAGGTGGCAATATATATTTTTAAAAATAAATAAATAAATTTGACCTCCCTGCTCTTTTTCTCATAAGATGCAACTTCACTGATAGCTCTGTGATTTAGCATGAATCTTCAGTTATTTCTGTACAGATTGACATGGTTCGTAGATGAGTTTTGCTTCCCCTTCAAGGTAGGCGAATTCAGGAAATAACGGTTACAAGGGTTTCCTATTTTTAACTGACAGAAAATAAGCAAAAATGTACACCTTGCAAAAATGTCAAATGTATTATTTTGTTCCCCTGTCTCAGATGGAAAACTTAAAATTTGGGTATATGGCGTATCAGCTGGCGGGTTTCTCATTATAGTTTTCCTAATCTTCACCTCATATCTTCTTTGGTATGTATTCTGTGCTTGCTTCTAACCCTGTTAATTCTGTTTTGAGATGTTGGATTTAGATTCAGTCATTTGGAACTAAATTAGAATGACTGAAATTCATTGGTATCAAAGTTACAAATAGCTTTCAGAGATTAAAATTCCGAGGTTACTTTATATTCTCTGTAATTAGAAAGCTAAGTATCACTTGAAAACCTTTTCATCTGTTCACATTACTTACAGGTTTAGTTTAGCCTATCATCCTGAAAGAATGCTCCAATCCTTTTATTTAGGTTGATATGTATGTATGTACATACGTACATATGTATGTATATGTATATTCTTTTTACGACACTTTAATCCCTTTATTCGTGGTGCAATTAGGGTGACCAAATAGAGCTGAGTGTTTACTGGCCAGATGCCCTTCCTGATGCCTACGCAGAGTTCGCAGCAGATATTTTCCCTTTGCGCCCTGGTATAGAAACATCTGCTACTGCCTAGGCCAGGGATAGACAACCATTCTGGGAGTTGAAGTCCACGAGTCATAAAAGAGCCAAGATTGCCTACCTCTGGCCTAGGTTGAACTCAATCTTCCAAGTGGGAAGCGAGCATCTTCACCTTTACGCCCCCATGCCAATATATACATACATATAGACAGAAGATTGATATATTCATATTCATTCATGTCCAAGAGAAGATAAGGTATGCAGCTAGAGTTTTATTCAATTATTCTAGTTCTTAACTGATGAAAAGTATTTCATTTTCGCGGTAGTTTGTCTCATCTTTTGTAGGAACTGTTATGAAGTGGCTCTGAGCAAATGTGCTTATGGAAGATTAAAGAATTGAATATATTGTATTTTCTTGTAATTGTAACAAATATCAATATAATGTGGAGCAACATTTATTTATTTATTGAATTAATACACCACCCATCTCAGTGTCTTACTTAAGTGGCTCTCGAGCGGTTCCTATTAATAAAAATATTATCATTAGTTATTTTCACTGTTATATAGCTAATGGATAGGATTAATTTTTCTGAGGGTATTTTTTTTTAAATGGTGGTTCAGGGAGAGATGCTGTTTTGGGGGCATTTAGACTATCCAAAGGCTTATGAATTTTATTGCTGTACTATGTCACCAAAAAATTGTGAGAAATCATGTAATTTGTAGGCATTTGTCACTGAACTTACACAAGTGTAATCCTCGACTTACAATCACAATTGTGTCCCAAATTTTTCTTGCTAAGCAAGACAGTTTTGTCCCGTTTTACTACCTTTCTTGCCACACTGCAGTTCTTAAGTTAGTAACACAGTTGTTAAGTGAGTCTGGCTTCCCCATTGACTTTGCTTGTCACAAGACCGCAAAAGGCAATCACATGACCCAGGGGACATAGCAACCACCATATATATGAGTCAGTTGCCAAGCGTTTGAATTTTGGTCACGTGACCCTGGGAGGCTGCGACAGTCGTAAGTTTGAAAAACGGTCATATGCCATTTTAATCAGTGCCATTGTAACTTCAAGCGGTCTCTAAACAAATGGCCGTTAGTCAAGGGCTACCTGTATGCATTTCTCACATTCCCATAATTCTGTGGCTTCTAGAGTTGACCGCTTCTTCAGCATATGGCCTATGTGGTGGGAAATTAAAATAACTTTAGCTTAGCCTTCCAGTTTTAAAAAGGTGAGGGCACAGTTAAAGGTAACTGCTATTCATTTCTGTGCTGAAAGATATAACAGTTCCCCATAGAAATCAGTTTCCCTGGATTGTGCCCCCAATGAAGGATTCAGTTCACCTGTTTGGCTTCTTAAAGAAATGAATGTTTTGCTTCCTTTTCAGCAAAAAACCAAAACAGCCACAACATACTTCTCCGCCGCAGAAGTGTCTGACTTTAGCCTACGATGGAGATGTTGATATGTAAGATGGAAACCACCCAAATGTAGACATTGACTGCCTTAACTGCTGTCCCCCACCCCTGCCTCTTTTGATACAAGATTCCAGCTGATGAGTTTGGGTTTTATTTTTGTTCTTCAGGAGAATCTGGCATCTGAAAAAATTGGGCAGAATATAACTTCCAAACTTGACCGGTTTTACCTTTTAGCATATCTGAAACATGGTATATCTTTACGACTCTTCCCCAGAGGGGACCTCAGAATTACATCTTTTCCTTTTTAACCATAGGAATAAGGACAAATGAGAAGTTCTATAGTCTTCTACTGATTCTTTTTTTTTTTTTTAATTTTTGAAAGCATGACAATCCTGTTTGGGAAGGGGAGCTAAACTTACATTTACTGTAAAGGACAAACTGGACGCTGCATCATTATGCACTATATTAGTGCAAAGTTTCTTTCTTCTTCGCCACTTTCATCTTATGAGTTTTCCAGAGTTTATATTTGAGTTACACGAGAAGCTATCGAAAAATCTGGAATTTCTTGATTTCCAGACTGACTTAAGTTTCTTAGATCACAAAATAATCTGACTTCCCTTCCGCCAAAGGAGATAACAATAAACCAGAAATTTTGCAACATATACTCCAAGCCATTTTCTATTCTTGAGAAGGTTTTTTTTCTTTCTTCCTTGTTGGACAAATGTATTAATGACTAAGGAAGTGAGAAGAGTGTTATTTTAAATTGGTATCAAGCCATTTAGGTATATTTGAAACGTTAATTCAGTCAGTTAATATACATTTCTGCTTTTGTAATTTAAATTTTATTACCTGCAATTATTTATGATTTTTTTTAAAAAAAAATGTTTTCTGACTTTATTTATTACACACACAGAGATACACACAAACAAGCTGTTTGTACAAGATCTTGCTTTTTAAAAAAGTTTACAAGTCTACATTTGGAACATCTTGAAGAAGATATGTATATGTAGTAGTAAATGTTGCAAGTACGAAAGTGCCATCTTGTGGTATTGACATGTATTTATACATAAATAAAAAAAACTAAAGGGTGTGCGGATGTTGATGCAAATGCATTGCAATGTCTGTTATTAAAAAAGATTTTGCATTTCATCCTTGGAGATCAGAGCCTAATCAAACTATAATTATGAGCAAACTTTGAGAAAGGGAGACTCAGAATGGATTCCTGAAGTAATTACACATTATAAATTCATTAAGGAAATCCCAACGTGTTTCCAGCTGAAATTATTGTTCATTAGGCACACATTGTTTCTGAATAAAAATATATCAGATCTCCCCAAGCAGCTTCTTTCCATCATTGGGCATATCAGCAGTTAAAGCAACCGAATATTCTATATAAGCAACTAAGGTCAAATTATGGAATGTCCATTTTAAAATCAGCCAAAAATATTTTTGCCAATTTTCAAAATGATTCCAGCCTAAGGAGAAAAATCTAAATTAGGAAAAAGAAGTCAATAAAAAAATGCAAACAACTATATAAAGCATTTTTTCAAAAGGGAAGAGTTAACACGATGGGCATGGAAGGGGTTGCCTTCCAAGTGGTTGTTCACAATGGAAAGGTGTGTTAAAGCTATTCGCAACTTGTCCCCCAGCAAAATATAAACAGTAATTGAAACTTCCTTCCTCTTTCCCAAGTTTAAATCAGAAATCACATTAATGCTCTGTTGGGGAGAATGCATAACTAGATGATAGTTTCTTCAGCTGAAATTTTGGCCCCGTCCAATCTCATCAAACACATAAAAAACCTTCTCCAGTTGCCATGCACAATGGTCTGTTTATTCCACAAAGTCCTTTTTCTCTCTCCCTTATCTGTCATACCATCAACTGATTGCATTTCTTTTTTTAAAAAAAAAATCCTAACCAGAGTTGGCATTTGGCTATACATTTGATAGCAAATATTTAGTCGATTTTCTTTCTTCTGGCTGTCATCTGCTCATTGTCTGAACTGTGCAGCTAGATGCAGTTACTGTAAAAGTGTTGTTGAAGAGCTGGAATTTGTGAAAGAGTTTTTGCTGGGTAGAAACCAAACAGTACTCTAAGGACATTGTGTGAGGAGAGGAGAGGGGGTGCCATTCTTAGGAAAAGCAGAACTTCCTGCCTAAACATACAGAACTTTATAGTTTGTGCCATTCCTAAAATGTAGCAGGTAGTTGTGCAACCAATCAAATTTGTATATGAAAAAAAAGTTTTTAAAGAGAAATTCCTTATCTAAGAAAATGAAATTAAATCCAAGTTATAAAAAGAATTTTATGCAGAAAGAGGAAACGTTGGACTACTTCACATTCACAAGCACCAAGTAAAATGAATACGCCTGGGTTGCACAAGATTTTATTCAGGTTTCAAGGTTCATTGCAGAAAGCAAGGCTGGAGAGAAATTTATCTGAGCCTCCTGTATGTATGTTACTACTACTTCTCCTTTTGAACATTACCCTTTGTTTCACAAAACATGTAGAAAGTCAAACTATTATTTTTTTTTTCAATCAAGCAAAACAATTCTCTGGATCTCCTCAGTATAACCAGCTAATCAGAAATAATTTACTGGCTCAATTCCTTGTGAACTTTAGTGGAATTATAGCAATGCAGTCTTTTTTTTCATGTGCCTTTGTATACACGGTTGAGATGTTTAGGAAAAGAAATGAACGAATTCCATTTATTTAGGCCACTCTGCATGGAATCAATTTACCATGTGGTTCAAGGAATGCTATTGTGGCATGTCAAAAACCTAGAATGAATTCTGGAATTCAATCAGTCCAGGCAATGATGCTGTAATTCCTAAGTGTCCTCTTCCTCTTGTAAAGCCAAATCAGCCCCTTGGGTTTATCAGAGAGCAGGGAGCAATGTAGCATATGGGACAACAGCTTGAGTGCAGTGGAGGCAATCGCTAGATAAATCAAACTGACTCATTAGGATCCCTACTCCATGGCAGTGAAGAATGATATTTCTCTGCCACTGTTGAGTCCACACAGAAAAGATCACATTTGTTTTTCAAAATACAGCCTTGTTATCCAACTCCAAGGCAGCTAATAGTACCTTTCAATATTATCTGAACAAAATGATGAGCTGAATGATTGAGAACAAACTGAAATTAAATCTAGACAACACCGAGGTGCTACCAAGAAACTGGACTCAGAAACTGGGATTCAACCTGTCTTGAATGGAGTTGCAAGATCCTCCCTAAAGGAGTATGTTTCCTGTTTTTCTCAGGGGAAGTGGGAATCTCACGGGGTGGCTGTGACAAGAAGAACATCTACACAGTTGCATTTAGTGTGTTCATTCCTGTACTAGTCAAAACTGGCAGCGTGTCTCCATATCTTGCTTCAACATGACTTTGAAGATTAATGTATTCACGAGGGGTTCCTTCAAACAAGAGTCCAGGGTTCAACTGGCACAAAGCCCTAACCTATAAATTGCTAAGTTATATTCACCATTGGAAGCATCTGATGTACGTGTTGAAAGTATCAGTTACCAACCATTTTTCTGGTCAGAAAATAAGATGTTTCTGTTAACTTTTGAAGCCCTACCCTAAAGAGCGCAGGGTCCAAATATTTTAGGGGCTAGCTCTACTACTATGAACCTATCAGAACTTTCTCCTGTATGATTCCCAAGCTATTCAGTGTTCGGATTCCTGCATTTCAAAAATTACCACAAACACACTTCTTCATTAGTAGTTTATGATGTTAGCATTCCTTATGTTTTACTTTTTGCCAGCAATCTTGAGTGTTCAATCAAATAGAAAGGTGGGAGACAAATCAAACACCCCCACTTATGTATGCAAATACACTTTAAACTAGTTATTCCTAAACTTACGGTCACAATATTTTTATACCATTACCATTATATGCAATGGAGTGTACAACTTTATATTAAAGGGCTGAGTTACCACTTAATGCTGGCTGTGGAATTCTGGGAGTTGAAGTCCACATGCCTTAAAATTGTCAAGGTTGAGAAACACTGACTTAGATTGTAGGATGGAAAATCTGGAAAATTGTTTGAATTCAATGCCTGTTTCTGCATTAATTCGTCCAGCAACCATGAATTTAAAACTTTTTAAAAATAAAAACACTTTTTTATGTATCTGAAAAACGCTGCTTGGATATTTGCATTTTATGCACCTGGCTTATGAAGGTTATACAGTACAATCGATCCTGTATGTATCTTAGCGGATGCAGGACTCAATTCACAGGAAAGCATTTTCCATTTGAATCCACTTTTCATTCTCTCAGTAAAGGAACCCACAGTGTTTTCTTTCAGTACCTGTTACAGAAGTTTCACAAAGTTCAGGCCAACATAAATTTGCGTACATCTGACTCATACATATTGGCAGTTAGCATGCTAATAGCAGGGACCTACATGTTCATTTGGCATTTTCAGACTCTGTACACTGAAGCCATTAAATGGCATCCATTGATCTCAGAGAAGCTGACTAAGGACTTTGTGACCTGCAATTTATTGCTCAGTTGCAGCTTTTTGTTTTCAGTGCTTCTCGCAAATGCGTGAGCTAATCAATCATCCAGATGCGCTTGCCACATTGGGTAGTAGTACCACTTAAATAATTAACTCATTTGGATGTGCCATTTCCATCGCTCTCTTAAGGAGATGGTTGGAAACAGGCCTGCTAAGTCCTGCTAATTTGAGCGTCCGAGAAAAGCTGATTTTGAAAACCTGGTAAGATGTGGATCCTAGAACAGGTCTGGGACCTATCTTTAGCTTCAGATTCAAGCATCGTAACACAGAAAGGAGCCACATGTTGCCAGCTTAACTCTGAAAAGCCAAGATAATAATCTGTTGAACTTTTCTTTGCAATGATCAAGAAGGTTTGTTCCCTGGGAAAAAGGCATCTGCTTTTCAATCTTAGCCTTTCAAAATTCTCTTTTGCTTCTAGTAAGAGTTCTCAGATCAGGGCTATGAAGGACCACTAGATGGCAGTAAAGAGGGTTCCCATATTTGTACTACAATCTAGCATAGGGGTGTCAAACTGCCCCGGTTTCATCATACCGGAGCCACGCCCACCCCATTGCCGGCAATGGCAAAAAAGCTCCAATATGTTGCGCGACGTCACGTGACGTCGCGAGTTTGACATGTCTGATCTAGCAGTTGTCCAAATTTTGGAGGAAAGTGCTTATTCTGATGGTGGTATTTTCTATCACACACAGACATTTTGCCCTGACACAAGGCTCCACAGCTACTCAACACGTTCCAGTCTGAAAAAGCCTGCAATTGTGGTAAAGGGAAAGACTGGAATTTTGAATCCATATACACATATCCTTTGACAACAATCCAGCCTTAAGAATCTGAATCAGATTCTTCTAACTCAAGTCAAATGAAATCAATTTTTATTACAGTCAAAGATCAGCATAAAGAGGGCAGGACACAAAAAATTAAAAAGCACAAAAGATACATTAGAATAGAAAATTACATATAGAAAGCTGAATATATAAACAAATATCAAAAATACCTAAAAAGCATCTAAAAGAGGGGTAGAAGCAGTAGGTACTATAGGGGAACATGGTAAACCCACAATACAAATAATTCAAATGAGCTGGTTCATAGCACAGCTCACCTTTTGACAGATTTTTAGTGTTGCTGTGCATATGTTGTAGCAAGCTTGGTATCTGAAAGCAGCAGGGAGGTGTGGAGTTGTCCTGTGCATCCCGGCTATTTATGCAGTAAAGCGAGATGTCAACTGCCTTTTTAGTACAGGTATTAGACAAGTCCATATTCTGTTGTTTCTACATGTCTGGAGTCATGGGCACATTGTCTGACTAGGGCAGAGGTAGGCAACCTTGGCTCTTTTATGACTCATGGACTTCAACTCCCAGAATTCCTGAGCCAGTATGGCTCTGCTTGGGAACCTCTCTCTTTCTCCTCTGCATGGCTGGCTCAGGAATTCTGGGAGTTGAAGTCCATGAGTCATAAAAGAGCCAAGGTTGCCTACCCCTGGACTAGGGCATCTTTGTGTATTTTAAGGACAGCTGAGGGGAGGATGTGACATCACGCCAGAGTAAAGGCCCTCTGGTGGTACTTCCAGAATAATCCAAATGATATAGGAGAGGCAGAGTAACTGTTGGGTTCACTGACAATAAAGATTGGGGAGTTCGTAAGGAGGTTGAATTGTATATCTACTACATGCTGCTTAATTAAAGCTTTAACCTGATTATGCATATCCCATGCTGAGTAGAAGACCTGGAAAGAATCCCAAGGATGAGATTTTAGTTGCCACTTTCTTTTTCCACCTGGTTAGTGAGGCAAGGAGAAAAAAGAATAGCCTGCTCCAATAGTTGAATATGGTCACCATATTCTAGCCTCCAATTTCATGAGGCCTGTCAGGATGGCATTGGAGATCCATTCCAATCTTAGAAATTTGAACTGAACACATTCTAATGGTGCAAAATTTTGAAAAGGGGCCCAGCTGGGCACCATAGAAACTTAGTGCTATTGGCTAGGCTTCAAATCATTTAAGCATTGCAAGAATGTAGCCACCACCTCTTGTTTTGAGGACTTTAAGGACAGCAAATGAGCTCCTCTGAGCATTTTCAGGAACATAGTCACCATGGATGGCTGAATGTAGGACTATTCCCACTTATTTAAAATTGGAGACCTTGTGGGCATCTGACCTCCAGGAATGGCTCTTGGGTCTTTTGGTAAAAGCCATGATTTTGATTTTCTAATAATTGAGCTCTAGCTGGTCCTCCTTGCAAAGCTATGTTAGTTCTCTCGGTGTTTTTTCAAGGCCAATAGGTATTGTTGAAAGTATTGCTGCATTGTCTGCATTACCTTGGCTATAATATCATTTAGACTTTGTAAAAAAGTTCAACATTTCTGCAGACAGAAAGCAGACCTCATGGAAAGGTTGAGTGATGGAGCTGTGGGAGGAGGGGTGCGCAGGGGGGCTCTATGACAATTTGCTGTTATCGCAGCGGGATAACTCGCCATGGCCAACTCACCACAGGACAACTCTTTGCCGGACAAAAGTTACTCTAGTAACAAAAAAATGGCGGAATGGAATCATTAAAGAAAGGATGCAAAAGGAGGGACAGAATGAAATGTGGTTGACAAAAAAATTTTTTCTTTATTTTAAATAATTAAATGAGTTTGTTCAGTTGTTCTGCAGTCAGTTGTCCCATGGCAAGTTGGCCTTGGTGAGTTGACTGTGGAGAGTTGGCTGTAACGAGTTGGCTTTGGCAAATTGTCCCATTCCCTGTGTAGGAGGTTTGTTCCAGGAGATTATTCCCCTGCTCTCTCTCTCTCTCTCTCTCTCTCTCTCTCTCTCTCTCTCTCTCTCTCTCTCTGTGTGTGTGTGTGTGTGTGTGAGAGAGAGAGAGAGAGAGAGAGAGAGAGAGAGAGAGAGAGAGGGAGAGGGAGAGAGGGAGACAGAGAAAGAGATAGATAGATAGATAGAGAGAGAGAGAGAGAGAGAGAGAGAGGGAGAGGGAGAGAGGGAGACAGAGAAAGAGATAGATAGATAAATAGAGAGAGAGAGAGAGAGAGAGAGAGAGAGATTTGGACTGAGTCTGAAGGGTTGGGGAGGAGATCTGTCTTGTGCCTGGGCTCAGGGTTGTCATAATCTTTAGGAGTAAATGGGAACCTGAAGCAGTGGATCTGTTACTCACATTTTTTGTTGACTCTGCAGTGGGGAGATAGGAGTCGATCCTCATCTGTATCTCTCCTTTGTTGGATTCATTGATCCCATTATCATTACTAGGGCTGATCCAGGTTCTTTTTCCCCCCCCTCTGGGTGGCATTATTGGGGTGTACTGTTAAGCCAGAAGGGATAAGTCAGATCACAACCCAGGACCTTATTTCACATTTATTTTAGTGTGTTGTCATCTTGGTTCCTCTTCTGCTTGTAACTCAGATAAGCAGCAGTGTCAGCAGGGCTGGCTGGTAGGAAGGCTCCAAGCAGGCAAAAAGCTAATTCAGCATTGTAATGCATTTACCAAAGGAAAAGGCTTATATCACACTACACTACATCCACTATCTTGCCCATTTTGACTTGCACATAGCATGGATGCCCCCCCCCATCAATAAGACTTCAGAGTGGGTCTCCCATAAATGTAAATACAAACATTAATTACCTTCTTGTTAATTATCCCAGCAGTAAGGTGAACATTCCAAAAGGCAGGAAAGACACTTACACTGTCACCGTCACACCCATTGTCTTGTTTTGTTACCACCCTGTGGATATCACTGATTTGCAAATTTGGATGAGGGAGCTAGAAGACCCGGCCCATCCTTCCAGGACCACCTGCTTTCATTATTATGGCTTATTATTATCTCAAGAATCTAATCTAAAGCAGATTGATGTATGTTGCTTACTCCGATATTCTATCAACACTAATGGTTGTGAGCCACCCAGAATTTATTTGATAAATAAATTAATACAATAACTAACCACAGTCTTGCATCATCATTTTTGCTTTTACCTTTCCCCCTCTTTTCATTACCCTTTGCCTTACGATTGAGTTCTTGAAGGTGGCATACTCCAGAAACTATCTGGTGATTTTGTACTTGCTTAATAAAACACCATCCGCTGTGAGCTGTATGGAGTGGGGCAACTAGCAATCCAAAAAGCTTTAACCTTTTGTCTCCATCTAGAAGAAGAGAAATGAATAAAAGTCTCTCTTTCTGCACTGAACAGTCTCCTTCATGCCTAAACTCTTAAGATGAAAACATGTCTCTTATTTAGAATGAGAACTAAGCAGTGGGGGGACAGGTCAAACAGATCTGTGCATACAGTACCTGAGAAAAAGATCCAGCAGTTTCTGAACCAGATGAAACAAAATTTCAGGGTTTCATCCTTGATGAGAATGTTCAAAATAATCTAATCTGCTATTTTGATATTTAAGAATGGCAACAGAATTGACTAGGAAATGTTACTGCCCCCTCCACGTCAACTGGAGCCAGGCTCATTATCCAAAAAGCTTTATGGCAAGGGCACAATGCAGCTGATAAAAAAAATGTTTTTTTTTCAGCCCCTGAGGCATATTCTAACCCTATCCCTGAAAAATGGTTTTTGGTGCAGTGCATATCCCTTTCAGCCTAATCGTTCTACAGCCATGGATCAACCATTAGAAGCAGAACCGATCATTCTACACTACCTCACCTCTGAGAGAACAAGGCTTGTTTAGCAATACTTTCTGCCAGGCACGTTGTCGGAAGCAGACATTTCTCCAATGTGTGCATTCAGACCATGTGGAAAGGTAGAACTGGATGGTGGTACTGGCAGTCAGGAGCAAAAAGATTTCTTTTGGAAAGATGTCCCAGCAAGGTGAATAAGAGAAGCACTGGTTTTTATTTCATTATTATTTTTTCTATTTGCTCTGTTTATATCCTGCCTTTTTGTTAGGAGTTCAAAAATGTTTGCTTAGCTCTTCTTCTGCAACAACACTGTAGGCTGGAAGATAGGGATTGGTCTAAGGCAGGGGTCTTCAAACTTGGCCCTTTTATGACTTGTGGACTTCAACTCCCAGAATTCCACGCTGGCTGAGGAATTCTGGGAGTTGAAGTCCACAAGTCATAAAGGGGCCAAGTTTGAAGACCCTGGTCTAAAGCTATCTTCTGGCTGAAGGTGGAATTAACCCTGGTCTCTTCCATTCAGATCCAACTTCAAACAATGCTACACTCTTTCTCTGTTCCCCCACCCTTCAGGCCCAATTCTTTCAATTTGTGATTAGAAATTACTAATTTTTCAAAATATCTATTCTTATTCCATGAAATTCCTATTCTTTTCTTTAAAGAGAAAAATGATGGTGGAATTCTCTGATGTTGGTATGGGAGTCCCAACACATGTGTCCATGGCTTTCATTGTCAAGTCTCTATCCAGAAATCAATCAGCTTCATGAAGGAGCCTGCCATGTTTTTATTTTTCCCATCAGTTCATCCAAACAGTCAGGAGGCCACAATTGCTGCAGAGATCTGTCAACAGAGCAAAGGAAGGCCACCTTGTAACAACAAAGTAAGGTCAAAATCACTGCTAAAATAAATGAAAAAAGGAAATTTAAATTAGCCTGGGAGTATGATAGCCAAATAAAAGCTTTTATCATAGGCTGCTTTTCTTCGGGAAACTAAAAGACAGATTTCAGTAGTGTTGAATGTATTTAACCCAAAAGTTCCAAGCAGAGTTTTATGGGGTTCTGTTTTGTTTTTCCCAAAGAACATTAGAAAACAAACAACATATTTATGCAGGCATAAATCCCACACTGCGTAAGAGTCAGACCAAACAGCAGTACTCAGCTGACCTTGGCTGGTCACAAAAAGGGTTAGCAGGATTGGACTTGGTTAAATCCCATGTTATAGATTAGACTAAGAAGTTACGAAAACATTGTGGAAGAAAACAAGGTAAAAATCATTTTCAGATTGTTGCTTGGAAAGATCAATGGACTTGTTCAAGTAGTAACCAATATTAAGTTCTACTCAAGGGAGACTTTACCTAAGTTTCAACAGAGTCACATTCTTAACGCAGCTCTGATAAAATGGCTGCAAATAAAAATAAACAAAAACATATTTGAAAGCAAGGAACTGCTCATACTAAAATGCTCTAGGCCAAAAGGCTGCTCGGTTTTCTTAGTTTGTGCTTGATATATCTCTTCCAAATGTTCAGCTGTGTTCCACATACAATTTTCACCTCCCATCAGTTGGTGGATATACTGTATCTGGTGGGAAATTAGGCTGGATTAATAACCAACCCTTGACCTATCAAAAGGATGATGGCCATTACACTATTGCATGAGATCGCTGGATTATCAAGATGACTCTTTGGGGTGATTTTCACTTGCTGATGCTTAATTTTTAGATTCTGTGGATCTGGTAGACTATCCTAACCATTTCTTCTTTGGATCTGACAAAGGAATTATTGAATGTTAATAATTTTCAGATGATGTGCCTCAGAAGACAAGATGAACCCAACAGCCCCAGTAATGAACAAGTACTGTATATCTTAGCTTATTCTTCCTTTTAGACTAGATCTGCTACTGCATGTGGCAACACACATCATTTTTGGCATATTGAGGAACGAGCTGAGTGAATGTATGCAGTACTTGGAGTTCACAATGTCTCCCATGAGCAGGGTGAAAAAAAAGTCATGGATTGCTTTAACTGTGGTCTTCTTAGCACCTCCTCCAGACAGATTCGTGCTGACCAAGCCAGAGAAAGCAAAAAATAAAAAAATACAGCCCCTTCTCCTGTTTTCAAAAGGAACAAGCTGTGTCCCAGGTTTTTATGATATTAGCCATGAAACGTTACCCTGTCTGTGATCTATTTTCTGCTCTGCTTGAGGGAAGAACCAATGACTATAATTAGAATAGGGTAGACCAGCATTTGCCTATGTTATCTGAGCAAAAGCTGAGTAAAAAAGAGAAAAAACTCGCAATTTTGGTGGCAGGCTAGAAAAACACATATGAGCCAGGTTGCTTCTTTTAATAATCGCAATAGCATATTTATGACCACAGAAATGCTCTGGGTGAAGAGTAGACATCAGTTAATGTCATGAGCCTCCATTTACAAACCTGCATACTGTATATGGGTGCAAATAAACCATAAATTACAGAATGCCATTCTGCTTCCTATACTTCATTTCAAGAAATTTAGCTCATCCATTTATATAGCTCGGTCCAGGATGGAGACTATAGAGCCTCACAATGTACATCATCCCTAAAACACTGGTTTTTTTTTAATAGGACAAGATAACAGCACCGCTAGGAAGTAGCCTGTGGACCATTGCATAAGACGAAGCATTGTTTGCCAATAAAATGTCAGCACTTGCCCCTGCAAATCAATGTCAATGACACTGAGATGGCTCCTGTATGCTTAGGACAGGAAGGCTGCATTGCAAAAACATATGGCAGACATTAGTAGAAGTTCATTTTCTTCTCTTTTTCTAATGCAGCCTAGTGCCAGGAAAGCAGATCCTGCAAAAGGCACATTCTATCTGTCCTTGCAGTCTTCAATCTGTCTGGTGTCCTAGTCTGAATTTTCTAGGGCTTATGATTCAACTTTTTCAATCACTTTCTATAGTGGCCACTATTTGTGGAAGGAGTCTAGCTCCACTTTTAATATATTTCACCAATGCTATAGAATAAATAGTAACCGCGAGGTTGCTTAGTGTCTGCCTTATTAACTTTAATTTTTCTATCCTTGTTTTATCTGCTTCCTTTCATTGAAATATAATATAATATAATATTTTATATTTCACTTTGTGTGATGGGCAGTACCTAAATTTGATAAAATAATGTTTTTACTTATCTTGTAATTATTGCTTCACAGTTTATTTCCTTAATCAACCCAGCCATGGCATTAGGCATCGTCCCTCTTGCAATGACCAAATGAAGAAGCTAGCACCAGGCACAACCCGCCATCTTGCGGTCCCAAGCTCAACAGGGCTTTCCATCTCTGGTGGAGGAGCTACTCTTAGGCCATCTATGAAATAATCATAGCAAAAAACAAGCATAGGATAAAACAGATCTCCTTTAAATCAATATTTTTTAGGATGTGTATTTTTAAAAAACTTAATTTTGCTTACTTAATAAGGAGGTTTTCTCCTTTAGTACAATGCCACTAAAATAAATAAGAAGTTGCTATATTCAATCCCCACAGCAGAAGAATGGATGGAAAACATGATAGAGCTAGCAGAAATTTCAAAATTGACTGCTTTGATTAGATAAAAGAAGATATCAAGCTTTGTTTCTACTTGGAAACCACTACTGGACTTTATTCTTGAAACAGGAAAAAAAATGACCTTTTGATGTTGGGTTTTGTTGATTAATATAGTGTATTGTTCTAGAAATGGCTAGTATTTATTAGGTTAATGTAGCAAAAAAGTTGAGGTGGAATGTTGGGTATTTTACTGTGCTGAAAAAAGTTGGAAGTTGATACTTTTGGTCCCCCCCCCTTGTACCTATACCTCTCTTCCTCCCCCTTTGCCTCTTTCCCTATTTCTCTATCATCTTCATTTTCTTTTGTAGTTTATATTATGGTAATTGTAATAACATTCTTTAAAAAGAAGCTTTTTAGAAGCTAGAATCAAGATCACGTGAAGTATTAATATCACTTTACAATGCCTTGGTAAGGCCACACTTGGAATACTGCATCCAGTTTTGGTCACCACGATGTAAAACAGATGCTGAGACTCTAGAAAGAGTACAGAGAAGAGAAATAAAGATGATTAGGGGACTGGAGGCTAAAACATATAAGGAACGGTTGCTGGAATTGGGTATGTCTAGTTCAGTGGTTCTCAACCTGTGGGTCGGGATCCCATTTGGGGTCGAACGACTATTTCACAGGGGTCGCCAAACAACGCAGTCCACCATTTTTTCCCCCTTTTCCTTAGCTGTGCTACTCCCTTTTATTCTATTGGCTTTTGAAAGCCACTAGAATAGACTCTCTTGAATAGAGTCTAATTCTATTGGCTTTCAAAAGCCAATAGGAATTGTCCAGGCTGTCTCTGCCCTGCTGAGCCTGCCAAAAGTCCCATTCTGCACATGGTGCTGCACCAGTTGAGTAGTCCTCGATTTACGATCGGTTGAGTAGTCCTCGACTTACGACCGGTTGGGGGTCACGGCATTAAAAAGGTTGGGAACCACTGGTCTAGTTTAACAAAGAGAAGGATGAGGGGGGATATGATAGCAGTGTTCCAATATCTCAGGGGCTGCCACAAAGAAGAGGGAGTCAGGCTATTCTCCAAAGCGTCTGAAGGCAGGACAAGAAGCAACAGATGGAAACTAATCAAGGAGAGAAGCAATCTAGAAACTTCCTGACAGTTAGAACAATTAACCAGTGGAACAACCTGCCTCCAGAAGTGGTGAATGCTCCAACACTGGAAGTTTTTAATAATAATAATAATAATAATAATAATAATAATAATAATAATAATAGTAGTAGTAGTAGTAGTAGTAGTAGTAGTAGTAGCAGTAGTAGTAAAGTTGGAAGGGACCTTGGAGGTCATCTAGTCCAACCCCCTGCTCAGGCAGGAAACCCTACACCATTTCGGACAAATGGCTGTCCAGTCTCTTCTTAAAAACTTCCAGTGTTGGAGCATTTACTGGTTCTGGAGGCAGGCTGATCCACTGATTAATTGTTCTCACTGTCAGGAAGTTTCTCCTTAGTTCTAGGTTGCTTCTCTCCTGATTAGTTTCCACCCATTGCTCCTTTTCCTGCCTTCAGGTGCTTTGGAAAATAGCTTGATTCCCTCTTCTTTATGGCAGCCCCTGAGAAAAGCTCTCTTTTTTAAAAGAGGGCTTTTAAAAGCCCTCTTTTAAGAAGAGACTGGACAGCCATTTGTCTGAAATGGTGTAGGTTTCCTGCCTGAGCAGGGGGTTGGACTAGATGACCTCCCAGGTCCCTTCCAACATTATTATTATTATTATTATTATTATTGTTGTTGTTGTTGTTGTTGTTGTTGTCATTGTCGTTGTTGTTGTTATTTAGTCTACTTCATTTTCTTAATGATAAATAAATAAATGGTCAGTTGTCCTTTTCTTCCCTATCTCAGCTCTGCTTTGTGGAATAGCTCATGGGTTAATAAAGTCTTCCCTCTGCACCATGACTGAAGAAAGCTCTCAATTATCATTCTCAAAAATCACAGAGCTTCCTGCGATAAGCAATTTTCTCCTGGCAGGACAGCTCCAGCTCCATTTCCTTTTTGTGAATGGATTTAAATCGCAAGACCACTGTTGAATTGTAGCAGAAAGAAGTGAACCAACATGGCTATTTGTTAAAAAGCATTGTTTAAGAGTGCTGAGAAAAGGTCCACCCAACAGTGTGAGGTCTTCTGAACTACAGGAACTGTGTGGGATTTCTATCCCCAACCATACATAACAACTACAGTCATCTGACCATCGTCTCTGTTCAAAAGTTCATTGTTTTTGAAAGCGAGCTGTGTTCAACTGCCCAGCTCACTTACAGCTCCTCTGTAGAAGTGCAGTTAGAAGCTCTTCCTCAGATGAGTCCATCTCAGTGACCAAAAGTGGGAAAAGACAGAAGGACAATGTCTTCCCACCTCTGGAATGGCCTCCCCATACTAACGCAATCTGGGAATTTTTCATGGTGCCGGGGGGGGAAAAATGAATTAATTTGTACTTTGTCTTTTTGAGTAGCCTCAGTTAGAACACACTGAAGCTGGCCTTGGGCTTGAGAGCCAATGTCTGCAGTAATTTGGTAGATTTTTTTCCTAGATCCTCATCAAGTGAGGGACACAGTCTGCTATCCCGGAGGGGGGGGGATCTTCCTGAGATATCCAATAAGAAAAAGAATAGCCCACCTCTAACAGGGATTTTTTCTTACTGCTTTTATTGTTACTGCTAGTAACAGTACAGTAACCAAAGGATTTTCTTTTGCATCTACTTGAATTTGTCTCTAACATCACTTCTGGTCAATGCTCCTTTCAGTTTAGGCTTCTCCTGTTCTTCTTGTCCTTGCCTCTTTCTTCTTCTTGGGTCAGACTGTTTCTCAATTTTTTCATCATTGGCGGACTTCCAGCTCTCCACCTCACATTAGCTCAACTGCCAATTGTTTCATGGAGATCTAGCTCCCAGAAAATAGTTTTGCTTTCTCATGCCTCCAGCTTCATTGATAGAGGGGCAGCTCCCGGTCTTCAGAGAGGGTTCCGATTTTATTTAGTAAGCCAACAACAACAACAACAAAAAGATAGGGGTTAATGATGTGAGTGGTCTCTGCTAGTTCCCAGTACTCTCCTTTTTTTCTCTCTTTCTCATCTTACCTTCCTTACTTCCACCATACTCCCTTCTCTTCCTTTTTTCCCCACCACGTTTAAAACTGTACCTATGGTATGTTCCTGAATTACTTTACCTTCTGCCTCCTCTGGTCCCTCCATTCTATTCCTCTGCCCATTGCCTGACTTTTGGAGCTGGGACTTGAACTATATTATGGAATCAACATAGCTTGCAAGAACCTTCCTATCTCTGTCACATATCTGTCTGTATCTCCAGTTAGCCTAACCTGTATCCAGTCTACCTATTTAGCTTACAACTTCCACCTTTTCTAACTACCCTGCAAAATACAAGGTTGCATTTGTAAATTAAGAAATGCATAATGATTAAGTTGCATTGCTTAGTTTCAAGATCTCCTCCTCCTCCTCCTCCTCCTCCTCCTCCTCCTCCTCCTCCTCCTCCTCCTCCTCCTCCTGCCCCCCCTCCTCCTCCTCCTCTTGTTGCTGCTGCCTGGAAGGAAAAAGATGGATTATAATGAATAAACTAAAAGCTCAAGCTTTGATGAGTTCTAGAAACTCTAAACTTTAACCCAGGGGGAAGAAGACTAACAGCTGCTTTAGGCAACTGTACTTGATCTGATTCACTTCCAGATACACATGGGAGCCCTAATGCTTTCTTCACATACCGTGAAAATAACAATTGTCTACCAGGAGGCAGTCAAGATGGTGGTTTTATATTGTTTGCTATCCTGAAGCATGCCCGGCACTGGGAAATTATATTGTCTGAAGAGGCTCCCAAGAGTATTCTTCCAATATTGTCAGGGGAATGTGGGTTGCAAGATGCCTTATCTGTGAACTGAAGAGTCATTCTTGCTCTTGAATAGATGCAAAATATTTCTCGCCCATAATATCATCTTAAAGAAGACTAAATAACCCTTGGATTCTTTTAAGTTTCTGAGAAACTCTTTGATAGTCTTCTATTACTTGTCTTATTATCAAAGTTTTCCAATTTCTAGTACAATCTGAGCCCCAATTCTCTTGATCGCCAGCAACATCAAAAATTGGAAATTGAGAGTGTGTGAATCATGTCTGGTCCCAGTGATGGAGCAAATGAGAGGTAGAAAATATCATGTTTAAGGGCATTGATAGGTACTTCTTTCATCATCTGTCAGGTTCTGTTTTTTTTTTTTACATGACTTAATTCTTTTAAAATAGAGTCTACTTTAAAAAAAAACCAATGGAAACCAACAGGCTATCAAGGAAAGTGCCTTCTCTAACATTATTTTTATTTACTGGTATATTCTGGCAATTGTTCCATTAGCATTGTTAGAAAATTCAAGATGGCTCTGAAATCCAGTCTTTTGTGTGGAAGGACTTTCCTAATAATAATAATAATAATAATAATAATAATAATAATAATAATAATAATTATTATTATTATTATTATTATTATTATTCCAAACAAGGAAGGAAGGAAGAAAAGAAAGAAAGAAAGAAAGAAAGGAGAAAGAAAGAAAGAAAGAAAGAAGAAAGAAAGAAAGAAAGAAAGAAAGAAAGAAAGAAAGAAAGAGGGAGGGAGGAGGGAGGGAGGAAGGAAGGAAGGAAGGAAGGAAGAAAGAAAGAAAGAAAGAAAGAAAGAAAGAAAGAAAGAAAGAAAGAAAGAAAGAAAGAAAGAAAGAAAGTATAAGAGGGAGCTTGGAGAGATATTGGGGTCTGAGAAGTAGAGATGGGAAATAAGCTCACAGTCTGATTCTGGCAAATGGCAATTGGATGCTTGGGCAATACCCCTGGGACAGCTGTTTGCTGAATAGTATCCCATTCTCATTGTAATAATTGTTGTCAGAGTACCCATGACAAGTTCTCCAAATGCCAAATGGGCCTTCCAAATCTCAACTGAGTGTTGTATGAAAATGCACGTTCTGCATGCTGACTGGTTGATCCAACGCCCTGTTGGGAAGGTTTCTGTGCCTTGTTGTTTTAGCGCCTCTAGCCAGAATGTTAACATTTGCAGAAGTATGAATGCAAAAACTATACAACCATCTCCGAACAACAGACACATACGTTCCCTGACATGCAGTGGCACAGAAGTCTAATGCCCACCTAATGTGTGATGTCAGTGTGTGATGGACTGGAACGGGGTTAAAATATTGGAATGATTTCAAGTAGAACATAGCAGTTGGGAAATACAGAAGAGAGTACAGTTTCTCGTTTGAAAGGTGAAAAGTTTCCAGTTTGGTCATTAGCTTTCTTTACTATTTGGGTACTGGATGTGCCAGTCAGATTGTTATGGGGTACACAAGTGGCTTATAAATTATGTTAATATAAATGCAACATTATTTTAATGAAACATTTTGGAAATAGCATCATCATTGCACTCATATCAGATTTTTAGCTTCTAGTTCTTTTTTCCAGGCCAAAAGCTGTATCTAATCTCTTTAAGCCAAGGCCATGTTGATACTTACAAATGTGCACTGATTTTCATTGTGAATTTGACTCCTATTGCTGCCAGACTTCATTTTAATGGAAAGTCACATAATGCCTCCAAGCAGTGTTGAAATAAGGGAGACACAAACATAGGGCTCTCTCCAAGTTGGCACTAAAGGCAGCAATTTGGCACTAAAATCAATGCTGCTGATGTAAGGTAAAGCCTTGGAAGAAACAGGACATGGCTCACGGATTCAGTGGACAAGAGAGGCCTAAGCTGACAGATGCAGATTGAAAGGTTGTTTGATTTGTATGTTGATGTGACCACCTCAATATATAAAAAGAACTTACAGTTGGTAATAAAGGAATTTGTTAACATTTCCTTCAGATAATCCATCTGGCAACTAACTGGAAGTTTCAATAAGAAGAAACGGTTTTTCAGAAGTTGTAATTATTGATTGATTGATTGATTGATTATGTCCTATAAAGTCATTGTTACTCTTATTAAACACAAGAATTTCCTCATGACTATCTATTCTTAGCCTGGTTTTTCAAATCTTCCACTTTAACACTTTAACTGAGTCCATCCATTTTGCTGTTGGTCATCCGCTTCTTTGTTCTTCCACTTTTCCCAGCATTACAACTCTTCTCCAAAGAACAAGGTCTTCACATAATGTTTCTGAAGTAGGATAATTTGAGCCTAGTCATTTGTGCCTTGAGTGAGAACTCTAGACTGATTTGTTCAACTATCTGCTGGTTTATTTACTTGGCCATCCAAGGCATTCTCAGGAGCCTTTGCCAGTATCAGAATTCAAAAGCATCAATATTCTTTTTTTCCTGGCTCTTCAAAATCCAATGTTCACTTCTCCAGAGTGTTATGTGGTTTGCACAAGTCTGATTTTTGTAGGCATAGACACATTTCAACATTTAAATATATTTTCCAAGGACTTCATGGCTTCTTTACCTAGAATAATCTGCAGCATATTTCTTGACTGCTTGTTCTTTTAGTATTGATAGTCGTTCCTAAAAGGCAGATGCTGCCCATCACTTCAGTATCTTCGTTGTAAATTCTAAGGCAGTCATTCTACCTATTGGTATTAATTTGGTCTTCTCTATATTTAATTTAGTCCCATTTTTCCACTGTATCCTTTAACTTTTATTACTGGAGCTTGCATTCAGGGTAGTGTCACCAGCATAAAACAGGTTACTGATATTTTCCCCTCCAATTTTACAACCATGCTCATCTTCTTCCAATCCAGTTTCCCATGGATGATTAAGCAGATGGACTGGATAGAAGTTCTAGTTTCTTCCAGACCCACAGAACAGACTGGATGCCTCTGAGCCCAAAATGTTCCTTCAGAGATGGTTGTTGGAAGCACAATGAAGGAAGAACCACTTGGATGCCATCTGTGTTATTTAAAGGAAGAATAGCTGATATAAATTAATAAATATAGATTATAAAAATACAAATTAATAATATAGATTATAAAAATCATAAGACTGATCCTCTATTTTCCTATCCATCTACCCTATCCAAATGGTTTTGCAAACTAACTCATATCTTAAGGAGCAGTAGTCAAATCATCATTGTCGTCATCATCATCATCATCATCTCAGAATTCTTTATGTCCTGAGTCCCAAGGAAAGGCCTTCAAAGCTGCTTTACTGAGTTGTAGCTTTTTGTACATTTAGTTTTGCTGTGAAGCACCAAACTGACTTTTGTTGCCAAGGCAAACCATCAACATCATGGTTTGGCCACTGTGATTTGATTTGGTGGAAGTCATAGAACGTTCTTTAGTATCAGTAGAATAAAGTAAATGGGCTATATTTTCATTCTGGACCAGGATCATATCAAGAGCTGCATCTGAGCAAAGCATCTAGTTTTTAGTTGCCTTTTCTAGCTGCTGAGATATTAAGTTTTGAGGAAGATTGTTCCGAATAGTGACAGTTCTACCATAGCATCAGTGTAACAGTCAGAGCCTAAGAAAATCAAACATATATTGAAATGAACAAGTAATTAAAGTGAACAGCAAAGAATTACGATTTGAAAGTGTTAAATGAGTAATAAGATAAGATGCCAAATATAGATTTTAATAATCCGTGACAGATATTGCCAGGTTATAAAATGTAAGACAGTAAGCCAGAGCTTACTTTTATGTTCTTATTTGAAAATCTTGGATAATGGGATATAAGTAGATCCTGTAGATGAAGCTACTTCCTTGGCCCCTCTCCTTTCTTTCTCTCTCTTTCTCCTTCAGCCATGCTAACATCAGAAGAAAGATAAAGAGGGACCACTGCGTGCAGAAATGTCCGTGTCTGTGTGCCCAGACTGCCATGATGGCAACTGCAACCATATGATCACAACTCTGACCTTTTCTACATTAAAAAGTTGACATAGCTTTGTCCAGTTGTTGTGGCTGCCATTGTGACTTTTCTGACACTCTCCCCTCTCCCAAGCCACCCTCTGCGTTTGTTTGAGCTTGCTAATTGAGTAACTTTTAAAATAAAAACATTCATTCAAATAAGCATTGGGACAAACACATTCCTGCTTTCAGGTTGTCCAAAATAACCCAGAGCTAAAAATGCTGAACCTGTGTGGAAAATTATTATAAAGAGCAACAGAATAATGTAGGCAAGAAAAATTTTGGAGACAAAAAAAAAGGAAGTACTGCTTGATAGCACCACCTGGTGGCAAAATTTGGAGCAATACATGGAGAGAGCGAGAGAGCGAGAGAGAGACGTTCACACAGGCCAAAATGGACTGTATTTCAGGCGTATTTTTCTATGATTGGCATAGAACTGAAAGCCTGGAACATCCCATGCTTGGCTGCTTAATACTTAGGAGGCATATCTTGGAGTGTGTTTCTGGAAATACTGCATCTTCATCTGCAGAACTATTGGTTTCTTGATGGTCTACTACCCCAGTCTTCCCTCATCCTGTGCTTCTTGAATATGTTGAGTTTCGGTTTCCAAAATTCTTAAGTAGTATTATGGGATTTGAAGTCCAAAACATCTAGTTAGGACCACATAGGTAAAGATAATACCAGATTGTGGCAAAAATTAGAACTTTCTGCAGTTCTTTGCTGCCATCTATTGATTTTGTTTGTGTTTAGTCTACATCAGATAACCTGTTAGTGTTGTGACTTTTGAATTATTGAAAGGCTAATTAGTATGACAGTATGTAAATGAAGAGAATATTAGGCTTATCAAAAGAGACAAAGGCATCCCTTATTACAATATTGCTTAAGCAAAATGAAAACAGTCAATATAAATATTGAGCACAATAAAAGCACATAGTTTGCATATAGCTTATTCAACAGGTCGATACAATTTTATTCCAACAAATAACCTCTGTGGAGGAGGAGTTTCATTTTATATTGATTAAAAAAAACCATATGAGGAATTACCAATACCACTGTAACCAACCATGTCTTGGGTTTATTTCTCTGGTGAATTTACTTCTTTTTGTAAAATGTATAGTAGATCTCTCTCTCTCTCTTTTTCCCTCTCTCCCTTCCCCCTCTCCCTTTCTTTTTCAGATAGAATAGGGAAGCATCTGACAGATCTGTGCCAACAAACACAGGTATTCACTTCAACAAAATAATTAAAACCCTAGGTAATCTGACTTACTTTGATGAAGTGGAGAGGCCACCCAATTCACAATTTAAAGCAGGGGTCTTCAAACTTGGCCCTTTTATGACTTGTGGACTTCAACTCCCAGAATTCCTCAGCCAGCATGCCTGGCTGAGGAATTCTGGGAGTTGAAGTCCACAAGTCATAAAAGGGCCAAGTTTGAAGACCCCTGCTTTAGAGGATTTCCAATCAGCTTGAACCAGTTGTTCTTATCATCTTTTTTATACCTTGCCAAAGAACATTCGGATTAAGTGGCTTTGGGTTGCCCACTGTCTTTTTTCTATGGAGGTTCTCACTCATCCAGGTCATGGTGGTCTCATAGATGCTTTGAAAAGGCAATTGCACTTTCTTGATTTTTCTTGAAGACATTTCATGCCCCATCCAAGAAATGTCTTCAGTTCTAACTAACTGGTGGTGAATGGAAGGATTTATACTCTTTTCAGTCACCAGGTATTAAGACTCTGAGGGTTGCTGAAACACCTGGGGGTTAATTTGTGTCCTCAAGTCACCTGTATCAGTGCACAAATGGGTGTGGAATGTTCTTGGAACTGCTGAAAGGGCTGCATTGTAAACAGGAGACAGTTGGCGTCGTATCCCTCCCCCTCTGTTGAGAGAGGGGGGTTCAGTTTTAACAGAGATGGCCTCTGTTGCCCCTCTTTCAAACCAGTGGTCCTCTCTGTCCAGAATGGACAGACAGATGGACTGCTGAATTCTTCCCTGATGCTTTGGTTCAACTGTGGTGCCATGTATTGTGTAGTGGTTGATTTGTTTGTCCAATGTACAAGTCTGTACATGCCTCGGTGCATTGCACTGCATATATGATATTGCTCTGTTTGTGTCTGGGTGCTTTGTGGGGTGGACAAGCTTCTGTCTTAATGTATGTCTGTTTAACGTGGGTTGTGTTTGTTGAAAAGCCTCCTGAACCAATCACCTAGCAATGGTTCTAGGCTTGGATGACGTTGGTAAAGGCTGAAAGATTGCCAGCAGTGTCCAGGCAATCCAGGCACCTGGGATGACTGGTCAGTATTGCAGGAAAAAGTTACCTTGGGCCTTTTCAGGGGTTTTCCAAGGGAAATCTTTCTGCCCTTCAATCAGATAAGAGAAGCCAGATGCAGAAAAATTCCTTCCATTCCATTTGCCTTGTTCTGATGCTCAGTGAAAAGTTGAGAGAAGACAGCATTTTGAATGATTTATCAGTTATTGGATGAAGGCAAGTGGTGCTAAAAGAAGCTTTTGCATACTCCCCATGTGTCTCATCCACTTACAAGCAAGAGAAAGAGGACCAGAGTATTACAATCATTTCAGATTGCTGGAAGCATAACAGCTTGTCACATGGAACACCACTTTTTCAACTATTAACTATTATACCATAATGTATTGATGAATAGTCCAAGAAAGCTTCATCACACTCTGAGGAACTGTCCACAATCTATACCGGACCTGTCTAACTGGAGAGACATTTCAGCCAGGACTTCAGGATAAGACACTATTCAACCTTCTCCCCCAGCCCTTCTCCCCCAGCACTTACCAAAGAAGGCTTCCCTCAGACTGTAAAGGATAAGCATGGGATCTGCGAGTGATGGTTTAGAGCAGTTTTTCCCAAACTTGACAATTTTAAGGCATGTGGACTTCAACTCCCAGAATTCCACAGCCAGCGTTGCTGGCTGTGGAATTCTGGGAGTTGAAGTCCTCATGCCTTAAAATTGTCAAGTTTGGGAAACACTGGTTTAGAGGGCTCCAAAGAAGACAGAGATTAAACAACATGGTTGCTTTGTTCTTAGAAGCACGCTTGCTGTGTTGCTTTCCAAAGAACCTTCAAGGAACTGCTTCATTCAAAGTTTCATCAAAGTGAACAACTCCTTCAAAGTTTGTACTGCTCTGTTGCATAGATATCTACAAATGTGTAACGTATTGTATATACCCTGAGAGGAAATATCAAGGATAAATTTCATTTAGAGATGACAGCTTTAAGATGTCAGGAAAGCCTGACGTTTTCCAAAACTTTGATCTTTCTTTCTCTCCATACCAGTAAATTCTACCCTTCCTTTGGAGGAATCGTCTTAAGTTTTGTGTCATCTTCCTTTCAGGTGGATTAAAATAATTACAATAAATAAGTCAAATTGGCCTATTTCCTTTTCAGAGTGCTCCAGGAATTTAAGAACCAGTTGGTGAATTGCATGAACATCTTCTTCATATTATGAGCAAGATCACATTTTTTATTTTATTTATTATGTATTTTGAAGAAAAAAATATAAGAAAGAGACAGAGATTTTTTCTAAGTAGTCAGGCCAATGATAGTGAATGAATCCAAAGTCATTTCTAAAAAGCATTTCAGCATTAGTATTTATTTGAAGTTTATGATGGAAAACTCATCATTAATCTTACCCTAATTTCTACCCTTTTCAAAAAGATGATTTCTACAGAACAAAAGCCATTTTCATCCAAGGAGCAAATCAATGAACAAAGTTGATCTCTGAAACTAAGTAACTAAAGACATCCAATGAGGAGGATTCAAGGCTTCTCTAATTTTATCAAAGACACTTCACTGTCTTTCCTACTGATTTACATAGACTCTGAGGCTGCTTCTTATAAAAACATTTTGCACAGACCAAAAAGGCCAGGAAACATAAGATGCCATCACAGCTGGGCATGTCTGTTTCCAAAACCTCTTATTTCATGCTGGAAAATATTCTCTGCTACTGGGTCTGCACTGGTCAGGATATCAGAAAAAAAGAAAGTGGTATACAAATGTAGCAGAATCATATTGATCAAGCTACCAAACACCATTTATTTCTGATATTAGCATTTTGGCAGGGATGATAAACAGAAAAAAAAAATACAGGCACTGAAATGAACTCTTCCCTTTCCAGCAGGAGAGATCTGCATATCATAAATTCTTGGATTTGTCAGTTCTCTTTTTCAGATCCCATTCAGACATTTTGTTGTTGTCTGGGGTTCAACACTCTTCACCCCTAATAGTTGGCTGCCTGCAATTAACGATAAGATGGCAGTCCTACCCATCCCACGGCAGGTGAATCTTTCAACATCGAAATAGGAATGTGTCCTCTAGTGCGAGAAGTTTACGTGGGAAAACACAACGACTAGACCAGACTAGGCTATTCTAAGAAATGCCACTGATGTCATCTTCTTGACTGAAATATAGATTATATGGTGCAACAAGGAGTAAAAAAGACAGTGGTTAATATGTCATCTGTTGAATGGAATAAATGATTATCTGAAGAAGTGAACATGATTTTGTGTGTGTGTGTGTGTGTGTGTGTGTGTGTGTGTGTGTGTGTGTGTGAGAGAGAGAGAGAGAGAGAGAGAGAGAGAGAGAGAGAGAGAGAGAGAGAGAGAGAGGGAGCGCAACGTAGTGGCTTAATGGTGAAGATTCTCACTTCCCACTTAGGTTGAGAATTCAGTCCTAGATAGTGGCAGATATTTCCCTCCTAGGGTGCAAAGAAAAAATATCTACTGTGAATTTCATGAGGCATCAGGAAGGAGATTGGTTCAGTAAACTCTCAACTTCATCCAGTTGCCCCAACTCTACCCCAAATTAAGGAATTACATGGTCATAAAAGGAGAGTTGTAGAGAGAGAGATGGTAGTATTGTGTCAGTTGAGCACTGAAGAAGAAGCATAAAAACAAACTGAGTGGAGTGGAAATGATGTACTCAACAACTATGTGTGATAAGACAAGAATAGATGGAGCCCAGAAGAATGAGTGAATCCTGAACAAATATGAACTCAACTGGAAGATGAGTCAGTACAAAAGAAGCTTTGAAAGTGCAGAGAGAATAAGTTTGAGAGAGATTTCTGCTCTATATGGAGGAAAAGTGAATAGATCAAGAGCAAGGCAAAAATCAAAGAAGTTGTGACTGGATTGAGTTAATGAAATCTGAGGGGGAAAAAGATAAATGGAATGAATTTAAGACTTTTATAATTAGTTGTAAAGTTCCTTATAAAGGTATTTGTAAGAGCTTTGGAATAAAGAGCTGGCATTCCCTGTATTAATAAATCCATGGTTAAGGGATTAAAAGAATATGAAGTATTTTACTAATTATCTTAATATGGGATTAATTCAACAAAAAAATCCCAAGCTTATTGGATACTTCAGAGAATGCTTAAAAAGGGTTTAAATATATTGAAGGTGTAAAATGAGTAATGCACCTACATTATAATGGACTGATCTCACTATCATTTCATTTTATTTTAATGTCTATAAGTTTGTTAATCTGCTCTTACACTGATCAATATGGTTTAAAAATCTGAAAGTTCTTTTTTTGCAATTTATCATATCAAGAATTATGGAATAAATGAGCATGAAATACAGCAAAAATAAAAGAAATACTTCTCTATAGAAATACAGGTGGACGTGCGATCATTTTCCATTTATGAACTAGCTCTCCATTGTGTAATGGAAAAACCAATCAATATTACTCTGTACTGTCAAGCTTTAGTAACCTGCTTATACATTTTTTTCTGAATGATATATCCCTCTGTCGAATATTTCTTTATTTCCCCCTGCTTTTCAATAGTTTTTTTGTTCTTTTTTTTCTTTCCTACCTATCAAGGTTTAATTTTTTTATGCAACTTAACATTTTCCCCTTTTGTCTCTTTTCCCTGAGGATTGCAATTTTTTTTTATGTGGGAAATCAATTATTGAATTGATTTGAATTGAAATGAATTATTGTTAATATTCACATGCAAAGTGACTGAGCCTCTAGAATTTGAAATGGTTCACTCCGTAGGAATGTAGAACATAAAATAAGGGACAAAATATATTTTCAATCAAGAGCTGAAGTCCACTGAATTTTTATTTTATTTTATTATTTTATTTTATTTTATTATTTTACATAGTTATATAGCTGTCCAACTCACAAACACATGATTCTGGCAGTGTTTAAAGTTAAAAACTCAATAACAATCTAAAAACAATCAAAAATAAATAGACATATAAACCATATCCAAATAGACAACATTGAAATCAGATGGATTTCATTTTATGACAACGACACTGGAAAGGTTCAGTTGCATCTGTTAAGATATTTCCATTCCATAAAATAAAAATAAAATAAATAAAATAAAAAAATAAATTAAATTAAAAATAGAGAAATTCCTTGTGGTTTGTCTCTGTCTCTCTTTTCCTTCCTTTCCCCTTTTCCCTTCCCTTCCTATGTATTTTTTTTAATAACTATAACTTTTGATTTAAATATATGAAACATGGTATCATTTCTTAATACAGTAAATTTCTTGGCTCTCAGGCACAGCAGCTTTATGTGGAGAATGGCTGAAAGAAACAAGATTCCAGTTATTTTTGTTCTGCTTGACAGTATTTGCTTGTTGCTTTGTTCAATCCTTTCCACCTTTCTCAAATCTATATATAATGACTGAAATCCTTATTTGGTATTTTCTCCCTCCCTCTCTCCCTCCCTCTCTCCTTCCCTCTCTCCTTTGTCTTCCTTCCTTCCTTCCTTCCTTCCTTCCTTCCTTCCTTCCTTCCTTCCTTCCTTCCTTTCTTTCTTTCTGTCTTTCTTTCTTTCCCAGATCTATAGATATTATCCTGTGCTTTTTGCTTGTCCATCTCAGATGGATAAATGCCTCTTTGCTGAGTCTAATGCGACACATTTGAAGTTAGACTGTTTTGTATACAATATCAATTTCTCTGTGTATTGACCTAAGAGTGATAAGGGACTTAACATCTTAGCTTTCTTTTAAGTAAACTTGTGGAACAGGTGGTAAGTACATATTGAATTGTGATGTTTGCTGATGTTTAATCAGCATCAGGTTATAGTTTTGTTATAGTTGAACTAAATGGATCTGGATATAGGGATTGATTGGAAATGTGCTGGGTGTAAGCTAAATTCAAAAGCAATCATTCTCCAGCAATAATGCTTCTAAGCCCTCTAAAACAAGCTGTATTGTCTAGGACAGATTTCAGTCTCTGCACTGAGCAAATGGGAATAAAAGGCTAAGAGGTTTTTCTCTCTAAAATGGGTATTGCTATTTAGGTGAACAGAGAACAAGATCTGACTGAATGAGCTTTAATTCCAAATGAACCCACTGCTCTGCTTTGTTGGGATCCATTATTTTTGTTTTGCTTGGATAAAATTTAAATCTTAACACTCAGTGATTGGGCACACAACCATTAAAATAGGCCCTTTCCCTCTAAATATGTATTATTTTTAAACTTAGGGGACAAGTAGGTATTAAGAAAAAATAGGGGAAAATGAATATTTCTGTGCCAATTGTTTTTTCTTTCCTTTAAGATTAGGGACTGGGGTGTGGGAAATGGATCTTTGTTGTGTGAACGGTGCTTTTTGGAAACCAGGAAGTTGTACGTAGTGAGCTTAATACTGATCACGATGTTTATCTTGCATGCTTGTGGCAACGTTACAGTTTCAGTCAGCCTGCCTGCCACCCGCCTGTGCCAGCTGCCACAAAGACACAGCTAGGCTGTTAATCCCAACAAGGTACAAGGTGTCAATTCCTTTTACCCTGACATTGCAGTTCCTCTTCTGTGCCTGCCTGCCAGCTGCTGCCTGCCACAACCTACATCCTTCTTCCTGTCCACAAGCCCACCTGCTACACTGGCACAGTCTATTGTCTGACTGGCACTTTTTGTGCCTCCCCACAGATTGGCAGACTCTGCCTCTTTGCCAGCCATGGTCTGCCCACCACAACATGCCTGATCCTTCTCTATCCACTGGCACATTCTTCTGATTCTGATAAATAGTATTTCGGCTCACTGTGGTAGACCGCTTGCTTGGCCAAACCCTGTTAGTTTGTCAGGGGAAGAATGCTAAGGATGTTGGGGATAACACCTCCCAAAGAGGCAACTCTTTCTATCAACAACATAAGCAAATTGCCAGCACAGGCATGAGAGAATAGCTTACCAGAAGGCAGTCCCAAAAGGAAGGATGTCTGCCAAGTGTAAGGAAGGCATGCTAGGTCAAACAGCCCAAAATCAAATAGTGGGAGGGTAAAAGAGTGGATTTCCGCCTTGAAGTCTTGGGGAATCAAAACCCTGCCCCTTTTTACAACTGTGCAATCAATGCAACACATGTTTGAAAAGGGTGGGGCTTTACTCACCTGGCCATACCTGCCATTTTGAAGCCAGTGACTGTAGTTGCAGACATTCTTCCCTGTTAGGCCATTCGTATGTCTGTCTGTTGTTGCCTAATAGCATAAGTTAGGGCTCTCCAAACTTGGCAGCTTTAAGACTTGCAGACTTCAATTCCCAATATTTCCCAGTGGGCATGGCTGGCCGAGGAATTCTGGGAATTGAAGTCCACAAATCTTAAAGTTGTCAAGTTTGGAGAGCCCTAGCATAAGTAAAAGCTCTGAACAACTTATAGTTGGAGGAGGTGTTTCTTTTTGCTGAAGACAAAGGAATTGACTCCTAAAGCCTTCAACTGTCCCCAGTAGAAGTTTTGGCAGCAGCTTGATGAAAATAATATTTATAGGAGCTGGAAAAGATTGTGTCTGGAAGTTTTGGGAAGAATTCAGCTCCAAGACTCACAAGCAGCTTCTGTATCATGGCAAAGATTACATTGCCTGGTTCTCTCTGCCAGTTCTTCCTTGACGGCCAGCCTCTGCCAGCTTGCTCTCCCTTCCTGACCAACCCACCTGCTTCCCCTGCTGGCTGTTGCCCCTCTATCAGCAGGGCTGGCATCTTCCTACAATGAACAAGTTCTCCTGTCCTGACATAGAGCCTTGCCAGAAAACAACAACTTTATAATCAATCCAGCTGAACACCCACCAAAGCCAGTAACAAGCAACTTCTTCCCAGGCAGGGTGAAATTTGCCAGTCAGCCATGTCATTTCCCTGGCATCCTACAGAAGCCAGGGTTGTCAGGTGCAAAAAGACACGCCCTAGAAAAATAAGTGATCAAGGTTTTTTTTTTTTAATTAGGGGAAAAATTGCATGCGCTACTAGGACACGTTTCACATAGGTTCAACACAATTTCCATACAGGTTGTTTGCTAGGCAAGTGGAAAGTTGTTCTGCCACCCTTTCATTTTCCTTCCAATATGGCTAACTGGCAGCTATAGGGGTTCCAATTCTTAACCATAGTTACACCATTTTTTTAAAAAAAAAAATCATACTGATTTCTCTTGGAATCTTGAAACATCAAGATTTTTGACTCTTGACTCTTAAATTTCCAATTCAAATCAAGAGACAGCAGAGTCACACCAACCTACTTTGCAAGCTCTTGTGATGTAGTAATTGGGAATAGAAAGAATGGAGTCAGTTTTTGAACATGAAGCATTCAAACACCTACATAAAATGTAAATTAACATAAAACAGCCTGACCTTGACCAACAAAGCTGATGCCCCATACGTATTCAAACTTTAGTATTGAAAAAGTTTACAAAATTGGGAGACAGCCAACAAGTTACTGTCATTGCTTTCATTTGAGAGAGAGATATTGGATTTTGATTGAGAGATGAAATTCTCCTGAAGTCACTCGAAGGCAAATCAGATAAATTGTGAGCTATGCAGGAAAGAAACTAATGGAATTTAGACTGGTGGGGGCCCAAATAATCATCTCTACTCCTGACATTGTGTCCATTCCTTGAAAAATTGCCATTTTCTTGACTCTCAATTAGACCAGGGCTTTTCAACCTTTTCACCCATTGTACCACTTTTAGGATATGTCAATATCCAAGTACCACCAGTCGCCTAGCAAGGTGTCAAAAACTTGACCAAAAAAAAAGGAAAAAAGTGATCAGTACAGGTAGTCCTTGACTTACAACAGTTTGCTTAGTGACTGTTCGAAGTTACAATGGCAATGAAAAAAGTGCCCCCAAGCCACAGCCGAGCAAGACACCTGCCTGCCCGCCCGACAGCACTCTTCCTCCTGTCTGAGGATTTCATTGTTGTGAGCATTTCTGTTGAGGATTGGCAGCAGGGGTGGGGGGGGGGAATTTTGGTTTTTATTCCCCCTGTCTGCTGGGTGGTTGCAGCAGGTTTTGGTCACTTCACATGACCCTGGGACACTGTGACCGTCATAAATATGAATCAGTTGCCAAGCATCTGAATGTAAATCACAAGACCCTGGAGATGCTGCAACATTCCAGCTGATCAGCGCTTCTTCTGGGCTCAGCAGAAGCACCAGGATCAGTGGTGAGCTCCAGCTGGAGCCTGGCGCTGATCCTGGCGCTTCCACTGAGCCGACAGCCCCAAAGAAGCGTCGATCATCTGGAAAGTGGCACTGATCCTGGCACTTCCGCTGAGCCCTGACAGCCCTGCAGCTCTAGCCATCTCTTGCTCAGGCTTATGGGGTGCTGCCACCAGTTCAGCTCATTCCCCTCCCCCGCTACCACTTTTCTAGGATGGTTGTGTACCACCTGCCAGGTGCCAATTTACCACAGGTGGTACCCGTACCACTGGATGAAAAGCCCTGAATTAGATCACTGTCTTTTTTTTTAAGGTCAGCCTGAAATCATAAAACAAACAAACAAACAAACGCTTTTGAATTTTATAGAAAAAAAAATGTTAGGCAAAATGGTGCACAACACCCTGCCTCCTAAACAGCAGCAACAGCAACAAAACCTCAAGGCATTAGCTGATAATTTGACGGTGTGGCATTTGCATTTAATCATATTTTTTAAAAAAAAAACAACAACATGGGAGGAGTTTGCCAGTCTTGAAAATAAAATCACTCAGATGTTGGCATGATTTCAGACTGAGACTAGCTTCTGTCTTGGACTGCTGGTAAGACCAAATAAAGAAATGATGCTTCTTCTTCTTTAATAATCCATTGTTTGCTGGAACAATAATGTCCAAGAGAAGCAAAACAATAAAACCCCAATTGGGTAGCATAGCTTAACACCTGGATATGATCTCAGAGTGTGAAATAATCCAGTGTTTGTTTCATCTTCTGCTTCTATATGTGTGATACTTCAGAGATTTCTTTCAATAATTGTAAAGCTTAAAGTGGCCTTTTTACTTATTATTATGGTTCGTCGCATAGTCTACCAGATGTTTAGACAGGATTTGGCATTTTTATTCATCTATCAAGTCCTTCTCAAGGACATGGAATAGGCAAATGAGATTGCAGAACAGAAGAAATTGCGCATCCAGTTAGAATAAAGGTTGAACACATGGACACCCATTTATGTCTTCTGGTTTTCTTCCTTATGACCCCATTTCGGTTTCAAGATGAAACTTTGTTAATCTGTCTAGGCCAAATATTTGCTATATGCAATACTTTTTTGTAAGAAAAAAGGTGCCAGAACTCACATCTTGTTAATATTTTATTTTAAAAATTATATATTCAGTTCTTAACATAAATTTAATTTATTGTATTTAAGGCAAATGTTCATAGTAAATTTTACACTCAAAATTAAAAAAAAAATTTCAATTCACCAACAATTTTTTAAAATAAAGACATTATTTACCTTTCGCACATAGTCAATCATTGTACACACACCCACACACGTCAATTGTGTAACGAAACATAGCCGAGCAGTGCCATAAGCTGAGCAGCGCCATCACAACTAGCGCAGACGAAGTACGCATACATCAGACTCGACACACAAACAGCCCACTTGCACCATTTTAATGATTTTGCCACCGACCTGTTACACTTGACAGGGCAATTCACGTCCATGAGGACCAAACATCAAATTTTCAAAAGTTACTTTTGTAACTTGAAAAATCTGTCAAAAAAAGATACCGGAATTCTGTTCCGGTGTGTTCTATGATAAAAAAAGCACTGGCTATATATAAAAAGAAACTAGCCAGTGTCAGATGCAGCCTACGCTGTCCTTTGGGGCACATCTGCATTGTTTTAAAATTAGGGGAGAGATGGATGGGCAAGGGATGAGGGCAAGCATAGCTATAGGTTTTTAATAAAAATAAGAGGAATTATATTAATTATAGTTAATAAATATGTTGTTCATCCATCGATTTCGATGAGGACCTTGACATCTTGTAGATTATGGGCCATCAACGATGTGTCTGTAGGTGGCTGATAAGACTGATGTTAGCACGGAATGTTCTACCACATACTGGACAAAGAAATGTAGACACTGTTACTTCAGCATTTACAGCTCTGACTTTGCGGAGTGCTCGCTTCTCTTGTGCCAAGATTGTCCTTCTGTTTTCATAAATATAAATTTAATAAATATAATAAATAATATAAAAGCTATATTAATGCTTTCTGGTAAGGTTAGCATCGGCGATGTGGGGTAATTTGTTAAGTGGAATTTGTTTTTAGGAAGCCTACAAGCTTGCATGTGATGTGTAAAAATCTAATGTAGCTTTGGGGCAAACTTTGAAAAGTCAGCTCTCCATTTCATTAATTGAATCACAACATTTTTCTTGCAGTCTTGTGCCAAAATGTCAATTCTGGTCCTAGTCATTCCACCTGCCTCTCTTGGTGTGCCAGCTGCCACAGTGATCCAGCTGAGCTGTTGAGTAAAACAGTCCAGAGAAGGTCCGTGTGTGGCACCACAATTTCTCCCTGGGTTGCTATGCCCATCTGCTGGCTGTTGCCTCCCTGCCAAAACCCACCCCATCCCTGTCCATGGGCCTACCTGTTCCAGTTGGCAGAGTCTTTTCAACTGCCCCAGGTTATAGCTTAGGGCAATGTTTAATGAAATGAAAAACAATAGAGTTTGTCCTGATCCCCACCCATTACATTTTGGAATGGGACAAGACCTCATCTTTTAAAAAATATAACTCTCAGCTTGGAAGTAGTGAATACCCCTGGGAGTAGGCATATCCAATATCTACAGTTGATTAATTCCAGCAATACAATGCCATCCCTTGACTTAGGATATCTTCCGGCACTAGATTTGAATTCTGCCAGCCAGTTTGCAGGTAATGTGACAAATTGGGACATACACAATTAATAACATTTTATGCAGATTGTCTCCCTTATGAATGACTGGCTGTTATGAAATGGCAACCTAAGACTGCAGCTGAGCTGAGTTTTAACATCTTTCCATCACTAGTGCCCAAAGGCAGGAATGTCCCCTATAAACAACCAGAATCTTTGATCCACCCTGTCATGCTGTAGTTACTAGTAATTAATTGGAACCCGTATTCAAGATATTTCTTGAACCAGATTAATTGTCTGAGATGTTCCATAAAGACCCCAAAACAATTCACTCGGTTGCTAAATTGGCATTACTATCACTTAAAACCCAGGCCTATTTAAATAAAACACAACTAAGCTATGGAAAGATAAATAATACCACTACATTATAATTTTTCTCTTCTTGGGGCAATGTGTAAGCCAGTAATTTTATCTGTCATATCAAATTACTACCGCACCGCTAATTGGAAGATGATAATATGTTGCTAAATGAATATCAAGATTATCTGTTGGCATTTGACCTAAATCTCAATACTGATTAGCCCTGAGCTTCTCCTGGGCCTTTTTAATTTCATAAATTTCCACCTGATGCAGCAGAGATTCAAATCTCAGGCCAGGAGATGATATTTCCCCTAATCCAATTAGTGTGAGCAAAATGGCAAATTCCTCCAATGAGGGCTGTGACATGAATCCAGGAATTTTTGGAGAAACAGCTTTATCCTACAAGACCAAGAAAACAGTCAGCTCTTGCGATGGATCAGACAATGCAGTCACAAATCTGACTTGTGCTTCATTGTGTGCTTCGTAACAGGTAAAGGTTTCCCTTGTCCAGCCATCTCTGATTCTAGTGCTCATCTCTGTTTCTGTAAGGACCTGACTCAGTTAACCCTCCCAAGAAAGCAGAATTCTTGAAACTAGCATGGTCTCAACAGGAACTTTTATTGGAAGGTATTGATAGCAGGATAGTACGGCAGAACCGGGGAATTTCCTGTGCGAACTGTTACATTAAAACAGGGGTGTCAAATTGCCGGCCCACGGGCCGGATGCGTCATGCTGAAACCATGCCCACCCCATTGCCAGCAATGGAAAAAAAAGTTGCAATACATTGCAACATGTCATGTGATCTGGCGAGTTTGACACCCCTGCATTAAAAGAACTCTTTCAAACCTCACCCCAAATGTCCATCCAGCCGATTTGAATTGAACCAATCCATAGACGTTAAGTTGTGGGAAAGAACCGATAAGGTGCCATTCTCAAGTCTGTCAGGTTTCTCCACTGCTTCTTTCCATCTGACTGGAGATAAGGCAGATGGCCAGAGGTACATTCTTTTCACACTCCAAAGTAAGGTACTTCAAAGAGGAGAGAACAAAGCAAAGGAAATACATTGCAGAGTACCCCTGGGTCCCCCTCCCCCCAATAGAATGGCAGAACCCAAAAATGAGGGCATAGGAAAGAGATGCAACATAAAAATTGGGCTCAGTTGTCCTCTTAAGTTGAGGACCGCCTGTAGCTGAACTGCCTTCAGCTAGAATTAAACTGCTTGTAAACACACTTCTGACCAGCAGAGGGAACAATGTACCTTGTTCTCTGGAATTACATTGCAGAGAAGGAAAGGTCTCCATAAGAACAATAAATAACTGATGCCAACATTAAGGATAACATTTCTATTGACAGGACAATTGGAATACAAGGTGGCTTCATGCCAGGAGACCTGGATTGTGAAGGGTCCTTTTATGGCCAGCTCATAAGGAATCTTTACAAAAGAGAATGTTTCAAATCGATTTATTAACTTTTATACATTCAAAATCCCACCTTGGTTTTTTATAGAAGTCTGGGGCATGGCAGACTAGGGAAGGGAATCTGCAGTTAGGCAATGCGGAGACCTGTTATTCTGAGTTTATGCACGTTGATGCAACAGATGCCAGTATGCCAGACTCACAATGGTTCTAAGCACCAGCTTTTATCAGCATCTTCATTCCTTTCAGTTTCTTCTGTTCCTTAAAGTACAGTTGAGACAGTTTTCAGACAAATCAGGACTATATTACAACCCATAATTGAAAACTGCAAAGTAATTGATCCAAAGGTACATTTCTGTTGTTTTTTTTTAAAAAAAAAGTCAGCTAAAAACTAAGAGTTGAAGAGAAGACCTGGCACGAACAGAATGTTTGACAAATTTCTTTTTCTTTTTGTGTGCCTCTACTGTTTCTCAGATTCTGATAGAAATTTGTAGTTCATGTATACCTAGCCCCTTAAAGAACAAGGCCTTAGGGCAGGGGTCTTCAAACTTGGCCCTTTTATGACTTGTGGACTTCAACTCCTAGAATTCCTCAGCCAGCGTGCCTGGCTGAGGAATTCTGGGAGTTGAAGTCCACAGTCATAAAAGGGCCAAGTTTGAAGATCCCTGCCTTAGGGTAAAATGACCTTCTTAAACTCAGTGGTCTAAAAGACATTGTCTCTTGCCTTCAGACAAAAATTGGAATAGAATTCCTGCTAATAATCCTTGCGTTTTCTAATGGGCATGTATCTCGGGAGTACTCAATATAACAAAAACTGGCTGCTAAACAATAAAAACCACATCAGTTATACCACCCACATGCATCTGCCTCCCTGCAAATAGTAAATAAAGCTTACCATAAATGCTTATTGTGCTGTAATTTTTAATATATTTCATGCTATCAGTGTGCTAACTGCTACCATATATACAACAGACTGACATCTTGTTTCCTGGTTTATTTACTGTAAACATCAATGAGGATCAAATATCTTAAAAAGCCACACTAATTTTAGGCAGCTTGGGTAGGAAGTACAATAACAGGTGTGAAGAAGAGTGACAAGTGACAGAAATATTTTTTGAGTGCCAGGAGCATAGTGACAGTAACAGATGGAGCACTGCAGAGACAAAAGAGAGGGAGATAATCTTAGATCATCTGTTCCATATTTATTCACTAGCATATAAAACTAGCATATAAAAAGGAGAAATTCCGAACAAGGACAGGCTGGAGAAGGTCCACCAGAAAGCAAGGTCCAAAGGCAAAAGTGAAAAGGTAAGGAAGATGCAAAGAGCTTCTATGGGAATGACAGACAGCATAGCATACTGGTCGTATGTTGATTAAAGAGATTATCGAAGCATAATAGTTATCTTTTCCATGGAGTAGTCCTACTTCAGTGGTGGAATTCAACCAGTTTGCACCACTTTGGCAGAACCGGTAACTAATTTTTTGTTGCCCAGGCCCAGAATGGACTTCTGGAAGTGGCATCCACACAGAAAACTGATTGTTCACATATTTGAATCCCACCACTGTCCTACTTGTCCAGAAGTTATAATAGTGATGATGATTGTTCTTCTGATGGCCAGATCTCATACAGATACTTAGAATCAAATCAAGAAAAATATTTTTTTACACCAGAACTTTGAGGTGGATCCTTGGGTATGATGCTTTAAAATTATATTTAAAAACAATGAAATGGAACAATGTCATTGTTGATGCTCATGCTTGATCTCTTTGCAACAGTCTAGCTCAGGGGTAAGCAACCTTGGCTCTTTTATGACTTGTGGACTTCAACTCCCAGAATTCCTGAGCCAGCCATGCTGGCTCAGGAATTCTGGGAGTTGAAGTCCACGAGTCATAAAAGAGCCAAGGTTGCCTACCCCTGGTCTAGTTGGAAACTTGTATTTCACTATGTTGTTATGAGGAAGAGTAGCACACTCTACAATTTTGTTCAGATTATAATACTGAATCTGTTTTTTAAATATTCTCATTTCCGAGTTTGAATAAAGTTATCAGTTCTTAGATCTGAAATATGAGAACAACTATTGAAGTTGCAGAATGTAATCCTATTCTATGTGAGATTTCAGCATTTAACATACTTTCTTGTTTTCTTCGTGGCTATCTCATGTTGACTAATATTTAAATTGACATGGGTTGGGAGAAGTTTTTGGTTTCAACAAAAGCAGCTCTGAGATGAGTCAGAAAGCTTGAAAATAAGTTTATTTTCTATCTTCGAAAGATAGCAGCTTGGAACATTTTTATTCTAATAAAAAAAACAATAGATCTATTGACTGAACAATGTAATTACAGTAATGTAACAAGGATGGGTTGGTATTTGGGTGAATGATGCTGGTCGCATCCCAATATGCAAAGAGGAAAGGAGTTGCTATCTGCCGTCCCATTGATGTCACAGAGATTCATATTGTGAATACATTATATTTATATCGAGAGATATACAGTACCATATTTAATCTAGAGATAGAAATGTAAAAATAGCTCTGCGGGATTAGGCTAAGACACATCTTAGGTCTCTTCCAAGTGGCAGGGCGAAAATGCAGGTATCCATTTTAATCAAAAGACAATGCCAGCTGTAAAAAGTACTACCAAAGTGCCAAGATCAGACTGGGAAACTTTGCAACCTCAAGTTGCTGATGGCTTCAAGGTGGCAGTTGCCATTGTGTCTTTCTACAACCTGGTCTCAACTATATCCGGGATTCTCAGATCTGTACCCCAGTAATAGGAACAGCATTAAAATTGTATTTTAAAGCAAAGATAAAGAAAACAGCAGAAAAAGGCGATGGACGATTTATTGTTATGTTTAAGAGGAAGGAGGGATAATAATTTTGATTGCAGCATTTTTGCAATGAAGGTCAGGAGTCATTTCTTTAATTATCTTCTCCCCCCCACACACTTCTTTTCCTTTAACTATATTGTGTCCTGCGCTTCTTCTTTTTCTTCTTCTTTCCTTTGTTTGTTTATCTATTTATTCTTTCTTTTAGTGAATTTTAGTGAATTTAAACTTCTCAAATAAAGTTATCTGTATCTTAATCATATATATCTATACTGTAGCTAAAAGAAAACAGCAGTAATCAATATAAAAAGCCTGAGAAAGAATGATTGCATTGCATAGAAAAATGTAAGCTTTCAACTGCTGCCTCCTGTTCTGTGAAATCACTGCATATATTTGTAAATGTATATTTCTTTCAGTATATATAGAACCAGTTTGGTCTACTGGACTAGAACTCACTATTTCCTGGTTTCTAGTCTGGTGCCTTTACCAGTATATGTGTTTATATGTAGTCCTGTGGATGTCTTATCAATTACATCTACACTTTGGGGGGTCAAATTAATTTAGCAGAGGGCAACATGTTGAATAGTTGGCCCTAAAACAAGAATGTGCAAACTTGTGATTTTTTTTTTTTAAATGGATTCTTTAGAACTGCATCCTGGTAAACTTTTTGGAAATGCTTATAGTGAGTTGAAATGATCACCGAAGAATTTTGCCCCATTACTTGCCTCAAGTAATCTAGACGACGGCTGAAAATAACAGGTATATAAACAAATGTGCCCAAGTAGCACCAAAATCTGTCTCCTAGACCAGGAAGATAATAATAGACTAGCTATTATATTTGATTTTTCAGGATAGAGTAATTATATATGAGGTTTACAGATCGGTTGTGTCATTTTTGTAATTTTACTTTGGCTCAACTAAAAAAGCAAAAATAGTGGATTAAATCAAATAACTCTGTGTGATTGCTCCCTGTTGAGCTGGATGAAAAGGCTTCCTGGTGTTACTCTGTACACTCAATTATGACTCTCTTTCTTTCCAATATTTAAAAGTTGGGAAGTATAGAACCGAGCAAGATAAAGGATTCATTGATTGCTTTTGATGGCTTAGCCTTAGAGGTAATGGAAGTGCAGTTTTTCAAAGTATAATGTAGCTTAGAAAATATCCATGTGCACACATGCTTGCTACTGACTAGGCAGAGGGTAGACTCTAAACTTAATCTTTCCCCTTTTTGTATCACATTATTTAGGTAAGGAGTACATATCGACCTTGTTTAATGACAAGGTTACAGTGGTGATGACAAAGTAATTTTGCAACTAATCCTCATATTTATCAGCTTCACAGATCTATAAAACAAAGGAAAGCTGAAGTGGGATCGTAAACACAGTTGCGGTTTCCCTTAGTGACTGCTTAAAGATTGAGTTGCCAGTCCCAATTGTGGTCACTAAATGAGGACTACCTGTATACCATTTCTGTTAACTCTAGAGGGTCACCTCTGGACTTATTTCTACACCATATGCAAAAATGGACCATAGCCTCAAATCGGGTGGGACAAGAGTGATGTGGCAGTTGGCTTAAATGTTGCCTGTTAGCCCCACCCACTTGGAAGAATTCCCTGGATTGCACAAGAAAGATGGCAGCCCTTATTTTTTAGTTACCTTGGCATTTTTCTTTTTCTCCTCTCTTCAAATACTAACATAATATTATTACCCTGAACAATAAATCTGTAAGTCATTGTGTTAATCTATTTGGTAGAACAGCAGATCATATGGCATCTAACTTCTTTAAACATTTGCCATAAATGTTATGAAGGAAAGTTCAGAAGCCATTAATGAGTCTGAACACCTCTTTCAACACCCCCCCCCCCTTCTTCTATTGAAGAAGCTACTTGGATAAGCAGTGAAACCTATCAAAACAAAAAACAAAAAGTTTAGTTGTTATGACTCATCTTCTACCTGGATGACTGAGAAACTTCATCAACTTTTTGTTAAATTCAGGTTTTACTGGCAGAGTGATTTTGCTGGTATAACTGTTCAGGCAAGTAAAGTGGTGATGGCCATTTCTCTGTTTCTCCTACACTAGACATGTCAAACTCGTGACGTAACGTATCGGGACAGTTTTCCCATTGCCAGCAATGGGGTGGGCGCGGCTTCCACATGACACATCTGGCCCATGGGCCGCCAGTTTGACACTCCTGTCCTACACCATGCTGGACCAAATTCTCCTCTTCTCTATACAAAGCATTTGACAGGGTCACTTTGCAAAGTGCCTTGATACAAATGATGCATCCTAACTTGGAGTGTGAAAGCACTGCCACCTCTCCAGAAGTATTAACACAGCTGCTTCCTTTCTCAGCTGTTTGCACAATTATTACTTGTTCCCAGCTCTTTGTGATCCTGTTCTTGAGCCATCTTATTCTGGGTCCTTCATGGAGCTACTATACCCGTTTCAGCAGGCCCAAGTATTGTGCCTTCTACTTCTTGCAGGGTGATAACACTTCATGATGAGAAGAAAATATATTCTGAAAAAAAAAAAAGCTTTTACACCATTACAGTTAAGTGTGGAAGAGAAGGGAGGGAAACGACTCTGTAGCCAGTGCTGGGGATGGGGACGGAGGGGGAAGGGGGGGGGGAAAGAAGAGACAAAACAACAACAAAGTACTTTGATGGATTGTTGTTGGAAACCAGTTGTTGCTTAATTTAGGTAGCACTGAGATCATTGGTACCACAGGGAACCACATGTGGAAATGACCTGTGAAAAACTTAGTAGAAGTCATACTGAGTCTTCCAGTAGATGCAGCTGCTTTAATGCTTTGAAGGGGGGTGCTTTGCTTATACCAATATATATATATATATATTTAAAAAATGTATCTTTCAAATGATCTGGGCTGCCTACCCTGTAGATAACCATATTTATGATAAAGTGGTATTGGTGATGAATCATGTTTTTGAAGATGGAGACAGAAAGAGTCACTCTGCAAGAGAATGGAGAAAATTTGATAAACCAAGAAGCAGAACTGATAAATAATCCCATGTCCTATGCTCTTTGAGCTCACTTTACTGAGATCCTCAAATGTTGCAGAAAATGGGCTATGTGCAGGCAAATTCGGAGTTTTAATACCCAGACCATTTTTTTCAGGATGATGGATGAGTCCAGATTTTAGAATTCATGTAATTGAATTGAAGAGTTTTGAAAGACTGAAGAACCCTTCAATCTTTGAAGGGTTTTGAAAGCTCCCCAACTTTGATCTAACAGAGACAGATTGCAAGAGGCCCAGTCATCAGAACATACATCTGTTATATTGGCCTGCCAAAAGTTAGAGTCATTTTTTATATGCTTCCCTATATACAAACCTGCCCTGTTCATTATAGCGGAACCAATACCTACATTACTTTATGTAATAATAATAATAATAGTAGTAAAGTTGGAAGGGACCTTGGAGGTCATCTAGTCCAACCCCCTGCTCTGGCAGGAAACCCTGTAACACAGTTTACCAAATGTAATAAATGGAAAAGTTCTTCAAGAACCGTATTTCTCTATCATAATATAAGCTGGGCTGTGTGTCAAGGACATATTTGGCAAAGTCCAGAAAAGAATATGGAAATTCAGTTTAACACTCAAGAAAATGAAAGAAAAGGAACACAGCAAAATGCATTTCTTTAATAATAATTATGAATTGAATAGCCCACTGTATTAGCTTCAAATAAAGCAACGGGATTAAGGAGAGACATATTTAAATACAGCACCAAAAAGCAAAAGCAAACCTATGCCTGTACAGCATGGATGTAGAGTAATCCATGGATGGATTAAATTGAACTAAACAAATATGCGCAAGACATTCAGGTCTTCTATCTTTACCATCTATTTTAATAAAGATACAGAAGGAGAAAGTGATAGAGTAATGCAATTGTATAGAAAACATTCAGTATTAATTGCCAAGAAGTTAGTGCAGGTAGTCCTCCACTTACAACAATTCATTTAGTGACTGAAGTTGCTGTGGCACTGAAAACAATGACTTAGGACCATTTTTCACACTTATGACTGTTGTAGTCATGTGACCAAAATTCAGATGCTCGTCAACTGGCTCATATTTACGATGGCTGCAGCATCGGGGGTCAAGTGATCACTTTTTGAGACCTTCTGACGAGCAAAAAGTCAGGGGAGAAGCCAGATTCACTTAGCAACTATGTCACTAACTTAACAGCCGCACTAGTTCACTTAACAAGTGTGGCAAGAAAGGTTGTAAAATGGGGCAAAATCCACTGTCTCATTTAGCAACAGAAATTTGGGGTTCAGTTGTGGTTGTCAATTGAGGACCACCTGTACATTCAATATACCAAGATTGCTTTAATATATTTTATTTTTTTTAATGCACATAAACTCTCTGCATTTATTTCAAGTACTGGCAGGATGTCTTCATCAGTAATATGTGTGTGTGTGTGTGTGTGTGTGTGTGTCACAATTTGATGTATGCTGACTGAACATGTCCCTGCAGTTAGGTCACAATTTGATGTATGCTGACTGAACATGTCCCTGCAGTTTTCTTGGCAAGATTTTTTGGATGTGGTTTGTCCAAGGTTTTAGAGAAAATGCTGGTTTTGTACTTAAGATGGGACTAGAACTCACAGTCTCCCAGTTTCTATCCTGGTGCCTTCGTAACTACACCAAATTGGCTGTCTTCATCAGTGAGACAGAGAGTAATTCTCCCAGTGTAACTTAGCCTGTCCCTAATCAGCATACTACCAGTACAGTATCAAAAAAGGCACATATGTAGCCTGTGCAATTTGCAGTTATTTTTCTTCTTCATCTATAAATGAAGCGGTGCAGTGGCTCAGCAGTTAAGGCTCTGGGCTTGTCAGCTTGTCAGCAGCCCAGGTTTGAGACCTGAGTTCCCTGTGATGGGGTGAGCTCCCATCCTTGCTCCAGCTCCTGCCCACTTAGCAGCTCAAAAGCATGCAAATGCAAGTAGATAAATAGGTACCACTTCAGTGGGAAGGTAACAGTGCTTTGGGACATCATGCTGGCCACATGACCATGAAAACATCTTCAGACAGTGCTGGCTCAATAGCCTTGAGCACTGCCCCCTACAGTCAACAACTAGTGGAGTAAAATCCTCAAGGGGGACTCCTTCATCTATAAATACATATCATATGTCATGATTGCAGTATTTACTATCCTGAAAATGTTTACATGATTTTAAAAGCACAGAGCCAGTACAAAAAGGCATAAAGTGTTTGAAATGAGAATAGAAACATATCAACTCTTTTAGACTTCTTCATATACCCTCAAACTAGCCAGCTTTACCTGATCTTTGTGGACATAGCTTCTGTTTCTTATTTACAGGGTCAAACTGAAAAGTAAAATCCTTCCAGGCATCTTGAATATATTTCCAGTAAAATAACAACAAGTATCTTAACTCCACAAATAAAGGCAGTTATCAGCCCTCCGTTACAGTCATACGGTGTGATAATCAATACATTTTATAAAACAGAATTAAGAAAATATTTTTCATCCAGAGGTTTTAGCTGGAATATCTCCAATTCAAAAGGTTCCAGAGCTTTTCTTTGGAATAATACATTGTGAAAACTGCTCCTTTTAACCTGGCTTTCTCATCACAAAACAATTCTTACTCTAATTTATAACACCCTCTTTTAAAATGTTAAAGCCACATTTCAACTAAATTATTAATTCTACAGTACTTTTATGTTAGCTAATCTTATTTTCAATTTTCTCGAAATTGGACCAGTTCATTATTTTCCACATTGCTGTGCATAAGAACAATGTCCTCCCTAATGTACGTCATGCACTATTTTAATTTTTTTAATGAAACTCTGGATTATGAAATATTTAGTATAATTTCAAAAGAACACAATAATTACTATATTAATTGTGTTCTACATTTTGAAACTGTTACGTTTTAATTGAACGTATGCGAATACCATAAAATATTTAAACGCATGTTTGCATATTTTGTTTGTTGAATATGTAATTTTTTTGTCAATTAATGTGGTCATTTACTAACTGTTTCAATAAGATATAACAGTGGTGGCGAACCTATGGCATGGGTGCCAGAGGCAGCACTCTGAGCCCTCTCTGTGGGCACATGTGCCGCTGCCCCAGCCTCGCCTCCCCCCACAACCCCCTCCCCTCCAGCAGCCCCCGTGAAGTAGAGTCGCCCCTGAGCATGGCCCACGCAGAGCAGCGCAGCCAAGGACATGGCAGCCAGGCAGCATAGATAAGACTTTGCTCTCACACCCCATCATGTGCAGTTGATGCTGCAGGGCGCAGGCAGAGGGCATGACCGCCATAGTGCTGCTGGGCTGCCTGGGCGATCTGCAGCGGGCTCTGGAGGTGGTGAGTGGCCCTGTGGGCAGGCGGGGTGAGGGATGGAGGGCAGAAGCGGGGCAGGGGGTGAAGCAGGGGCGGGGCCAATTTTTGAGAGTCTCTAAAAGGTTCGCCATCACTGAGATATAAGATCTTCTCACTAAACAACCATCTTTTCCCATTTTCTGTATCACTGTTGTTACCAACTTTTAAATAAGCAGGAAGTTATAGAGAATCAGTTTGGGTTAATGGTTAAGGCACCAGGCTAGAAAACAGGAAACATGAATTCAAGTCATTGTCAAACAATGAAATGGTACAATCATGGTTTGGGATGTTTTGCTGCCTCTAGACTAGGTAAACTTTACCATCATTGAAGGAAGTATCAATTTTGTTTTGGGACATCTAAAGGAGACTATAAGATCATCTGTTTATTGCCGAATGTGAAATGTAATAAGTAACTCCTACATCCAGATAATGTTTCCCAACTTAAAAGTGAATTCATGACAGAATGGAATAAGAACAAGAGCAAACCAGACCAAAATCCCATAGGAATCTTTGGCAGGACCTGAAATGAGCAGTTCATGCTAGAAAAACCTCCAATGTTACTGAGTTGAAGCAATTCACCATGAAGGAATGTATAAATTCTTACCACAGTGATGTGGAAGACTGATCATCCATTACGGGAAGCCTTTAATCTTGGTTATTTCAGCTAAGACTGTTGCAATCTGTTCCTGAAGCTAACAGGCAATTTCTTTTGCACATGGATACATCGCATGTATGAAATAAAAGATAAAAGCACTAGGGACAGGCTCCCAGATTAGATATCATATCAGAAGATTTTAGCTTGTCATCCCATTATTATAACTTTTCATCTTAAAAATGAAACATTAGTATCGATTGGATGCTTGAATCATTCATGGTTCCTTTGATTTTTCTGCCTTGGGACTGAAGCACAATCCTTTTCAAGAGATTATACTTTCTTGAATACAATCTATATTCTCTTTTTTCTCATATATAGTCTAATAGACGTTCTCTTTTCTTATCTGAACAGTTTAAATGAACCTGTAAAGTGACACCATTATTGCACATTAAATTTATTATATAGTGGGATAGTTATCCTAGGAGAATTGTGTGGTAATATGTTTCACTCAATCTCCACATGCGTGAATATGAATGAAATTAGTTGCTGGAGGATTCAGTGGCTGTCCAGATACTAAGGCTCAGTAGTTAAAGGCCACTGAACTTGTCAGCTGGAGAGCTGAAAGCTCAGGTTCAAGAGCAGAGGTCTGCACAATGGGGTGAGCTCCTGTTACTTCCCCAGCTTCTGCCCACCTAGCAGTTCAAAAGCATGCAAACGTGAGTAGATAAATAGGTACCACTTCAGTGGGAAGGTAACAGTGTTCCATGTGCCTTTGGAGCAGAGGTTCTCAATCTGTGGGTCGGGACCCCATTTGGGGTCGAACGACCATTTCACAGGGGTCGCCCAACAACGCAGTCCGCCATTTTTCCTCCCTTTTCCTTAGCTGTGCTACTCCCTTTTATTCTATTGGCTTTTGAAAGCCAATAGAATAGACTCTCTTGAATAGAGTCTAATTCTATTGGCTTTCAAAAGCCAATAGGAATTGTCCAGGCTGTCTCTGCCCTGCTGAGCCCGCCAAAAGTCCCATTCTGCAAACTGTGCTGCAGCAGTTGAGTAGTCCTCGACTTACGACCGGTTGGGGGTCGCGGCATTAAAAAGGTTGAGAACCACTGCTTTGGAGTATAGCCATGTTGGCCACATGACCATTGAAAACACCGGCTCCCTCAGCCAAGATGAGCACCGTGCTCTAATCAGATAATGATTGACAGGGAAACCTTTACCTTTACCTTTTTACCAGCTACTATATGAAACGTATGAGTGAATTCACAAAATATCATACAACAGTTGTTCAGTTTGCTTGCATGGACTCTTAGTGTTGGTACTGAAGGTACTAATTTATATCTTCTACTTTGTGAATAACAATGCTGTTTTGTTTTTTTGTTTTTTTGAAGCATCTGAAATGTACCGCCACAACTTCAAGTCTATTGGATTCACTAGATAAGTATGCCTGGAACATTGGTATTAATAGTAAACTGATTATAAACCTCCTGGAAAAAAGTGTTATTTTATTTAAACAAATTTATATGGTAACACATCTAAAAATATGACTCTGGATAGCTAACAACAATTTAAAGTTTCAACAATAGTAAAAATAAAGTAAGTATGACAACTGTCAACAAAATTCACAACAAAACTACAATTTTTTTAAAATCACATTATGGTTATTTTGTTGTCAAAGGATGAAAAGATTTAGGATCATTCAGGATAATTATCTGGGAACCTTTATTAAAGATGAAGGTATAGAGCCCAACCCGCAACCTATTCTGGAATATATAGGTACAGAACTGCATTCTTCTTACATGCTGATAATATAACATATATTTTGTTATGCAGTTTTCCTGAATTAATAGGAGCTCACCTGATCTGAAGAATATCTATGCATTTGGCAGCAGCTGACATCCATTGATTTTTTATTTTATTTTATTATTTTATTTATATGCCACCTGTCTCACTATTCAAAATGACTCTGGGTGGCTATGGAATATGAAAGTCAAAGAGCCAAATGTATAAAATAAATATGACTTATTATTGTTATTAATTGCGAAGTCGTGTCCGACCCATCGCGACCCCATGGACAACGTTCCTCCAGGTCTTCCTGTCCTCTACCATCTTCTGGAGTGCATTTAAATTCACACCTACTGCTTCAGTGACTCCATCCAGCCATCTCATTCTCTGTCGTCCCCTTCTTCTATTGCCCTCAATCTTTCCCAGCATTAGGCTCTTCTCCAGTGAATCCTTCCTTCTCATTAGGTGGCCAAAGTACTTGAGTTTCAACTTCAGGATCTGGCCTTCTAAGGAGCAGTCGGGGTTGATCTCTTCTAGGACTGACCGGTTTGAACGCCTTGCAGTCCAAGGGACTCGCAGGAATCTTCTCCAGCACCATAGTTCAAAGGCCTCAATTCTTTGGCGCTCAGCCTTTCTTATGGTCCAACTTTCACAGCCATACATTGCAACTGGGAAAACCATGGCCTGGACTATACGCACTTTTGTTGGCAGGGTGATGTCTCTGCTTTTTAGAATGCTGTCTAGATTTGCCATAGCTTTCCTCCCCAGGAGCAAGCGTCTTTTAATTTCTTGGCTGCAGTCCCCATCTGAGGTGATCTTGGAGCCCAGAAAAAATAAAATCTGTCACTACCTCCATTTCTTCCCCATCTATTTGCCAGGAACTGAGAGGGCCGGATGCCATGATTTTGGTTTTCTTAATGTTGAGTTTCAAGCCAACTTTTGCACTCTCCTTCTTCACCCGCATCAAGAGGCTCTTTAGCTCCTCTTCACTTTCTGCCATCAGAGTGGTATCATCTGCATATCTTAGGTTGTTGATATTTCTCCCGGCAATCTTAATTCCAACTTTTGATTCATCTAGCCCTGCCTTTCTCATGATGTGCTCTGCATATAAGTTAAATAGGCAGGGCGACAGTATACAGCCTTGCCGGACTCCTTTTCCAATTTTGAACCAATCAGTGGTTCCGTGTTCGGTTCTCACTGTTGCTTCTTGACCCACATATAGGTTTCTAAAGAGACAAATGAGATGGTCTGGTACTCCCATCTCTTTAAGGACTTGCCACAATTTGTTGTGATCCACACAATCAAAGGCTTTTGCATAGTCAATGAAGCAGAAGTAGATGTTTTTCTGGAACTCCCTAGCTTTCTCCATGATCCAGCGTATGTTGGCAATTTGATCTCTAGTTCCTCTGCCTCTTCGAAATCCTGCCTGTACTTCTGGTAGTTCTCGATCCACATACTGCTGGAGTCTAGCTTGTAGGATTTTAAGCATAACTTTACTAGCATGTGAAATGAGTGCAATGGTGCGATAGTTTGAACATTCTTTGGCATTGCCTTTCTTTGGAATTGGAATGTAAACTGACCTTTTCCAATCCTGTGGCCACTGTTGAGTTTTCCAAATTTGCTGGCAAATTGAATGTAGCACTTTTACTGCATCGTCTTTTAAGATTTTGAATAGCTCAGCTGGAATACTGTCACCTCCACTAGCTTTGTTGTTGCTCAGATTTTCTAAGGCCCATTTCACTTCACATTCTAGGATGTCTGGTTCGAGGTCAGTGACCATCTCATTGTGGTTATCTGGGATGTTAAGCTCATTCTTGTATAGTTCTTCTGTGTAGTTTTGCCATCTCTTCTTAATCTCTTCTGCCTCTGTTAGGTCTCTGCCATTTTGGTCCTTTATCATGCCCATCTTTGCATGAAACGTTCCCTTCATATCTCCAATTTTCTTGAAGAGATCTCTGGTCCTCCCTATTCTGTTGTTTTCTTCTATTTCTTTGCACTGTTCATTTAAGAAGGCATTCTTATCTCTTCTAGCTACTCTCTGGAATTCTGCATTCAATTGGGTGTATCTTTCTCTTTCTCCTTTGCCTTTTGCTTCCCTTCTTTCCTCAGCTATTTGCAAAGCTTCCTCAGACAGCCATTTTGCTTTCTTGCATTTCTTTTTCTTTGGGATGGTTTTAGTTGCTACCTCTTGTACAATGTTGCGAACTTCCATCCATAGTTCTTCAGGCACTCTGTCTATCAGATCCAGTTCCTTAAATCTATTTGTCACCTCTACTGTATATTCATCAGGAATATGATTTAGTTCATACCTGAGTGGCCTAGTGCTTTTCCCTACTTTTTTCAATTTAAGCCTAAATTTTGCAACGAGAAGCTCATGATCTGAGCCACAGTCAGCTCCTGGTCTTGTTTTTACTGACTGTATAGAGCTTCTCCATCTTTGGCTGCAGAGCACATAGTCAATCTGATTTCTATGTTGACCGTCTGGTGATGTCCATGTGTAGAGCCGTCTCTTGGGTTGTTGGAAAAGAGTGTTTGTTATGACCATCGTATTCTCTTGACAAAATTCTATTAGCCTGTGCCCTGCTTCATTTTGTACTCCAAGGTCAAAACTTGCCTGTTATTCCGGTTATCTTTTGGCTTCCTACCTTAGCATTCCAATCCCCCATGATGATAAGGACATCATTTTTTGGTGTTAATTCTATAAGGTGCTGTAGGGCTTCATAGAACCGGTCAATTTCATCCTCTTCAGCACCAGTGGTTGGGGCATAGATTTGGACTACTGTGATATTGAATGGTTTGCCTTGGATTCGAATAGAGATCATTCTGTCATTTTGAGGATTGTATCCCAGTATTGCTTTTCCTATTCTTTTATTGACTATGAAGGCTACTCCATTTCTTCTGAGGGATTCTTGCCCACAGTAGTATACCTGATGGTCATCTGAGTTAAATTCACCCATTCCTGTCCATTTTAGTTCGCTGATTCCTAAGATGTCGATGTTCAGTCTTGTCATCTCTCTTTTGACTACGTCTAGCTTGCCTTGATTCATGGATCTTACATTCCAGGTTCCTATGGAGAAAAAATCTTTACAGCATTGGACTTTCCTTTCACCACCAGATATATCCACAGCTGAGCGTCCTTTCGGCTTTGGCCCAGTCGCTTCATTCTTTCTGGCGCTACTAGTACTAGCCCTCTGCTCTTCCCCAGTAGCATATTGGACACCTTCCGACCTGAGGGGCTCATCTTCCAGCGTCATATCTTTTTGCCTTTTAGTACTGTCCATGGGGTTTTCATGGCAAAGATACTGGAGTGGTTTGCCATTTCCTTCTCCAGCGGATCACATTTTGTCAGAACTCTCTGCTATAACCTGTCCGTCTTGGGTGGCCCTGCACGGCATAGCTTATAGCTTCATTGAGTTACGCAAGCCCCTTCGCCATGACAAGGCAGTAATCCATAAAGGGAAATATGACTTAGTACAGGGCTTTTCAACCTTTTCACCCATTGTATCACTTTTAGGATATGGCAATATCCAAGTACCACCAGTCGCCTAGCAAGGTGTCAAAAACTTGACCAAAAAAAAAAGGAAAAAAGTGATAAAGTACAGATAGTCCTCGACTTACAACAGTTTGCTTAGTGACTGTTCGAAGTTACAATGGCACTGAAAGAAGTTCCCCCAAGCCACAGCCGAGCAAGACACCTGCCTGCCCGCCCGGCAGCACTGTTTCTCCTGTCTGAGGTTTTCATTGTTGTGAGCATTTCTGTTGAGGATTGGCAGCGGGGGTGGGGGGGGGGGATTTTTGGTTTTTATTCCCCCTGTCTGCTGGGTGGTTGCAGCAGATTTTGGTCACTTCACATGACCCTGGGACACTGTGACCGTCATAAATATGAATCAGTTGCCAAGCACCTGAAAGTAAATCACAAGACCCTTGAAATGCTGCAACATTCCAGCTGATCGGCGCTTCTTCTGGGCTCAGCAGAAGCGCCAGGATCAGCGGTGAGCTCCAGCTGGAGCCTGGCGCTGATCCTGGCGCTTCCACTGAGCCAACAGCCCCGAAGAAGCGCCGATCATCTGGAAAGCGGCACTGATCCTGGCACTTCTGCTGAGCCCTGATAGCTCTGCAGCTCCAGCCATCTCTCGCTCAGGCTTGTGCGGTGCTGCCACCGGTTCAGCTCATTCCCCTCCCCCGCTACCACTTTTCTAGGATGGTCGCGTACCACCTGCCAGGTGCCAATGTACTACAGGTGGTACCCGTACCACTGGTTGAAAAGCCCTGACTTAGTATACCTGAGTCAAATAAATCTACTGGTCCCTGTTTACTAGAATTTGTATGATATAGAATAGTTACATTGTACGCTTTGTCAATGATATTACTCTATCTCAAATCCAAACTTTTTAATGATCAATTTAAAATTGTTTATTAATCTCAAAATGTTTAGTTTTATAAAGAAAGATCTTTATCCCTTAAAGGCGAAACCTCAGAGCAGCAGCTACAATATTAAAGCATGCATACCTAACTAGTTCTCCTCTTTATATTTTAAATACAGGTTAGAATTATAAGTCCCTTTCTCTCTAAAATGACCAAATGTTAATATATAAATACTGTATACCCCTAAATGCCAGTACCCATCAATAAGGGCCAGTGTGACCTGCTTTACTATTCTGTAGAATATACTGAATTCATTGTCACAGTCCTGGAAATTTCCTGCTTGTTGTACCATAAGACTGATGCTCTTAAGGCTATATATCAACAACAGTCGGCACAAATTATAATTAATGGGGGATTAACAGAAGCATTTAAAATTGAAAAGGGTACAAGACAGGGATGTCCATTATTCCCATTGTTATATGTTTTAACAATGGAAATTTTACTTATTAAAATTCGTGAATCATCTATAATAAAGGGAATAAAAATAAGTAAGAATGATTATAGGTTAAGAGCTTTTACCGATGATTTGGTTGTGACATTATCTCAACCGACAGATTCGGTAAGGGATTTGGTGGAAATCATAACCTAGTATGGGAAAGTCTCTGGTTTTAAGGTAAATAACAATAAGACTAAAATACTACCGAAAAATATGTCTATGAAGGAAAAGGATATGTTAGCTAAATTAACAGGTTTTGAAATAGTGAAAAAGGTTAAATATTTGGGAGTATACATTACAGCTTCTAATGTTAAATTGTACAAAAATAATTATGAGACATTATGGGTAAAAGTGCAAAAGGATTTAAATGATTGGAAAAAACTACAGTTATCTTTGCTGGGGAGAATCTCAGTGGTTAAAATGAATGTTCTTCCAAAGTTTCTTTTTTTGTTTCAAATGATACCTATTTTGAAAAAAGATGCCAACTTGGAGGAATGGCAGAAGGGTATTAACAAGTTTATTTGGGCAGGGAAAAAACCAAGAGTTAAGTTTAAGATTATACAAGATGCAAGGGGAAAGAGGAGGACTTAAGGTGACTAATTTAAAATTGTATTATGATGCGGTGGCTTTAACTCTGATTAGTGATTGGTTTAACTTAACAAATAAAAATATACTGCTTCTTGAGGGATGAGATTTATTATATGGATGGCATGCATATTTAATTTATAATAAAAAAGTAGATCAGGTTTTTAAATCTCATATTTTAAGAAACGCTTTATTACGTGTCTGGAAGAAGTATTATTATAAGTTAAATTATAAAATTCCAATTTGGTGGATTCCTGGACACGCGATAGAGGGGGTATGTAGGGGAGTGAATTTGGATAGGATTTCTTATAAGGAATTACTTAGTTTGGTAGGGAAGGATTGGCAATTAAAATCTTTAGCTGAGTTGAAGCAAGAAAATATTGTACACTCTTGGTTTCAGTATGATCAATTGTTAGTTAGGTGGAGTTTAGATCAAAAGGTTGGTATTACCTTAGAGGACGTGAATTTGGTAAAACAGATTAAAGATCAAACTCGAGCCCATATAAAGAGAATTTATAATGTTTTAGTAGAATTGGATTCTGAAACGGAGTTAGTTAAAGATTGTATGATAAAATGGGCTCAAAATATTCAAGAGCCGATTCTATTGGATACATGGGAGACAATTTGGGTTAGAAATGTAAAATTTACTCAAGCTCAAAATTTAAGAGAAAACTTTTATAAAATGTTATATAGGTGGCATTTGGATCTTCAAAAGCTGTTCCTGTATGTATCCTAATTTACAGCCCAAATGTTGGAAATGTGGAAGCTTAGATGCAACTTATTTTCATATTTGGTGGACTTGTAGAAATATAAAAGCTTTTTGGATTAAGATTTGGTGGAACATTCAAAAGATTTTTAAGAGAAAGATAAAGTTTACGCCACAATTATTTTTATTAGGTGTTATTGTAGACTTTGATGTTAAAGAAATTAATTTGATGTTGAATCTTATAACAGCTGCAAGATTACTGGTGGGGCAATATTGGAAGAAAGATTCAGTGCCTACTATGGAAGAATGGATACTCAAGGTGTCTAATTTAGCAGAAATGGCAAAAATTTCCACTTATTTGAAGGATTATTCACAAGAAAGATACATTTCGGTTTGGAGAAGATGGATTGATTATATTCAGAATAAATATGAGACTAAAAAGTATTATCTAGCTTATGAGTAATTTTTAGATTATTACTAATAGTTTAATATGGTTGAATTTATATTATTTTTAGTATTATGGTTTAATTATATTATTTTCGTTTTTAATTTGTTAATATTTATTTTGAAAAGGAGTTAAAGTATGTTATGGATTTGATTGTTAGTATAGTTGGGTAACGTTAGTTAGATTATGATTGTTTATTCGTAACCCTGTAATCAGCTCTGGGAAGTGGGGGAGGGGTGGGAGGGGTGGGAGGGATATATTGTATAAATTTTTTAAAACTTTTAATAATAATAAAAAAAAAGATTGATGCATTGGATGAATGTTCAACATCAGCCTATAATGGTAAAGTGATTGAGGCAATGTTAGGATCTAGAGGTCTAAAACTGCTCATACTGGGGAATCTGACACAAAAGACAACATATAACTGTGTAGAACGTGATCTAAAAATAGACAGACTGCACAAATTAGAAAAAGATTTCTGATCATGTTTTGAATTCTAGCTTTCCCCCATTTCTGGTAGCTAAGGAAAATGCTTTAAAATAATTTTATTCTTTTCAAACGTTGTCAGACTAGGCTAACTCTTATCCTAAATGTGATACTGTTACTTTTAGCACATACAGTACCTTTTTAATGGAGTAGAGGCACACTTTTTCTCTCTTCTCTCTCTTCTTAATTAAGCTTTGCAAAGAAAAACTCAAAATCAACTTCAATAGATAACTAATTTAACAAATAGAAGTTTAATTAAGATTCAGTCATCTACATAAATAAAATAAATGCAAATCAAGGAAAGAAATTTACTAAAAATCAGAGCAAACAGCAAAACAAAATTAGAGAGAGAAAAAAAATCTTCCTTGCTTCTTTGGAATGACTTTCTTATTTTATTTTTGAATAGAGTACACATATCAGTTCCATCCCCTTTCTGGATTACTGCCTTGTCGTGGCGAAGGGGCTTGCGTAACTCAATGAAGCTATAAGCTATGCCGTGCAGGGCCACCCAAGACGGACAGGTTATAGCAGAGAGTTCTGACAAAATGTGATCCACTGGAGAAGGAAATGGCAAACCACTCCAGTATCTTTGCCATGAAAACCCCATGGACAGTACTAAAAGGAAAAAAGATATGACGCTGGAAGATGAGCCCCTCAGGTCGGAAGGTGTCCAATATGCTACTGGGGAAGAGCAGAGGGCTAGTACTAGTAGCGCCAGAAAGAATGAAGCGACTGGGCCAAAGCCGAAAGGACGCTCAGCTGTGGATATATCTGGTGGTGAAAGGAAAGTCCGATGCTGTAAGGATTTTTTCTCCATAGGAACCTGGAATGTAAGATCCATGAATCAAGGCAAGCTAGACATAGTCAAAAAAGAGATGACAAGACTGAACATCGACATCTTAGGAATCAGCGAACTAAAATGGACAGGAATGGGTGAATTTAACTCAGATGACCATCAGGTATACTACTGTGGGCAAGAATCCCTCAGAAGAAATGGAGTAGCCTTCATAGTCAATAAAAGAATAGGAAAAGCAATACTGGGATACAATCCCCAAAATGACAGAATGATCTCAATTCGAATCCAAGGCAAACCATTCAATATCACAATAGTCCAAATCTATGCCCCAACCACTGGTGCTGAAGAGGATGAAATTGACCAGTTTTATGAAGCCCTACAGCACCTTATAGAATTAACACCAAAAAATGATGTCCTTATCATCATGGGGGATTGGAATGCTAAGGTAGGAAGCCAAAAGATAACCGGAATAACAGGCAAGTTTGGCCTTGGAGTACAAAATGAAGCAGGGCACAGGCTAATAGAATTTTGTCAAGAGAATACGATGGTCATAACAAACACTCTTTTCCAACAACCCAAGAGACGGCTCTACACATGGACATCACCAGACGGTCAACATAGAAATCAGATTGACTATGTGCTCTGCAGCCAAAGATGGAGAAGCTCTATACAGTCAGTAAAAACAAGACTAGGAGCTGATTGTGGCTCAGATCATGAGCTTCTCGTTGCAAAATTTAGGCTTAAATTGAAAAAAGTAGGGAAAAGCACTAGGCCACTCAGGTATGAATTAAATCATATTCCTGATGAATATACAGTAGAGGTGAAAAATAGATTTAAGGAATTAGATCTGATAGACAGAGTGCGTGAAGAACTATGGATGAAAGTTCGCAACATTGTACAAGAGGTAGCAACTAAAACCATCCCAAAGAAAAAGAAATGCAAGAAAGCAAAATGGCTGTCTGAGGAAGCTTTGCAAATAGCTGAGGAAAGAAGGGAAGCAAAAGGCAAAGGAGAAAGAGAAAGATACACCCAATTGAATGCAGAATTCCAGAGAGTAGCTAGAAGAGATAAGAATGCCTTCTTAAATGAACAGTGCAAAGAAATAGAAGAAAACAACAGAATAGGGAGGACCAGAGATCTCTTCAAGAAAATTGGAGATATGAAGGGAACGTTTCATGCAAAGATGGGCATGATAAAGGACCAAAATGGCAGAGACCTAACAGAGGCAGAAGAGATTAAGAAGAGATGGCAAAACTACACAGAAGAACTATACAAGAATGAGCTTAACATCCCAGATAACCACAATGAGATGGTCACTGACCTCGAACCAGACATCCTAGAATGTGAAGTGAAATGGGCCTTAGAAAATCTGAGCAACAACAAAGCTAGTGGAGGTGACAGTATTCCAGCTGAGCTATTCAAAATCTTAAAAGACGATGCAGTAAAAGTGCTACACTCAATTTGCCAGCAAATTTGGAAAACTCAACAGTGGCCACAGGATTGGAAAAGGTCAGTTTACATTCCAATTCCAAAGAAAGGCAATGCCAAAGAATGTTCAAAGTATCGCACCATTGCACTCATTTCACATGCTAGTAAAATTATGCTTAAAATCCTACAAGCTAGACTCCAGCAGTATGTGGATCGAGAACTACCAGAAGTACAGGCAGGATTTCGAAGAGGCAAAGGAACTAGAGATCAAATTGCCAACATACGCTGGATCATGGAGAAAGCTAGGGAGTTCCAGAAAAACATCTACTTCTGCTTCATTGACTATGCAAAAGCCTTTGATTGTGTGGATCACAACAAATTGTGGCAAGTCCTTAAAGAGATGGGAGTACCAGACCATCTCATTTGTCTCTTGAGAAACCTATATGCGGGTCAAGAAGCAACAGTGAGAACCGAACACGGAACCACTGATTGGTTCAAAATTGGAAAAGGAGTCCGGCAAGGCTGTATACTGTCGCCCTGCCTATTTAACTTATATGCAGAGCACATCATGAGAAAGGCAGGGCTAGATGAATCAAAAGTTGGAATTAAGATTGCCGGGAGAAATATCAACAACCTAAGATATGCAGATGATACCACTCTAATGGCAGAAAGAGAAGAGGAACTAAAGAGCCTCTTGATGCGGGTGAAGAAGGAGAGTGCAAAAGTTGGCTTGAAACTCAACATTAAGAAAACCAAAATCATGGCATCCGGCCCTCTCAATTCCTGGCAAATAGATGGGGAAGAAATGGAGGTAGTGACAGATTTTATTTTTCTGGGCTCCAAGATCACCTCAGATGGGGACTGCAGCCAAGAAATTAAAAGACGCTTGCTCCTGGGGAGGAAAGCTATGGCAAATCTAGACAGCATACTAAAAAGCAGAGACATCACCCTGCCAACAAAAGTGCGTATAGTCCAGGCCATGGTTTTCCCAGTTGCAATGTATGGCTGTGAAAGTTGGACCATAAGAAAGGCTGAGCGCCAAAGAATTGAGGCCTTTGAACTATGGTGCTGGAGAAGACTCCTGCGAGTCCCTTGGACTGCAAGGCGTTCAAACCGGTCAGTCCTAGAAGAGATCAACCCTGACTGCTCTTTAGAAGGCCAGATCCTGAAGTTGAAACTCAAATACTTTGACCACCTAATGAGAAGGAAGGACTCACTGGAGAAGGGCCTAATGCTGGGAAAGATTGAGGGCAATAGAAGAATGGGACGACAGAGAATGAAGTGGCTGGATGGAGTCACTGAAGCAGTAGGTGTGAACTTAAATGGACTCCAGAAGATGGTAGAGGAAAGGAAGGCCTGGGGGAACATTGTCTATGGGGTCGCGATGGGTCGGACACGACTTCGCAATTAACAACAACATCAGTTCCATATTTGTCTTTGCAAGCCTGAATAATAACTCTGATAACAGTGCCCTTGGCTCATAATATCATAAGAGCTTTAGAACATAAATGCATGATTTAGAAACAGCAGTTGTTTTATTCAATGTCCTTATGAATTTAAGGCCAAAATTAAAAGAAAAATCAGAACCACAACAACCAGATGATCTAAATCAGGGGTGTCAAACTCGCAATGTCACGTGATGTATCGCAATGTATCACAACTTCTTTCCATTGCCAGCAATGGAGTGGGCATAGTTTCACCATGATGCATCCGGCCCATGGGCCGGAAGTTTGACATTTTTCCCAGCAGTTAGGAATGGTTATTGATGATGTGCCATCAAACTGGTGTTTTGATGCCTAGCATGACATAGACAGACCTTCTCCCAGGTCTTTTTAAACAATGAAATCAGGACCATGCCAACTTCTGTAATTCTCTGGCATATTTTCATGCATGTTTAGGGGTGTGTGTGTGTGTGTGTGTGTGTGTGTGTGTAAAATCATTGCTTACAATTTCTGTAAATGATAGAATGCAATATTATCAACACTGACCTTCATTTTGGGTTTCCTAAATTCTTTTGCTGTTAACTCCTTTCTCTGGGGTCATTATGATTCATAATCAAATTAAAAACATGCAATTCTTGTGTATATATTGAGTTCTTTCTATTACGCTACATAAAGAAATCTTGGCACTCTAATTCTAATCACCCTTTTAAAGCCAGGTAGCAATAAAGTACTTAAAGGAGGGAAAAAACGGGGGGGGGGATCATGATTTCATGCTATATCTGTGAACAACCCAAAATCTAATTTGTTCCATGACACTTTACCAACTTGACATACAATACAATTTTGAAAAGATTTACAAGTCCACAAAGCGGGAAGAGCAGGTTACTTAGTGCTTAGTGACCATTCAAAGGATATTTTTTGATGACTTCAAAAAAGGAACTTATGGCCTGGATTCTAAGTTTAGATGGCTGCCCTCCACGTGGTCATGTGATTGCATTTAGCAACCAGCCAATATTTATAGCCATTTGCAGAGTCCTGTGATTGTTTGCAGGCCTTTGCTTCAGGTTTCTGACAAAAAAAAAAAAAAAAAAAAAATCCATTGCGACAGTGGGTTTGCTTAAGGATTGCAGCATTTGCTTAACAAACACAGTGTTCGCTTTATGACATTTGCTTTACGATCACCATCAGGCTTGCTTAACAACCACTGCAAAAATGTTGTAAAATCAGATTGATCACGTGATGAACCCCTTAATGACTGTCATGACTTGTTTCTAAATGTGGACTCAATTACAATTTTAAGTCTAGCACTCCTACACGTTAATTCACATTAGCAATTGGTTTTGTTCTAGCTTTTCAATCTCATAGCACATTTGCAGTCTTCCAAGAATACATTCCACTGTTCAGAAACAACATGTAAATCTCAGATAGTCACAAGAACTTTTTTTCTACTACTTTTGGCATGGCTGGGAAGATTTTGGCCACTCTGTGGCTTCGTCTTTTTATTTCTCTCCTTCCAAATCTTTGTTTGCCTTATGTTGAGTTTGTGCAGCATGAAGTTTCTTCATTTCCTCAGAGAATGGTGAGATGTCTTCTTTGATTTTTTGCCCCCTCCCATCTGAAGTAAAAATGAAATGCTTTATTATCAACAATAAGGGTTAATGGAGTGTTAGACTGGGAGGTATATCATTTGGCAGCATAACTGAAGCTACCATTCCTCTCTATAAAACTCATAAATAGCCTGAGGGGGGGAAACCCACAGAGAATACTGAAAGAAATAACATTAGAAGAATGGACTGGTGTGTGTATATATGTGGGTGTACGTGTGTTTTGCTTGCCAGCTCAGTGAGTCAGATATTACAATACAGGATAAAAAGCTTATTGCCTCTACCTTGAAAATTAATACAGATTGGGGTTTTTCTTTCTCTATAGTGCAGTGGAATTACTATGGCCACAAGAGGTCGGTGTAACTCAACATTTTTGTTCCTTTTCTTTGCACAGTCGGATTAAGGTTTAGCCAAAACAAGGTGCAGACTTATTTTGTGGATGGGAGCACTTGAGACCTCAGCTGTTCCAAAGAAAAAGCTGAGCTAACCCAGACTTTGGTGATTGCCTTCATCGTAATTTTTACAGAAAGCTGCTAAACTATTTGGCTTTTTTTTTCTTTATTTCCATTGGTATAATCTGAGAGCCGATTGAAATTAAAATGGGAATTCGCAGGCCCTCATGAATTATGGCAAGCAGAACTGTCATTTGAAAGTTGGCAGAGCCACCATCTAACACTCAGGGCAAAAACAACTTCAATGGCAGAACCTCTATAAAATCCAGTCAAACTTTGAGGAGCCCCACTGAAAACAAAAGTAAGAGAAACATTTATTCTCCCCTCTGTTGGGTTGTTCCCTTCTCTTGTCACTGCGCCATTCAATTCTTCTTCTTCTAAATACAATGATTGAAGTGTTGAAGTAGATCCAGAGAGATCTTGGTGGAAATCTACCCTCACCCCTGAAAGTTCACTATCTAAATCCATTATTTGGCTATTCCCAACATCTCATCCTAACTAGAATCTAACAAAGTGTTTATAAAATAACAAACCAGTTGAGAAATGTGCTATAGTAGACCCAGAACAGCACAATCTACCACCTATGCTAGAATTATGATGAAGTGTGGAATTGTAGCCTGTCCCAGCATACTTTGATGGTGATCCCAATTCACTTACTTTTATTCCTCCTAATGTTGGAGAGCTGTCTCAGCAGATGGAAACACTTGGCCAACCTTTTCTGAGCATAGAAGTTAAGCAACGCCCAGCATAATAATAATAATAATAATAATAATAATAATAATAATAATAACAACAACAACAACAACAATAATAATAATAATGTTGGAAAGGACCTTGGAGGTGTCATGCCTCCGTCTGAGCCTGACTCTGAGGACAACATGGAGTTCCCTGTTGAGGCCCAGGAGGGGGTGTCTGTGGTTTTGGAGGACTATGGGGAGGAACAGGCTGAAGCAGGCCAGGGCCCTTCAAGTTTGGAACAGGGAAGGCAGAGCTCAGGCGAGGAGCAAGACCCCTCCCCACCAGATCCCAGAGCAAGGCGAGCAGAGAGGAGGAGGGAACAACGGAGGCAGGCTCACTTGCTCGGGAGGAGAGCGTCACGCCCCACTCCACAAGGCACACCTGGGGAGTAGGTTTTTAAGGAGACGCTGTGGGGTGGGGCATTTGCCGGGAACAAACGTGAACTCTTGTGATGTGAGCTCTTGTACCTGGACTCTTTGTATTTTGGATCAAGTTTGTTTCTTGCTGAGTTCTCCTTGCTGTCTTCAGTTTTGCAGTTTGCAGGTTACAGGCAAGCTGGGTGTTGAAAAGATCATACTTTGTTTGTTATCTGTTTTACTTTAAAGAACTGTTTAACTCTGTTGACTGTTTTATTGAACGTGTGCCAGCATATGTAGGGGCTGTTGGGTGAACGTTGGCAGTGCTTACAAAGACAATTATTCTGACCAGCTAATTGCTTTGCCTCCGTTCGGGGCCCTGGGTCATCACAGGAGGTTTTCTAGTCCAGGCAGGAAACCCTATACCATTTCTGATAAATGGTTCTCCAGTTACTTCTTGAAAACTTCCAGTGTTGGAGCATTCACCGCTTCTGGAGGCAGGTTGTTCCACTGGTTAATTGTTCTAACTGTCAGGAAGGTTCTCCTTAGTTCTAGGTTGCTTCTCTCATTGGTTAGTTTTCATCCATTGCTTCTTGTCCTACTTTCAGGTGCTTTGGAGAATAGCTTGATTCCCTCTTCTTTGTGGCAACCCCTGAGATATTAGAACACTGCTATCATGTCCTTCTCATGTCCTGTCACCCCTCCTTCCCTTCATTAAACTAAACATACCCAATTTCAGCAACTGTTCTTTATATGTTTTGGCCTCCAGTCCCCTGATCATCTTTGTTGCTCTTCTCTGTACTCTTTCTAGAGTCTCAATATCTTTTTTACATCATGGTGACCAAAACTGGATGCAATATTCCAAGTGTGGCCTTACCAAGGCATTGTAAAATGGTATTAACGCTTCACATGATCTTGATTCTATCCCTCTGTTAATGCAGTCTAGCATTGTGCTGGCTTTTTTGGCAGCTGCAGAACACTGCTGGCTCATATTTAAGTGATTGTCCACTAGGACTCCGAGATCTCTCTCATAGTTACTACTATTGAGCAAGTACCACCTATACTATACCTGTGCATTTGATTTTTCTTGCCTAAATGTAGATTCTTACTTTTTTCACCATTGAATTTCATTTTGTTAGATAGTGCCCAATGTTCAAGTCTGTCCAGATCCTCCTGTATCTTAACCCTATGTTTTGGAGTGTTGGCTATTACTGCCAGCTTGGTGTCGTCTGCAAATTTGATGAGTTCCCCATCTATCCCTTCGTCCAAATCGTTGATGAAGATGTTGAAGAGCACTGGGCCCAGAACAGAGCCCTGGGGCACCCCACTGCATACTTCCCTCCATATAGATGCAGTTCCATTGAAGACCACACATTGAGTACGGCTGGTCAACCAACTATGAATCCATCTAGTGGTGATGCTTTCTAATCCATATTTTTCTATCTTATCAAGTAGTAGGTTGTGGTCTACTTTATCAAATGCCTTACTGAAGTCCAAGTAAATTATATCCTCTGGTCCACTAATTTTATCACCTGGTCAAAGAATGCAATAAAATTTGTCTGGCATGATCTGTTTTTGACAAACCCATGTTGGCTTTTGGTAATGATTTTGGTAATGCCTCTAGGTGTTTGCTGATTCGTTGCTTGATTATCTTTTCTAGAATCTTCCCAGGTATTGAGGTTAGGCTGATAGGCCTGTAGTTTCCTAGATCCATTTTTCCCCTTTTTTGAAGATGGGAACTACATCAGCTCTTTTCCAGTCCTCTGGTAGTTCCCCAGTGCTCCAGGACCTTTGAAGGATATAGTTCAATGGTTCTGAGATCACATCTGCCAGTTTCTTCAGAACCTTGGAGTGTAGTCCATCTGGTCCTGGTGATTTGAATGTATCTAGAGTGGACAGGTACTCACTTACCATTTTCTTGCCTGTTGGTATTTGAATGGGACCACCTCAAAATTCTACCTGGAAGTGAAAAGTTGGAAAAAACATCCAGAGAAAAAGGTAACAGCAAACTATTTCCATGTTGTTTTCAAGAAAATCTCTATAAGAACATCTCCAAGAAGTCTCCAGGAGTGAAAATTAACTAAAGGAAACTTTACCATGTAGCCAGGTAGTCTTTGACTTATGATTGGTCATTTAATGATCATTCAGAGTTACAATGGCCTCGGAAAGAGTGCTTTATGTCCAGTAAATCACTTCTGGCCACCATAAAATGTTGCATTACCCTTCCAGAGGTCACATGACCACATTTTGGACTCATGGCAACCAGCTTACATTTACAATTGCTTGCAGTATCCTGCGGTCATATAACCAGGAGTTGTGATGGTTTTTTTTTTTTTTTTGCCAATTTCTGGCAAAAAATGCCCATTTGGAGAATGGATTCAGACTTATGACTGCATGATTCTCATAGCAACCACCATAAAAAAGTCATGAAATCAGATCTGGTTGCATGAGCGTATCAACATATGGCCACCATGACTGAAATTCCCAACTCCAGTCATAAATCAAGGACTGCCTCTATGCCAGAGATACTAAATAGGGAGATCTGAAAAATGCATTTCCCTAAGGATCATGAGATTATAATCTTAACTGGTAAATCCTATCAGTTTTATTTTATTGATCAGTTACTTAATACATCTATATTAATCCTATCAGTTTTATTTTATTGATCAGTTACTTAATACATCTGTATTCATTTGTATGTTTATGACAGAATAATTTGCAAGGTAATGAGGGTTACTTCTGATATTTTTTTTTTCATATTTTCGGCACCTTGCCAGCTAGATGCTAATAAAAGAGCATCTCTAGACTTGTATTGGCAAAGAACTGCATTGAAATGCCATTTTAGCTACAATATCAGAAAGTGACCTGGTAAGTTATATGTACTGCAAAACAGGAAAAGCACATGAACAAATTTGCTATACATTGCTTCCAAAAATGTGAAGATTTAATTGCAGGCCAGTCAAAAACAAACAAACAAACAAACAAACAGAATAGATTTCTGCATGATTTATAACTTCCTAGAAGTTTCAGATCAATTTTTCCATTTTGGCCATCTCCAGTTCGGTGCTCTCAGGCTGTGACTTAAAAGAATTGGAAAACTGATTTGGAAAGGCATGAGGTTAAAAAGGCCGTTTTAACTTCAAATAATAGATTTCCTTGGGCATGTTGTGGTGCTTTGCTGTAATTATAATGTATTATTTATCACGCACAGTGTGATCCCACCTATAGATTAAGTGGATAGGATTTTCAAGCAGGCTGGTATGCTCCTTCTTAAATAAAGCTAATGAGGTTATTTTCCCAAGTAAGATTGTGCTATTTAGTCACATCTGTATCCTTTGTTTGATTTAGATACGTCTTTAATTTTCAGTTCAGATTCTATGAGCATTGCATGCTGAATAGAGTCATAGAATTATAGAGCTACAAGGGACCTTGGAGGCCTTTAGTTCAACTGCCTGCCCTAAGCAAAAGTCCATGCATAGTTTTAATGTTTCATTTTGCAGGAATTCACATGCAAAGTTAGTATTTGGGAAGGGCCTACGATAATATTGCAGTTAATACTGTAAGGAGACTGTATATTTCATTTTCCATTATCGCCATTTTCTAAAAAAAAAAAAAAACCTATGCAGGTTATAGCGTTAGTTTAAAAAAAATTTCACCTGAGATTTGGATTGTAAAATTATGCAACAAGTGTACATTGTTATTCACTTTTTGCTAATTTGTGAAATGGATGAACTAAGATATTCAGAATACATGTGTCCCCCAGAAGATTATGAATATTATGCATCAACACTTGCCAGTGTTGGAATAAATCCCTAATGCAGTGTTTCTCGACCTTAGCAACTTTTAAGATGTGTGGACTTCAACTTCCAAATTTCCCCAGCCAGGGAAGTTGGGAACTGAAGTACACATCTTAAAGTTGCTAAGATTGGGAAACTTTGCTAATGCATTACGTATAGCAATGCCTAAATACACGGCAGGATGATTATCCTGTGTGTTTCCCCTATTAAGTTTGAGTTGTTTGGAAGGAAGTAACTTAGCTTCTCATTTCAGATAGGACGACTATTATGTAAAACAATGTCATCTTTGATTCCTCCTTCTCCTAATAGGAAAAACAAGTTTTTTTGTTCTTGTTTTTAAATCAGAGAGGTCCAGGGACATGAAGTAAGAAGTGCTGTGCCCAAGCTGGGATCTATTATCTTTTCAACAGCTCTGACAACAGCTGGAATACAACATCTGGAAACCTGGAGAGAATCAGGGAGAAAGAAGCCAAGGGCTTCTGGTTCCCACTATAGAACAGGTATACAGATGCACTCCTTGGTTTATGAACCCAAATTTCTGTTGTAACTCATTGCAGTCATAAGTTGAGTCATACCTTATTTTATGGCAATTGTTGTTAAATGAATCCAGCTTCCTCAACGGGCAGGGTTTTTTTTTTAATGTTGCATTAAGCTTTATTTTAACTGGGTGGCTAGAAACTGAGAGGCACACAGGTGGCAAATTTTTGATACAAATTCAAGATATGTATATCCTAACACAGTGATGGCGAACCTTTTAGAGACTGAGTGCCCCAAAACCGCCCCCCGCCCTTACTCCGCCCCCACCCGCCCCTGCCCCGCCCACCTGCAGGGACACGCACCGCCTCATGGCCTGCAGCAGATCACCCAGGTAGCCCTGCAGCACCATGGCAGCCACATCCCCTGCCCACACCCCGCAGCATCATCTGCATGCTATGGGGTGCGAAGGCGGAATCATGTCCCTGCTGCCCAGCTATGTCCTTGTCTTCACTACTCTGTGTGGGCCGTACCTGGGAGTGATTCTCCTCCAGGGAGGCTGCTGGTGAGGAGGGGGCCACAGGGGGAGGCGGGGCTTGGGCGATGGCACGCGTGCCCACAGAGAGGGCTCCGACTGCCACCTCTGGCATGCGTGCCATAGGTTCGCCACCACTGCCCTAACAGAAACACAGCACAAACTGCAGATTTTCTGCTTAGAGAATGAAAACATGGAAAGTTACCTTTCAGATACTACAGAGAGAAAACACGCACATTGAGGAATAATTCAAGAGTGGTCAGATGGCAGCCCAAACTTCAGCTAGGTAATCCAAGAAATCGGGGTACAGATGGGGTCACACAGAGGCACAGGGAGTATTGTGTACAATGTTAATTGCCACAAAGAGGCAGTGAAGTCAGCAATTCCTTTATGTAAACGCTATCACTTTGACTAAGTTCCCAAGCCATCCTTCCTTCTTCCAAGCAGAGCTTGACTAGCTCTGGGTCTGGTTCAGCTAACTCAGACTGCACCTGTATTGTCTCAGGTGTGCTGTCAAGTGTAAGTTGCTAACTTCAGATGTTTATCTGAAATATTTATCAAACCTTTGTGATAGCTGGATCCATAGGAAATAATCTCAAAGAAATGAGAAGGCCAGATCAGACCCCCCCCCATGTAATTATTTACTTCTTGAGAGATGTGGTCTGGCTGTAATATCTTTGAAATGGCACATACTTTCAGTATCGTTTTTATTAAAAGTTGCCAAGTTATTTCTCAACAAAGTTGCTTGGGTTTAGTTGTCATTATTTATTGAATGTACATCTGACAGGAGACTCCCTGTTCTAAAGTTTTTTTTTCCTTTCAAAGTTGGTCTGAGGGATAAAAAAGCCAAAGAAAAAAGCCAAGGGAACCTCTGTATCTAAGGGTGGATTTGGATCTGTATCTTCCTGGTCCAAGATCTATTATGATTTCATAAAATAGCTATCCGACCTTTGTTTGAAAACCTCCAGTGATGAAGCACCCACAACTTCAAGAGCGGACTGTCCATTGTTTAATAGTCTCAGAGTCATGAAATTTTTCCTTATTTCAAGTTTGGTCTCTTTCTGTAAAGCTTCACCCACCGATTTCTGTCCCGTCAATCAATCAATCAATCAATCAACCAATCAACCATTCAATCAATCAGAATAGAGCTGGAAGAGACCTTGGAGGCCTTCTAATTCAATCCTGTGATCAAGCAGGAGACCCTGTACTATTTCAGATAGGTGACTGTCCAGTCTCTTCTTAAAAACCTCCACTGATGAAGCAGCCACAACTTCTGAAGGCAAAGCTGTTCCACTGGTTAATTGTCCTCATTTTTAGGAAGTTTCTCTTTAATTCCAGGTTGCTTGTATCCTTGATTAGTCTTCATCCATTGTTTCCAAAGCCTTCTGGTGCTTTGGCAAATAAGTTGACCCCCTCATCTTTGTGGCAATCTCTCAAATACTGGAATACTGCTATCATGTCCACCCCCCTGTCCTCCTTTTCTCTAGACTGGCCATCCCCAATTCCTGCAACTGTTCTTCATATGTTTTTGTTGCCAGCCTTAAATCATCTCTGTTGCTCTTCTTTGCACTTTATCTAAAGTCTCAACATCTTTTTTGTAATGTGGTGACCAAAACTGGATGCAGTATTCCAGGTGTGGTCTTACTAAGGCTTTATAAAGTGGTACTAATACTTGCAGTGATTTTGATTCTATGCCTCTGTTTATACAACTAAGGATTGAATTAGCTTTTTTGGCTGCTGCCTCACACTGCTGGCTCATGTTTAAGTGATTCTGCACTAGGACTCCAAGGTCCCTCTCACAGTTACTGTTTTGGGGCCAGGTTGTCCTTGAGAGCTGTGAAAATAAAATCTACTCCTTTTTTCCCGTGGCACTGAAAAAATGCCATTATATTTCCCCTTAACATTCACTTCTTTAAGCTAAAAACACCCAGTTCCTTTAACCACATTTCGTAGAAATTAGCCTCCAAGCCATCTTTGTTGCTCTTCTTCTTACTCAATTCAGTTCTTCAGCATCCTTCTTGTATTGTGATGACCAAAACTGGGCACAGATATTTCAGGTGTAGCACTGTGGTCAAAGTAGCATACAGCAGAACTATACTTTTCTGTGATCTTAATATTATACTTCATAGACATGAAGGAGGCAAAGATTGCATTGGCTCTTTTGGCAGCTGCAGCACATTACTGACTTATGCATATGATCTTCTTTATGAAACACTCAAAACCTTCTCACCAGTTCTACTGCCAAGCCAGGTATCTTGCATCTGGTTTTTCTTGCTTAGGTGTGGAACTTTATATTCCTTACAACTGAGCAGCATTTTGTTAGAAATGACCTGCTCTTCATGTGTTCCAACATCCTTTTGAAACTTGAGTCTGCCTTCTAATATTTTAGCAACATCTCCAAATCCAATGCTGTGCCATTTATAGATTTGATGAGTACCCCTCCAATCCCCTTGTTTAAGTCATTTATAAGTTGTATAATGATGCATATCTTCATTTATAAATAATGGTGAAGAGGCATAAATAGGTGTATCTTCACTGAGGCCCTTGGCAAGCCTTCACTTCATTCCATCTGCTCTACTGCACTTGCCTTTTTTTTAATCTTTATTGATTTTATTGTAACTTCTTTGATTGTTCCGAGTCACCCAGATTTCTTGTGAGTTGGGTGGCATACAAGTTTGATAGATGACGATGATGATGATGATTGTTGTGTCCTGAGTCTGCAAATGCAGGCTCGGGACGTTGCAACGGTCCTGGGACTTGCAGAAGCTGCCCAGGACCAGACTGAGTGGCGCCGGCTTTGCGTGCATGCGCAAGGCACGAAAAGTGCCTGACTATGTTGCCATTGTGTCCGGGGATTTGGATGTATAAAAGGAGGCCTGCGTGCCTTTGCTCATTGTTGGAGTTTTGGCTGAAATTCTGGAAAACATGCGTCTTCATCATTCGCCATTAATGCGAGGACGTAACAATGATGATGATGATGATAAGAGCACTAGCAACAGGACAGACCGTTGAGTGCATACTTCCCTTCATATTGCTGCAGATCTGTTAAAGATCACATGTTGGGCATAGTTTATTTATTCATCTCTCCAATTTGTCTGTGGAGATTCTCAGTCACCCAGGTCATAGTCATCCCAAAGGTGCTTTTTCATGAGGCAACTGGACTTTCTTGTTTTTCTTGGAAGACGTTTCACTTCTCATCCAAGAAACTTCTTCAACTCTGAGCTAAAGAAGCTTCTTGGATGAGAAGCGAAATGTCTTCAAAAAACCCCAAGAAAGTCTAGTTGTCTTGTGAAAAAGCACCTTTGGGACCTGTCCAATTTATGTAGCTGCCCATCTCACCAAGAAAGAACTCTGGATGGCATATGACAAAGGTAAAGTAATAAGCAAACTATGAATCTTTCTGGTAATGGGACCATTCATCACAAATTATTCCATTTAATCAAGAAAGAGGCTATGGTGAACTTTATTGGATGCCTAATTGTAGTCTAGGTACACAATACTCAGAGCTAATCTAGTCATGTTATGAAGACAGAGAGAGGGAGAGACAGAGGGAGAGGGAGAGGGAGAGAGAGGGGGGAGAGAGAGGGAGGGAGAGAGAGTGAGTCTGACACAACCAATGTTTGACAAATCACTGAGTCGCCAATGCCCCATTGAGTCATCATCTCAAGGATGTTTCCTTAACTAACCAGAAAAAGAGAATAATTAAGAATGGACAAAATTAGTGGGAATGAGAGTAACTTTCAACTTGCTGCCAGCTTCCCCACTGAATTTTCTTGTGGGAAGTTGGCAGGAAATATAAGAATCCATCCTCCATCCCTCTTTCTTACTTCCTTCCCTGTTCCTTCACTCCTTCACCTTTTCCCTCCTTCCCTCCCACCCTTCTTCCATCTTTTGTTCCCTACTCCTTCATCATTCATTCTTTTACCTTCTTCCTCCCTCCCTCCCTCCCTCCCTCCCTCCCTCCCTCCCTCCCTCCCTTCCTTCCTTCCTTCCTTCTCCTTTATTTCTTTCAGTGCATTGCACCCTCCTGATGGAGTCCTGAAAGCCTCTGAAAGAATTTTATTTCAGCTTTAGGTTGAGCATCATTCTGTGGAGCAGTTCATGCAGATTAAAGAACACAAAATTCATCAGAATCCTATTTTCCCATAGATTCTGAGTTTGCACCACTTGGGGATGTTTGCAAAGCTAGGGAAAAGTCATCAGGAGTTCATTTTATGGGAAGTTTTAATTCTTTGGGGAAGGCAAAAACCAATCTCTTCGCTATGACATTGAAAATGTTTTCTGCTAACATCTGGCAAATCTGTTTGTTTGTGTTCTCCACCATTGCTGAACTGTTATTTATAGTGTTCGTATCCTAATTTACATTTTAATTTTATGAGTGGATTGAGAATTCTTTTGAAGCTGCCTGCAGTTGGTATCATTCAACACAGAATGGAATAAGCAGCCCGACATTCCATTGGAAGCTACGCTAAACACCTGAACTGCACTCTAACTTGACTCCAGTGAACTTTTAACATCTTACCCTCCCTTCCATGTAAAATGGTGTTTTTGAAACACTTTTATTTTGAATATGTTAGCAGCCTTTAAAGGAGTGCAGTGTCCGAGTTATTTTGTTCTGGAAATACTACTGGGATTATCTGGAATTAAAGATGGATTCCAAGCTCTAAAATATTGACTTTGCTGTTGCTGTCTGTCAACATAGAAATGGAAATATAAAGGTTCTTGATCTTGGAATATTTATTGAATTGTTGTACAATCACAGTTAGGTATGATCAATTTGAATAGAGAATTTTGTCCAAAAAAGTCAGAGCAAAGAGAAAAGTAAGAGAGAGAATGGAATTTAAGAAAAGAAGATATTTATTAAAGCTCAATGTTATTTTTGGATCCTAATATTTTGAAAATTGTGAAATGGTGAGGTAACCGCTGGGATGTGGAGGAAAGAGAGAGAGAGAGAGAGAGAGAGAGAGAGAGAGAGAGAGAGAGAGAGAGAGAGAGAGAGAGAGAGAGAGAGAGAGAGAGAGAGAGAGCACTCAGTTGACCAAGCTTCTATGGTGGTGGCTATTTGCCTTATTTTTTTCAAGGATCCTTCAACCAGGGAAGGGTGTGACCTTGATCTTGTGTTTGGGGTCAGAAGAAAAGCAGTGCAGTCTACTGAAAAATGTAGTGAACAGGACAATACCACAGAACTTCACAGCCAGTCAGAAGTAGCAATATGATTAAATCATAGAAGACAAGTAAAGTCAACTACGAGTGATAGCAGATGATTTCACTATATACAAAAATGTGAACATTTTCCCCAAACAAAACTGTTCAATGGCCCAAGGTGTGAAGATGGGATAGTTTTTTCCACACTGCTAAAAGTGTTCACAAAAAGCTATGTATACTTTTGACTCAATCTTTATATTTCTTGATGATTTGAAAATATGGTATATTTTGTAAAGAACACACCAATTTACACCCTTAAACAATAACTTGTAATGTTACAAGGATTGTGGGGAATTAACTCTAAATTAAATCTCAAGTATGTTTAATTAATTACAACGACAAGAAGACAAACACTGAAATTATAGTTGTAGATTTTAGCTTATTCTCATACTTTGCATATGTATCCTTAATCTCATTTAGACAAAACAGAGAGAGGGAGGGAGGGAGAGGGAGAGGGAGAGGGAGAGGGAGAGGGAGAGAGAGAGAGAGAGAGAGAGAGAGAGAGAGAGAGAGAGAGAGAGAGAGAGAGAGAGAGAGAGATCCTTAGATATGTGGCTGGAGCTAAACAACCAAATGAGGATTAAACATCCATAGAAAATATCCATAAAAAACTGGATGTGAAACTTGAGAATGAAATGAAATGGAGTAATATGAAAAAGATCATCATAGTTGGCTAGAATCCTAAATAGAACCATTCACTCTTAACTTACTATTGTTAGTATTGACTTTAGAAGTAACACAGAAACACATATTATTTGTTGGCAAGCTGATGCCAAGCAAGCTTTACTATAAAACAGTAAGTAAATCTTTCTTCTGACTAGTATTGTCCTATTTGGCTGTGCTGTGCTGTGAACATTAAGCTTGGTGCAATGCAGACAATTCAGCTCTTCATTTGGAAAAATAATTAAACATGGGTAAAATGAGTGAAAACTCCACTATATTTATACAAATGTAGCGTGGGAACAGATCAATATCAGGGTGCTATTGATCTGACACAACACTGACCCAGGTCATGTCAATTAAGACAGTATTAGGAGTTTATCTGTGGTTAATAATTCACAAGAAATTGTTTCCATAGGAACTTTGTTATGTTGGGTAAATAACTTGTGGCACTGACCACAAACACATGCCATTCATAAGACCCTGATTCCCAGAAAAATACACAAAACACACAATGGGTGCCAACTGGGAAATGGAGAAAAGCAACTCAAATGGAATGAATATGCACCACCTACATAGTTTTTCCTCGGTGTCTGGGGGAGTCCAAGGAGGATTTGAAAGAGAAGATGGATATGAAACATAAAATTATTATTCATCAGTGATGTACCTCTTTTCTACCAGGTGGCTTGTTCATCTTCTATTTCTTTAGGGTATTGGAGAGGCCTATATTTTATGGCAAATTTTCTTTTGTCCAATCATATTATGGAATCATGATGAGAATCTAAGGAACAGGATCAGTTCAAGGAAATCTTTGACAGTCATTATATGCTACTAGCAGCTTTTGACCTCTCTGTTCTGGGCCATGCAAAATGCTTTCCCTGGAAAAGTCAGAAGTCTTTGTTAAAATAATTCATTTTAACCTGCCCCATCCAGGGATTGCACAGTCTCTCAATCTGGGCCTCTCTCTGGGAAAGCTCTGGGTTGCCAGACGTTCCCCTATTCTGCTCCTCTAGGTGCATATTGCATCACATCTCACCATTTTAAAAGCCAGGAGAATCAGTGGTACATCATGGTACGTGAAACAGTAATATTTTGTTGGAGGAAATGCAAAAATCACAAACACAAATACTATAAAAATAATAAAATGAGCACTATCATCTATACCAGTGGTGGCGAACCTATGGCACGGGTACCAGAGGCGGCACTCAGAGCCCTCTCTGTGGGCACGTGCACGTCATCCCAGCCCTAGGCCTTCAGCTGGATTTTATAAAACTTTTTCGCTTTAGGCCTCCACCATCATGTGAAAAAAAAAGGTTCAATCAATCAGTCAATTTCAAATTCTCGCGAGAAAAAAAAGATCTCGCAAAGTTGGAATTGATTGATTGAACTTTTAAGTCCCACCCAGTCTGCTGTTACCACACCCACCCAATGGGCCACACCCACCCAATTGGCCACATCAGCCAATGGGCCACACCCACCTGGCACCCGACGATGCATAAGTGGGTTTTGGGTTGCAGTTTGGGCACTCGGTCTCTAAAAGGTTCGCCATCACTGATCTATACTATTTGTTTACTGTGGTCCCCGAATATAAAATGCTCTTTAAAATAAGGAAAGGAAATAGCCTTTTGGCTGTACCATTTCTGTTCAAAGACTAGACCTTTTTGTTCTTGTCTTGCCAAGAGTTTGTAAGGTTGGGAACTGAATCCTAAGTCCAATCCTGACCTTTCTGAGTGTTCAAAATTCATCCTCCCTTGCCTTGCAAGACCTTCTCTCCAAATGGAAAATGTGGGTGCAGTTAGGGTTTGGTGGGTTGATCCCTGATCATGATTCCCAGATAATTATCCTCTCCATTGGTGAGCTGAGTATAGAGCAAAGAAATGGACAGGGGCACAATTTCGTGGAGCTGGTGAGCTGTTTCCAGTGTCGTGTGCCCAGCTAGCAAACCTATGAGCAGGTAGCAAGTGATGCCCAGCTCACAAAGCTCTTGGAGCAATTGTTGTGAGCTGCCTCGGGATACAAAGTCCTGGAGGCCATTGGAGCTGAGCAAGACGAAGCAGAAGTGTATCAACTCCAGGAAGGTATAGTTGTCTTCTATGGCCCAGAAGCAGATGGCACAGATGATGAAGAAGAGCGTGAGGGTGGTCAGCCTGGCACCATCAAGAATTCTGAAGCCACAGGTGCCCATGGAAGGCCCCACAAATCAGAAATTATTGCACTAGATGGTAACTTGGGATGGGCAACAGACACTGGAATAAACAGCCGACAAACAATGAAATTGCTGAGATGTCCAGAAAGAAGATGAAGAAAAGTTTGCCCCCATCTGAGAGAGGATCTGTGTGTCTCTAACTGGTGGCGGTGAGGATGCTGACAGTGAAGAAGATGAACTCCAAACTGTGTTGCCAGAGCCATTGATCATGGTGAAGGTGCTATAGCTATGCACGCTCAGGATATGCCCCAGCAGGCCAGCCAACTATTGCTCAGTCAGAAAAGCTTAGCCAGGAGGAATCATGAGTACTGCAGAGGGCACAGCAAGGCAAGGGCTATGAAGACAGTGGTGCTAGCATCAGGGAGAGCACATGAGTGGCTAGCAGGAGCCTGAACCCAATTGGAAGCTTCATCCTAATGGGGCCCATTGCCAGTGGCTATTGCACGATTCTCAGCCTGGGACCTGCATGTCTTGCCCTCCATCACACAGACTTTCTGTAATAAACCATACTAAGACTGTTAGCATAAAAATGCAGAAGAACAGTTGGGTGGTATTTGAGATCCAGATTATATGGACTGCCTCTTTGACTTCAAATTATCCTCTCCATATTCTTGACAAAGAATGTCTTAGTTTTCATTTCAGTGCAAATTTTACATGGCTTGGAATATACAACTACCGCATTAATTGCTTGAACTGTTGGAAGTCCTCAAAGCTTAGTAATGGCCAATGGCTTGGGAAATCCTTACATTTCAGCTTCTTTCAACCCTTATAAATTAACTGGTCTGAGACAGATAACTATCATGAATTCTTTGTTCACTCCAACTTTAACGTTCCATTGCACTGCAAATCTTGTAAATAAGAAACCAATCAACAGTTTTGTGCACGCAAGGAACAGAAAAAGTGTTTTGTTTAAACTCCCAAACAAGTGCATTGTGATTCAGAGGTTCAACCAAACATTCCTAGATGGGCTGCAGCTTAGTGAAGCTGAAACCCCAAACATAATTTTTTGGCTTCCTACCAAGACAAATTTTGTAGGCATCTTCCAGAAAGAGTAGGCAAAGGTGAAATATTTCATCCCTCACTCCTCTTGTCTCTTACATGGCCTGTGGGCCACCCAGCCAACTTTCTCAGTGGCCTCCTTTGTTTTCATTGCCAGACACTGCTTTGGCCCTTAAATTCAAGTGTAGCATATCCAACCAGTCTCCATCTGATATTATCAATGCCTATCAATGCCTTCCAATCTCTACCTAGATAAGACCTATTGCTGGACAATTCGGCCAGTGATCTTGACTTCTTCTTTTTCTGTCTGTATTCCAAAATAAATTCTGCCTACAAGTTTGGGAACTATGCCTGGGTATAACGTACGCCGTAACACCTGAAATCGGCTGCTTTATGCCTAGAACATTTTATATATCCTTGTCTGCAATAGCAAAACTTTAAAGCATGCATCTGGAGCAACTGCTTATTTAAAAGGCATTTATGTCTTGGATCCTTAAAGGCTGGAGGTTTTTGAAGAGATGACACACCAGGACCAATTGCCCCAAGTCCAACACAAAAGATGGTTCTTCTGATAAGATTGTTTTCATTCAGGGTTACAAAGCCAATGAGTTATTTCAATATTATAAGTTCATACTTAGTTTCTTTTATACAGCATGGAAGGAAGGAAGGAAGGAAGGAAGGAAGGAAGGAAGGAAGGAAGGAAGGAAGGAAGGAGGGAGGGAGGGAGGGAGGGAGGGAGGGAGGGAAGGAAAGAAGGAAGGACCCATTCAGGATTGATTGATATTATTCCACAGAGGAAAATGGTTTGAATGTTCAACTTACCAATAGAAACTGCTCTTAGTTAAATACATATCTGTAAAAATATGAAAGCAAAGGAAAGAAGATGAGGACTGAAAAATGTTTTGTTGCAAGCAAGCTTAACATAGAAATAAGTAAAAGCACTTCCAGACTAGGACTCTGCACCAGTTCAAACCTAACCCTGTGCTTCTGTGATCTCATACTGTTGACTGTGTTCAAAAGTTGAGCTGGTTTAGTTGTCAGCTGCTGCATATTTCAAATGTGACAGTTCCGTGGAGCTTGTGAACCACCTGTTTCTCTGTTGTCAGGAACTCCTGTGCCATTCCATCTCATCCTGCTGAACATCAGCCGCTCTAGCAGGTGAAAAGAGAGTTTGATGCCTTTGCAACTCCTGCGATAGGAACCACTTTGATTTTTGTTTGTGTTTCATTCTTTAATCAAACAAATCCTCAAAACCTAAAGCAAATGAATGCATTGGGTGAGGCTGTACAATGGATTTATTTTATTCCTTTTTCTCTTGGGGATGTCGAGAGGACATATTTGTTGCTACATGGCCTATGCCAACTCAGAATTCAGATAAACACTGGGTAATTTCCAACTTTGTTTGCAGTCAATCCCTATATAGTGATATATTGAACCATATATGGATTGGTTCCTTTTTATCTTGTTCTTGGTTGATTTTAATGTATAATTCTTAATGTTAAATATTTTTAATGTCCTTATTGTTTTATATTACTTTTTATATTGTTGTAAGCCATATAGAATCACTTCACAGTGATATAGCAATAGCAATAGCACTTAGACTTATGTACCACTTCACAGTGTTTTATAGCCCTCTCTAAGTGGTTTACAGAGTCAGCATATATTGCCTTCAACAATTTGGGTCCTCATTTTACAGACCTTGGAAGGATGGAAGGTTGAGTCAATCTTGTGCTGGTGAGAATCAAACTGCTGGCAGTTGGCAGAATTAGCAGAATTAGCCTGCAATACTGCATTCTAACCACAGCACCACCATCACTTATTTATAATAAATAAATAAATGCCAAAAATTGCTAACTGGCAAAATGGGACAAAGTGTCAAGCAAAAGCCATGATCTCTCTCTCTCTCTCTCTCTCTCTCTCTCTCTCTCTCTCTCTCTCTCTCTCTCTCTCTCTCTCTCTCTCTCATCTATATTAATATGACATGGAATTTTCAAGAACCACTGGAAATAATATTGTGGGCAACTGTCATACTCAGTCCCAAAAAGAGTGGCCTTTGATTATTGCTTTTTTTTAGACATTATTAAATTTAGAAAAAAAAGATCAAATATAAAACAACAAAAGCAATCAAAAGGGGGAAGGGGGGGGAAAGAAGGGAGGGAAGGGATAAACAAAGAATTATAGAAAAAGAAAGACTTCTGACTTTCCTCAATACGGATGCAAATATATAATCAGATAATCTCTGACTCTAAACTAAGCATCACATAACCAATATCTACTTCTTAAATTGAACAGGATATATAATATTTATACGATCTTAAACCAATCTAACTGCCCAGACATTAATTCAAAAATACTTATTAAGCATGATTATAATGGTCTTTGGCTAGTCCATCTGCATACTAGCCACAGAATTGAGACGGAAAGTAGGACACCAGGTGATCCCTCCTCTAATCTGCTCCATAAAGAAGAGTAGGGCGGAGGGGGATGATATATCCAGCAAGAACAGGGAATGCTTCTTTCCTCCTCCTTCTCAGCATTGTGATACCAGGAAAGAGAAAATGGTTGTATATTTTCCAAGTATTTTTAAAGGCTAGGGAAGTAGAAACAGAGATGGTGTGGAACAAAGAGGTAAGAGTGCTAGAAAAACAGCTACCAGTATTAAAACAAAGGCGATACAGGTAGTCCTCAATTTACAACTATTCATTTAGTGACCTTTTAAAGTTACAACAGCACTGAAAAAAGTGACTTATGACGCTTACAACCATTGGAGCACTTGATCAAAATTCGGAGGCTTGGCAACTGGCATTTACTTGTGACGGTTGCAGTTTTCTAGGGTCACATGATCACCTTTTGGGACCTTCTGACGAGCAAAGTTAATGGGGGAAGTCAGATTCACTTAAGAAACATGCTTAACAGCTGCAGCCATTCATTTAACAACTGTGGCAAGAAAGGTTGTAAAATCAATCAAAAGTCACTTAACAACTATGCTGCTTAACAACAGAAATTTTGGGATCAGTTGTGGTTGCACGTCAACCCGTACCTGTTAACAAGTGTAAGGTTGGCCCAGCCTAGGGAACAAATCTGATGGCACTTAGGGAAGAGAAAGAGTTTATTTTTCATTCAGATGAATTGGAAAATTCTAATCTTGTTCTCGGTAAGAAATTCAATTTGAAAAGTTATTCTGAAATGGGACTGATGATTGAACGACTCCCTGATCGTTTACAGACTCTAATGTAAGTAAAAACAGTCAGTTGCAAAAATTGCTATTTTTTTTAAAAAAAAATTATCTTGGGAAGCATTGCTATGGAACCGTGTTGAATGTTCATTAATGCTTCACTGCTTGGAGGAACAGAAGCCAATTACTCTAGATGAATTAGCTGGCTACACTGTAAAAAAAAAATAAACATTTCACATCAGACTACTTTAGTAACAGACAGATAGGGTCTGATCACTGACAACAGGAAATCTCGTCTAATTAATTTTTTAGCCAAAGGGAGAAAAATAGCACAGATTTCATATGAGATGCATTTGGTACTGGAGCACGGATTAACATTTTTTTTTCACATGGTAAGTTTTATATGTCCAACATTTTCAGCACTGAATTCAGAGGAATATTTTTTCCTCCAATGAATATGGTTAGAATGACATCCATACTTGATGTCAGAATAATTGATTATGAAAGTATATCTCAGGTATTCCATGGCTACAGTACTAGACTTTCAGGGATTTTTTTGTGCCACTAGGAACTAAAGAAGGAAATAAGTAAATATAAGCCTATTCTCCGATTTCTGTGGATTCCAATAACAGGGTAAAGCAGAATCAGAACTCCTTGATTGTGTACATAGTTTCTTCAATATTCAAAGTTTAGGTAACTGGTATTACTCCCAGGTAGTTGGATATAGGATTGCAATTGAAAATTCCCTTCCTTTTTTCCTTTTTCCTTTCCTTCTTTCCTGGTATGTTAAGTGGAATTTTCCTCCAATGAGATTTTTCCCATGTATTTTACCACGAAAGATAGATAGGGCAGGCTAGAAAAGTTAGTGCCCTCCTAACCACACCAAAGCACTCCGAATTTGTTTGTGATGTCCATTTTGCTCTATGAGTTCATGGTGACCTAACCCCAACCCTAAGTGGAGTAGTATTCCAATGGGATTTTCCCATGTATTTTATCAGGAAACATAGATAGGGCAGCCTAAAAAAGTCAGTGCCTTCCTAACCATACCCAAGCACTCAGAATATATTGGGGATCTCTATTTTGCTCTTTGAGTTCATGGTGATTTTTCTTCCAAAGGGATTTTCCTATGTATTTTACTAGGAAACATAGATAGGGCAGGTTAGAAAAGTCAGTTCCCTCCTAACCATACCCAAGCACTCCGAATTTGTGGCCCATTAGATGAGTTTGGCTGCAGTGGTAATGGTAGACTGGGTGAGTGTGGCCGGGGTGGGTGTGGCCATCTCAATGTTGCCTGTGTGGAGAGACATCTGTGGGGGCCAGGCAGGGTTGGGAGAGATCCAGGGAGTCTCTGGCAGGTGGGACGGTGGGCAGAAGAGTCGTCCTATGGGGTGAGGCGAGGCAGGGAGCAGGGCAGGGATGCCATTGTCGCAGGGCAAGGCAAGGCAAAGCAGGGGCTGGGGCGGCTGCTGCCTGACACCATTGGCCCCTGCACACAGTGAGCACATGGGGGCCAACTTTGATCATCAGCAGCCACAGCCAGTCGGCACCTCGCTTTCAGCACAAACTGGCTGTTTGCCGCCTCACGCGTCACACCCAATGCGGCTGCCATGAGGCCGTGGAAGAAGCCAGTTGGAGGTAAAGAACCGTATACCGTTTTCTTACCGCTGCCCAGCATGTTCTGTAGTCTCATGGCCACAGCATTGGGCAGAAGGTGGCAAACAGCTGGTTTTGGCGTGATGTGGCTAGGAGGATGCGGATAACTGACTGAGGCTGGGCTGGGCTGGGGCCTGGCACACCGCAGCCTGCCTGCTCATCCTCTCATCTGCCGGCCAGGGCTGCATTTACTCACACATAAGCATGGTAGATGACCGCCCAGCCACGGGACCTTTCCAGCACGTTGTAGAGGAAATTCTCAAGCTTGTGGTAGAAGGTGTTCCTCAAGGGCGGCTTCATGTTGATGGCCGACCGGCGCTTGCTGAGGATCAAGCCAAGTTTGCCACCACAGCCACCGCCGCCATGAGAGCCAGTGATCAGCAGACCCCCGTGGCGGGAGGACTTGGGGTCCCGGAGGCCAGCCCCACGAAGCCCACCTTCTTCTTCTCCGAGCTGCCCAGATACAAGCCCCCATTGTGCGACTTCTGTACCATCTTGCAGCTGCAGTGGCGGTAGTATGGAAGAACATTGTGTCCTCAGAGCAGGTGCAGGTGTGACAGCCGCGCAGGGCAGAGGCACTGCCCAGGGCCAGACATGGCACCAGCATGGCAGGGGCAGAGCCGGGAGAGACTGTGGTGGCGGTGGCGTGGAGAGGATCATGGGCTGAGAGCAGGCACGAGCTGGGCAGCTGTGCAACACAGAGGCGCTGCCTGGGGCCGGAGCAGGGCAGCAGCATGACGGCGGCAGAGCTGGGCAGAACTGCGGCGGCTGCGGTGACGGCTGGGTCCCTTTCGCCAAAGCAACAGCAGTGGAGGTGGCGGCTGTGCAGAGAAGGAGGTGGACGAGGTGAGGGCATCTAGGTGGGGAGGGGGCAGCACCCTTACCATGCGTGGCTTCAGCAGGTTTCTGGCAGGGGGAGGAAAGAACCTGCTCTACCAACATTCTAGCAGCGCCGCGTTGCTTCTCTACCCCATACACAAGCCCTTCCCCACCCCTAGCATGGAGCGCCCTGCTCCTGCCGCTGCCCCCACCCCCACATGGCACTTTCTTTCCAGCTCCGAATTGTTGCTTCCTCCAATGCTGTGTGCGACTAAAATGTTCAATAAATCAATTCCAACTATAAGAGATCTTTTTTTTCCCGTGAGAAGTTGAAATTGATTGATTGATGGAACTTTTTTTTTCATATAGTGATGCAGGCCTAAAGCGAAAAAGGTTTTATAAAACCTAGCTGAAGGCCTAGGAGTGCGGAGTGCCATAGGTTCGCCACCACGGACGTAGGGTTAAGGTTAGGTCACCGTGAATTCAAAGAGCAAAATGGACATTCCCAACAAACTCGGAATACTTGAGAATGGTTTGGAGGGCACTGACTTTCCTAGGCCGCACTATTTATATTTCCTGAAAAATACATGGCAAAATCCCATTGGAGAAAAATTTCATTTTGGGTTAGGGTTAGGTCACCATGAACTCATACAGCAAAATGGACATCGCCAACTAAGTCGGAGTGCTTGGTTATGGTTAGGAGGGCACTGACTTTTCTAGCGTGCCCTATGTTTCCTGGTAAAATAGATGGCAAAATCCCATTGGAGGAAAATTCCACTTAATGTTAGGTCACCATAAACTCATACAGCAAAATGGACATCGCCAACAAAGTCAGAGTGCTTGGTTATGGTTAGGAGGGCAATGATTTTAATAGCGTGCCCTATGTTTCCTGGTAAAATAGATGGGAAAATCCCATTGGAAGAAAATTCCACTTAATGTTAGGTCACCATGAACTCATAGAGCAAAATGGTCATTGCCAACAAATTCGCTGGGGTAGGTTATGGTTAGGAGGGAAGTGACTTTTCAAGCCTGCCCTATGTTTCCTGGTAAAATATATGGGAAAATCCCATTGGAGGAAAATTCCACTAAGGCTTAGGACACCATGAACTCTTAGAGAAAAATGGACATTGCCAACATATTTGGAGTGGTTGGTTATGGTTAGGAAGGCATTAACGTTTCTAGGCTGCCCTATCTACGTTTCTTGGTAAAATACATGGGAAAATCCCATTGGAGGAAAATTCCAGTTAGGGTTAGGGTTAGGTCACCATCAAATCATACAGCAAAATGGACATAGCCAATATATTTGGAGTGCTTGGGTATGGTTAGGAAGGCAGAGACATTTCTAGGCTGCCCTATTTACATTTCCTGGTAAAATATATGAGAAAATTTGATTGGAGGAAAATTCCACTTAGTGTTAGGGTTTGGTCACCGTGAACTCATAGAACAAAATGGAGATTTCCAAAATATTTGGAGTGCTTGGGTATGGTTAGGAATGTACTGACTTTTCTATGCTGCCCTATCTATGTTTCCTAGTGAAATACATGGGAAAAATCCCATTGGAGGAAAATTCCATATACGGTTAGGGTTAGGTCACCATGACCACATACAGCAAAATGGACATCGCAAACAAGTTCGGAGTGGTTGGTTATGGTTAGGAGAGCATTGACTTTTCTAGGCTGCCCTATCTATGTTTCTTGGTAAATTACATGGGAAAATCCCATTTGAGGAAAATTCCAGTTAGGGTTAGGTTAGGTCACCATGAACACATACAGCAAAATGGAATTCGCAAACAAGTTCAGACTGGTTGTTAATGGTTAGGAGGGTTCTGGCTTTTCTAGCCTGCTCTATTTATATTTCCTGGTAAAATATATGGGAAAATCCCATTGGAGGAAAATTCCACTTAGGGTTAGGGTTAGGTCACCGTGAACACATAGAGCAAAATGGACATTTCCAAAATATTCGGAGTGCTTGGGTATGGTTAGGAATGTACTGACTTTTCTATGCTGCCCTATCTATATTTCCTAGTAATTATATGGGAAAATCCCATTGGAGGAAAATTTCACCTAGGGTGGAATCATAGAGAAAAATGGACATCGCCAACAAATTCAGAGTGGTTGGTTATGGTTAGGAAGGTACCGACCTTTCTAGGCAGACCGATCTATATTTCCTTGTAAAATACATGGGAAAATCCCATTTGAGAAAAATTCCAGTTAGGATTAGGGTTAGGTCACCATGAACTCATATAGCAAAATGGACAACGCCAACAAGTTCGGAGTGGTTGGTTATGGTTAGGAGGGTACTGGCTTTTCTAGGCTGCCCTATTTACTTTTCCTGGTAAAATATATGGGAAAATTGCATTGGAGGAAATTCCAGTTAGAGTTAGGTTAGATCACCATGAACTCATACAGCAAAATTGATATGAACAACAAGTTCAGAGTGGTTGGTTATCATTAGGAGGGCACTGACTTTTCGAGGCTGCCCTATCTAGGTTTCTTGGTAAAATACATAGGAAAATCCCATTTGAGGAAAATTCCAGTTAGAGTTAGAGTTAGGTCACCATGAACTCACAGAGCAAAATGGACATCGCCAACAAGTTCGGAGTTATTGCTTATGGTTAGGAAGGTACCGGCTTTTCTAGGCTGCCCTATCTATGTTTCCTGGTAAAATACATGGGAAAATGGCATTGGAGGAAAATTCCACTTAAGGTTAGGGTTAGGTTACCATGAGCCCATACAGCAAAATGGACATCGCCAACAAATTCGGAGTGGTTGTTAATGGTTAGGAGGGTTCTGGCTTTTCTAGCCTGCTCTATTTATATTTCCTGGTAAAATACATGGGAAAATCGCATTGGAGGAAAATTCCACTTAGGGTTAGGGTTAGTCACCATGAACTCATATAGCAAAATGGACATCGCCAACAAAATCGGAGTGGTTGGTTATTGTTAGGAGAGCATTGACTTTTCTAGGCTGCCCTATCTATGCTTCTTGGTAAATTACTTGGGAAAATCCCATTGGAGGAAAATTCCACTTAGGGTTAGGGTTAGGTCACCATGATCTCATACAGCAAAATGGACATAGCCAATATATTTGGAGTGCTTTGGTATGGTTAGGAATGTACTGAGTTTTCTTTGCTGCCCTATCTATATTTCCTAGTAAATAAATGAGAAAATCCAATTGGAGTAAAATTCCACCCAGGGTGGAATCATAGAGAAAAATGGCATCGCCAACAAATTCAGAGTGGTGGGTTATGGTTAGGATTGTACCGAGTTTTCTAGGCTAACCCATCCATATTTCCTTGTAAAATACATGGGAAAATCCCATTTGAGGAAAATTCCAGTTAGGGTTAGGTTAGGTCACCATGAACTCATACAGCAAAATGGACATCGCCAATATATTCAGAGTGCTTTGGTATGGTTAGGAGGGCACTGACTTTTCTAGGCTGCCCTATATATGTTTCTTGGTAAAATAGATGGGAAAATCCCATTTGAGGAAAATTCCAGTTAGGGTTAGGATTAGGGGATCATGAACTCATACAGCAAAATGGACATCGCAAACAAATTTGGAGTGGTTGGTTATGGTTAGGAAGGCATTGATTTTCTAAACTTCCCTATCTATATTTCCTGGTAAAATACTTGGGAAAATCCCATTTGAGGAAAATTCCAGTTAGGGTTAGGTTAGGTCACCATGAACTCATACAGCAAAATGGAAATCGCCAACATATTCAGAGTGGTTGTGGATGGTTAGGAGGGCACTGGCTTTTCTAGTCTGCTCTATTTATATTTCCTGGTAAAATACATGGGAAAATCCCATTGGAGGAAAATTCCAGTTAGGGTTAGGGTTAGGTCACCATGAACCCATACAGCAAAATGGACATAGCCAATAATTTTGGAGTGCTTGGGTATGGTTAGGAAGGCAGAGACATTTCTAGGCTGCCCTATTTACATTTCCTGGTAAAATATATGGGAAAGTTCGATTGGAGGAAAATTCCACTTAGGGTTAGGGTTAGATCACTGTGAACTCATAGAGCAAAATGGAGATTTCCAAAACATTTGGAGTGCTTGGGTATGGTTAGGAATGTACTGACTTTGCTATGCTGCCCTATCTATGTTTCCTAGTGAAATACATGGGAAAAATCCCATTGGAGGAAAATTCCACTTAGGGTTAGGGTTAGGTAACCATGAACTCATATAGCAAAATGGAATTCGCAAACACATTCGGAGTGGTTGGTTATGGTTAGGCGGGAAGTGACTTTTCTAGCGTGCCCTAAGTTTCCTGGTAAAATACATGGAGAAATCCCACTGGAGGACATTCCAGTTAGTGTTCGGGTTATATCACCATGAACTCATACAGCAAAATGGATATCAACAACAAGTTCAGAGTGGTTGGTTATCATGAGGAGGGCACTGACTTTTCTAGGCTGCCCTATCTAGGTTTCTTGGTAAAATACATAGGAAAATACCATTTGAGGAAAATTCCAGTTAGGGTTAGAGTTAGGTCACCATGAACTCACAGAGCAAAATGGACATCGCCAACAAGTTCGGAGTTGTTGGTTGTGGTTAGGAAGGAACTGACTTTTCTAGCGTGCCATATCTATGTTTCTTGGTAAAATACATGGGAAAATCCCATTGGAGGAAAATCTAGTTAGGGTTCGGATTAGGTCACCATGAACTCATAGAGCAAAACTGACATCATCAACAAATTCGGAGTTCTTGGGTATTGTTAGGAAGGTACTGGCTTTTCCAGGCTGCTCTATCTATGTTTCCTGGTAAAATACATGGGAAAATCCCATTGGAGGAAAATCCAGTTAGGGTTCGGGTTAGGTCACCATGAACTCATAGAGCAAAATGGTCATTGCCATTTTGGCAATGACCAATACAGCAAAATGGACATTGTCAACAAATTCGGAGTTCTTGGGTATTGTTAGGAAGGTACTGGCTTTTCCGGGCTGCCCTATCTATGTTTCCTGGTAAAATACATGGGAAAATGTAATTGGAGGAAAATTCCACTTAGGGTTAGGGTTAGGTAACCATGAACCCATACAGCAAAATGGACATTGCCAACATATTCGGAGTGGTTGGTTATGGTTAGGAAGGTACTGACTTTTCTAGCGTGCCTTATCTATGTTTCTTGGTAAAATACATGGGAAAATCCCATTGGAGGAAAATCCAGTTAGGGTTCGGGTTAGGTCACCATGAACTCATAGAGCAAAATGGTCATTGCCATTTTGGCAATGACCAATACAGCAAAATGTATGTCACCAAGAAATTTGTAGTGGTTGGTTGTGGTTAGAAGGGCACTGACTTTTCTAGGCTGCCCTATCTTTGTTTCTTGGTAAAATAGATTGGAAAATCCCATTTGAGGAAAATTCCAGTTAGGGTTAGGGTTAGGTAACCATGAACCCATACAGCAAAATGGACATCGTCAACAAATTTGGAGTTCTTGGGTATGGTTAGGAAGGTACTGGCTTTTCCAGGCTGCTCTATCTATGTTTCCTGGTAAAATACATGGGAAAATGTCATTGAAGGAAAATTCCACTTAGGGTTAGGGTTAGGTCACCATGAACTCATACAGCAAAATGGAATTCGCAAACAGTTTCGGAGTGGTTGGTTATGGTTAGGAAGGCACCGACTTTTCAAGGCTGCCCTATCTATGTTTCTCAGTAAATTACATGGGAAAATCCCATTGGAGGAAAATTCCAGTTAGGGTTAGGTCACCATGAACTCATATAGCAAAATGGACAACACCAACAAAATCGGAGTGGTTGGTTATGGTTCGGAGAGCATTGACTTTTCTAGGTTACCCTATCTATGTCTCTTGGTAAATTACATGGGAAAATCCCATTTGAGGAAAATTCCAGTTACGGTTAGGGTTAGGTCACCATGAACTCATACAGCAAAATGGAATTCGCAAACAAGTTCGGAGTGGTTGGTTACGGTTAGGAGGGCATTGACTTTTCAAGGCTGCCCTATCTATGTTTCTTGGTAAATTACATGGGAAAATCCCTTTTGAGGAAAATTCCATTAGGAGTTAGGGTTAGGTCACTCTGAACTCATACAGCAAAATGGACATCGCCAACATATTCGGAGTGGTTGTGGATGGTTAGGAGGGCACTGGCTTTTTTAGCCTGCTCTATTTATATTTCCTGGTAAAATACATGGGAAAATCCCATTGGAGGAAAATTCCAGTTAGCGTTAGGGTTAGGTCACCATGAACCCATACAGCAAAATGGACATAGCCAATATATTTGGAGTGGTTGGTTATAGTTAGGAAGACAGAGACATTTCTAGGCTGCCCTATTTACATTTCCTGGTAAAATATATGGGAAAATTCAATTGTAGGAAAATTCCACTTAGGGTTAGGGTTAGGTCACCGCGAACTCATAGAGCAAAATGGAGATTTCCAAAATATTTGGAGTGCTTGAGTATGGTTAGGAATGTACTGACTTCTCTATGCTGCTCTATCTATGTTTCCTATTGAAATACATGGGAAAAATGCCATTGGAGGAAAATTCCACTTAGGGTTAGGTCACCATGAATTCATATAGCAAAATGGCAATCACCAACAAATTTGGAGTGGTTGGTTATGGTTAGGAGAGCAATGACTTTTCAAGCCTGCCCTATCTATTATTCCTAGTAAAATACATAGGAAAATGTCCTTGGAGGAAAATTCCAGTTAGGGTTAGGGTTATGTCACCATGAATTCATACAGCAAAATGGATATCGCAAATAAGTTCAGAGTGGTTGGTTATGGTTAGGAGGGCACTGACTTTTCTAGCGTGCCCTATATTTCCTGGAAACATACATTGGAAAATCCCATTGGAGAAAATTCCAGTTAGGGTTTGGGTTAGGTTACCATGAACTCATAGAGCAAAATGGACATTGCCAACATATTTGGAGTTCTTGAGTATTGTTAGGAAGGCACTGAGTTTTCTAGCGTGCCCTATGTTTCCTGGTAAAATACATGGAAAAATCCCATTGGAAGAAATTCCATTAGGGTTAGGGTTAGGTCACCATGAACTCATACAGCAAAATGGATATCCACAAGAAGTTCAGAGTGCTTGGTTATCATTAGGAGGGCACTGAATTTTCTAGGCTGCCCTATCTATGTTTCTTGGTAAACATAGATGGGAAAATCCCATTGGAGGAAATTCCAGTTAGGGTAAGGTCACCATGAACTCATAGAGCAAAATGGACATCGCGAACAAGTTCGGAGTTGTTGCTTATGGTTAGGAAGGTATTGACTGTTCTAGAATGCCTTATCTATGTTTCTTGGAAAAATACATGAGAAAATCCCATTGGAGGAAAATTCCCCTTAGGATTAGTGTAAGGTCACCATGAACTCATACAGCAAAATGGACATCGCCAACAAATTTGGAGTGGTTGATTATGGTTAGGAGGGGACTGAATTTTCTAGGCTGCCCTATCGATGTTTCTTGGAAAAATACATGGGAAAATCCCATTTGAGGAAAATTCCACTTAAGGATAGGGTTAGGTCACTATGAAGTCATAGAGCAAAATGGACATCTACAAAACATTCAAAGTGCTTGGGTATGGTTAGGAAGGTACTGACTTTTCTAGGCTGACCCATCTATATTTCCTTTTAAAATACATGGGAAAATCCCATTGGAGGAAAATTCTAGTTAGGGTTAGGGTTAGGTCTCCATGAACTCATACAGCAAAATGGACATTGCCAATATATTCGGAGTGCTTGGGTGTGGTTAGGAGGGCAGCGACTTATCTAGGCTGCCCTATTATGTTTCCTGGTAAAATACATGGGAAAATCCCATTGGAGGAAAATTCTACTTAGGGATAGGGTTAGGTCACCATGAACTCATACAGCATAATGGATGTCGCCAAAAAATTTGGAGTGGTTGGTTATGGTTACGAGGGCACTGAGCTTTCAAGGCTGTCCTATCTATGTTTCTTTGTAAATTACATGGGAAAATCCCTTTTGAGGAAAATTCCACTAGGAGCTAGAGTTAGGTGACCATAAACTCATATAGCAAAATGGACATCGCCAACATATTCGGAGTGGTTGTTGATGGTTAGGAGGGCACTGGCTTTTCTAGCCTGCTGTATTTACATTGCCTGGTAAAATATATGGGAAAATCCGATTGGAGGAAGATTCCACTTAGGGTTAGGGTTGGGTCAGCGTGAACACATAGAGCAAAATGGACATTTCCAAAATATTCAGAGTGCTTGGGTACGGTTAGGAATATACTAACTTTTCTATGCTGCCCTATCTATATTTCCTAGTAAATGAATGGGAAAATCCCATCGGAAGAAAATTCCAGTTAGGGTTAGGGTTAGGTCACCGTGAAAACATATAGCAAAATGGAGATCGCCAACAAATTCAAAGTGGTTGGTTATGGTTAGGAGAGCATTGACTTTTCTAGCGTGCACTATCTATGTTTCCTAGTAAAATACATGGGAAAATCCCATTGGAGGAAAATTCCACTTAGGATTAGGATTATGTCACCATGAACTCATAGAGCATAATGTATGTCACCAAGAAATTTAAGTGGTTGGTTGTGGTTAGAAGGGCACTGACTTTTCTAGGCTGCCCTATCTTTGTTTCTTGGTAAAATAGATTGGAAAATCCCATTTGAGGAAAATTCAAAGTTAGGGTTAGGGTTAGGTCACCATGAACTCATACAGCAAAATGGAAATCGCAAATACGTTCAGAGTGGTGGGTTATGGTTAGGAGGGAACTGACTTTTCTAGCGTGCCCGATGTTTCCTGGTAAAATACATGGGAAAATCCCATTGGAGGAAATTCCAGTTAGGGTTCGGGTTAGGTCACCATGAACTTTTAGAGCAAAATGGACTTTGCCAACATATTTGGAGTTCTTGGGTATTGTTAGGAGGGCACTGACTTTTCTAGCCTGCCCTATGTTTCCTGGTAAAATACATGGAAAAATCCCAGTGGAGGAAAATTCCAGTTAGGGTTAGGGTTAGGTCACCATGAACTCATATAGCAAAATGGACATCGCCAATATATTTGGAGTGCTTTGGTATGGTTAGGAGGGCAGAGACTTTTCTAGGCTGCCCTATTTATGTTTCTTGGTAAAATAGATGGGAAAATCCCATTTGAGGAAAATTCCAGTTAGGGTTAGGGTTAGGTCACCCTAAACTCATAGAGCAAAATGGACATCGCCAACATATTTGGAGTGGTTGTTAATGGTTAGGAGGGTACTGGCTTTTCTAGGTTGCTCTATGTTTCCTGGTAAAATATATGGGAATATCCCATTGGAGGAAAATTCCACTTAGGTTTAGGGTTAGGTCACCGTGAACTCATAGAGCAAAATGGACATCACCAATAAGTTCGGAGTGGTTGATTATGGTTAGGAAGGCACTGACTTTTCTAGCCTGCCCTATCTATATTTCCTGGTAAAATACTTGGGAAGATCCCTTTTGAGAATAATTCCTGTAGGAGTTAGAGTTAGGTCACCCTAAACTCATACAGCAAAATGGACATCGGCAACATATTCGTAGTGGTTGTTAATGGTTAGGAGGGTGCTGGCTTTTCTAGCCTGCTCCATTTATATTTCCTGGTAAAATACATGGGAAAATCCCATTGGAGGAAAATTCCAGTTAGGGTTAGGGTTAGGTCACCATCAACTGATACAGCAAAATCGACATAGCCAATATATTTGGAGTGGTTGATTATGGTTAGGAAGTCACTGGCTTTTCTAGCGTGCTCTATCTATATTTCCTCTTAAAATACTTGGGAAAATCCCTTTTGAGAAAAATTCCAGTAGGAGTTAGGGTTAGGTCACCATGAACTCATACAGCAAAATGGACATCGCCAACATATTCGGAGTGGTTGTACATGGTTAGGGTTAGGTCACCATGAACTCATATCTCAAAATGGACAACGCAAATATATTCGGAGTGCTAGGGTATGGTTAGGGGGGAAGAGGCTTTCTAAGCTGCCTTATTTAATTTTCTTCATAAAATACATGAGAAAATCCCATTGGATGAAAATTCCACCCAGGGTGGAATCATAGAGAAAAATGGACATTGCCAACAAATTCGGCATGGTTGGTTATGGTTAGGAAGGTACCGACTTTTCTAGGCTGACCCATCTATTTTTCCTTGTAAAATACATGGGAAAATCTCATTGGAGGAAAATTCCAGTTAGGGTTAGGGTTAGGTCACCATGAACTCATAGAGCATAAAGTATGTCGCCAAGAAATTTGTAGTGGTTGGTTATGGTTAGGAGGGCATTGACTTTTCTAGGCTGCCCTATCTATGTTTCTTGGTAAAATAGATGGGAAAATCCCATTTGAGGAAAATTCCAGTTAGGGTTAGGGTTAGGTCACCATGAAATCATACAGCAAAATGGACATCGCCAATAAGTTCGGAGTGGTTGATTATGGTTAGGAAGGAACTGACTTTTCTAGCCTGCCCCCTCTATGTTTCCTAGTAAAATACATGGGAAAATCCTATTGGAGGAAAATTCCACTTAGGGTTAGGGTTAGGTCACCATGAACTCATAGAGCATAAAGTATGTTGCCAAGAAATTTGTAGTGGTTGGTTATGGTTAGGAGGGCATAGACTTTTCTAGGCTGCCCTATCTATGTTTCTTGGTAAAATTTATGGGAATATCCCATTGGAGGAAAATTCCACTTAGGGTTAGGGTTAGGTCACCATGAAATCATACAGCAAAATGGACATCGCCAATATATTTGGAGTGCTTTGTTATGGTTAGGAGGGCAGCGACTTTTCTAGGCTGCCCTATCTATGTTTCCTGGTAAAATATATGGGAATATCCCATTGGAGGAAAATTCCACTTAGGGTTAGGGTTAGGTCACCGTGAACTCATGGAGCAAAATGGACATCGCCAATAAGTTCTGAGCGGTTGGTTATGGTTAGGAAGGCACTGATTTTTCTAGCCTGCCCTATCTATATTTCCTGGTAAAGTACTTGGGAAAATCCCTTTTGAGAAAAATTCCAGTAGGAGTTAGGTTTAGGTCACCATGAACTCATACAGCAAAATGGACATCGCCAACATATTCGGAGTGGTTGTTAATGGTTAGGAGGTTACTAAATTTTCTACCTGCTCTATCTATGTTTCCTGGTAAAATATATGGGAATATCCCATTGGAGGAAAATTCCACTTAGGGTTAGGTCACCATGAACTCATAGAGCAAAATGGACATCGCCAATAAGTTCGGAGTGGTTGATTATGGTTAGGAAGGCACTGACTTTTCTAGCCTGCCCTATCTATATTTCCTGGTAAAATACTTGGGAAAATCCCAGTGGAGGAAAATTGCACTTAGGGTTAGGGTTAGGCCACCATGAACTCATATATCAAAATGGACAACGCAAATATATTCGGAGTGCTTGGGTATGGTTAGGAGGGAAGAGGCTTTTCTAAGCTGCCCTATTTAATTTTCTTCATAAAATATATGGGAATATCCCATTGGAGGAAAATTCCACTTAGGGTTAGGGTTAGGTCACCGTGAACTCATAGAGCAAAATGGACATCGCCAATAAGTTCAGAACGGTTGGTTATGGTTAGGAAGGCACTGACTTTTCTAGCCTGCCCTATCTATATTTCCTAGTAAAATACATGGGAAAATCCCATTGGAGGAAAATTCCACTTAGGGTTAGGGTTAGGTCACCATGAACTCATAGAGCATAAAGTATGTCACCAAGAAATTTGTAGTGGTTGGTTATGGTTAGGAGGGCATTGTCTTTTCTAGGCTGCCCTATCTATGTTTCTTGGTAAAATAGATGGGAAAATGGTTAGGAGGGTGCTGGCTTTTCTAGCCTGCTCTATTTATATTTCCTGGTAAAATATATGGGAATATCCCATTGGAGGAAAATTCCACTTAGGGTTAGGGTTAGGTCACCATGAAATCATACAGCAAAATGGACATCGCCAATATATTTGGAGTGCTTTGTTATGGTTAGGAGGGCAGCGACTTTTCTAGGCTGCCCTATCTATGTTTCCTGGTAAAATATATGGGAATATCCCATTGGAGGAAAATTCCACTTTGGTTTAGGGTTAGGTCACCATGAACTCATAGAGCAAAATGGACATCGCCGATAAGTTCAGAGCGGTTGGTTATGGTTAGGAAGGGACTCAGTTTTCTAGCCTGCTCTATCTATATTTCCTCTTAAAATACTTGGGAAAATCCCTTTTGAGAAAAATTCCAGTAGGAGTTAGGGTTAGGTCACCATGAACTCATACAGCAAAATGGACATCGCCAACATATTTGGAGTGGTTGTTAATGGTTAGGAGGGTGCTGGATTTTCTAGCCTGCTCTATTTATATTTCCTGGTAAAATACATGGGAAAATCCCATTTGAGGAAAATTGCATTAGGGTTAGCCACCATGAACTGTATGTGCTTGGGTCTGGTTATTTTCTAAGCTGCCCTATTTAATTTTCTTCATAAAATATATGGGAATATCCCATTGGAGGAAAATTCCACTTAGGGTTAGGGTTAGGTCACCGTGAACTCATAGAGCAAAATGGACATCGCCAATAAGTTCGGAGTTGTTGATTATGGTTAGGAAGGCACTGACTTTTCTAGCCTGCCCTCTCTATGTTTCCTAGTAAAATACATGGGAAAATCCAATTGGAGGAAAATTCCACTTAGGGTTAGGGTTAGGTCACCATGAACTCATAGAGCATAAAGTATGTCGCCAAGAAATTTGTAGTGGTTGGTTATGGTTAGGAGGGCATTGAGTTTTCTAGGCTGCCCTATCTATGTTTCTTGGTAAAATAGATGGGAAAATCACATTTGAGGAAAATTCCAGTTAGGGTTAGGGTTAGGTCACCATGAAATCATACAGCAAAATGGACATCGCCAAGATATTTGGAGTGCTTTGTTATGGTTTGGAGGGCAGCGACTTTTCTAAGCTGCCCTATCTATGTTTCCTGGTAAAATATATGGGAATATCCCATTGTAGGAAAATTCCACTTAGGTTTAGGGTTAGGTCACCGTGAACTCATAGAGCAAAATGGACATCGCCGATAAGTTCAGAACGGTTGGTTATGGTTAGGAAGGCACTGAGTTTTCTAGCCTGCTCTATCTATATTTCCTCTTAAAATACTTGGGAAAATCCCTTTTGAGAAAAATTCCAGTAGGAGTTAGAGTTAGGTCACCATGAACTCATACAGCAAAATGGACATCACCAACATATTCGGAGTGGTTGTTAATGGTTAAGAGGGTGCTGGCTTTTCTAGCCTGCTCTATTTATATTTCCTGGTAAAATATATGGGAATATCCCATTGGAGGAAAATTCCACTTAGGGTTAGGGTTAGGTCACCGTGAACTCATAGAGCAAAATGGACATCGCCAATAAGTTCGGAGTGGTTGATTATGGTTAGGAAGGCACTGACTTTTCTAGGCTGCCCTCTCTATGTTTCCTAGCAAAATACATGGGAAAATCCCATTGGAGGAAAATTCCACTTAGGGTTAGGGTTAGGTCATCATGAACTCATAGAGCATAAAGTATGTCGCCAAGAAATTTGTAGTGGTTGGTTATGATTAGGAGGGCATTGACTTTTCTAGGCTGCCCTATCTATGTTTCTTGGTAAAATAGATGGGAAAATCCCACTTGAGGAAAATTCAAGTTAGGGTTAGGGTTAGGTCACCATGAAATCATACAGCAAAATGGACATCGCCAAGATATTTGGAGTGCTTTGTTATGGTTTGGAGGGCAGCGACTTTTCTAGGCTGCCCTATCTATGTTTCCTGGTAAAATATATGGGAACATCCCATTGGAGGAAAATTCCACTTAGGTTTAGGGTTAGGTCACCGTGAACTCATAGAGCAAAATGGACATCGCCAATAAGTTCAGAGCGGTTGGTTATGGTTAGGAAGGCACTGACTTTTCTAGCCTGCTCTATCTATATTTCCTGGTAAAATACTTGGGAAAATCCCTTTTGAGAATAATTCCAGTAGGAGTTAGGGTTAGGTCACTCTAAACTCATACAGCAAAATGGACATCGGCAAGACATTCGTAGTGGTTGTACATGATTAGGAGGTGCTGGCTTTTCTAGCCTGCTCTATTTATATTTCTGGTAAAATACATGGGAAAATCCCATTGGAGGAAAATTCCAGTTAGGGTTAGGGTTATGTCACCATCAACTCATACAGCAAAATCGACATAGCCAATATATTTGGAGTGGTTGATTATGGTTAGGAAGTCACTGACTTTTCTAGCCTGCTCTATCTATATTTCCTCTTAAAATACTTGGGAAAATCCCTTTTGAGAAAAATTCCAGTAGGAGTTAGGATTAGGTCACCATGAACTCATATATCAAAATGGACAACGCAAATATATTCGGAGTGCTTGGGTATGGTTAGGAGGGAAGAGGCTTTTCTAAGCTGCCCTATTTAATTTTCTTCATAAAATATAAGGGAATATCCCATTGGAGGAAAATTCCACTTAGGGTTAGGGTTAGGTCACCGTGAACTCATAGAGCAAAATGGACATCGCCAATAAGTTCAGAGCGGTTGGTTATGGTTAGGAAGGCACTGACTTTTCTAGCCTGCCCTATCTATATTTCCTAGTAATATACATGGGAAAATCCCATTGGAGGAAAATTCCACTTAGGGTTAGGGTTAGGTCACCATGAACTCATAGAGCATAAAGTATGTCACCAAGAAATTTGTAGTGGTTGGTTATGGTTAGGAGGGCATTGTCTTTTCTAGGCTGCCCTATCTATGTTTCTTGGTAAAATAGATGGGAAAATGGTTAGGAGGGCAGCGACTTTTCTAGGCTGCCCTATCTATGTTTCCTGGTAAAATATATGGGAATATCCTATTGGAGGAAAATTCCACTTTGGTTTAGGGTTAGGTCACCGTGAACTCATAGAGCAAAATGGACATCGCCGATAAGTTCAGAGCGGTTGGTAATGGTTAGGAAGGGACTGAGTTTTCTAGCCTGCTCTATCTATATTTCCTCTTAAAATACTTGGGAAAATCCCTTTTGAGAAAAATTCCAGTAAGAGTTAGGGTTAGGTCACCATGAACTCATACAGCAAAATGGACATCGCCAATATATTTGGAGTGGTTGTTAATGGTTAGGAGGGTGCTGGCTTTTCTAGCCTGCTCTATTTATATTTCCTGGTAAAATATATGGGAATATCCCATTGGAGGAAAATTCCACTTAGGGTTAGGGTTAGGTCACCGTGAACTCATAGAGCAAAATGGACATCGCCAATAAGTTCGGAGTGGTTGATTATGGTTAGGAAGGCACTGACTTTTCTAGCCTGCCCTCTCTATGTTTCGTAGTAAAATACATGGGAAAATCCCAGTGGAGGAAAATTCCACTTAGGGTTAGGGTTAGGTCACCATGAACTCATAGAGCATAAAGTATGTCGCCAAGAAATTTGTAATGGTTGGTTATGGTTAGGAGGGCATTGAGTTTTCTAGGCTGCCCTATCTATGTTTCTTGGTAAATTAGATGGGAAAATCCCATTTGAGGAAAATTCCAGTTAGGGTTAGGGTTAGGTCACCATGAAATCATACAGCAAAATGGACATCGCCAATATATTTGGAGTGCTTTGTTATGGTTAGGAGGGCAGCGACTTTTCTAGGCTGCCCTATCTATGTTTCCTGGTAAAATATATGGGAATATCCCATTGGAGGAAAATTCCACTTAGGTTTAGGGTTAGGTCACCGTGAACTCATAGAGCAAAATGGACATCACCAATAAGTTCAGAGCGGCTGGTTATGGTTAGGAAGGCACTGACTTTTCTAGCCTGCCCTATCTATGTTTCCTAGCAAAATACATGGGAAAATCCTATTGGAGGAAAATTCCACTTAGGGTTAGGGTTAGGTCACCATCAACTGATACAGCAAAATGGACATCACCAAGATATTTGGAGTGCTTTGTTATGGTTTGTAGGGCAGCGACTTTTCTAGGCTGCCCTATCTATGTTTCCTGGTAAAATATATGGGAATATCCCATTGGAGGAAAATTCCACTTAGGTTTAGGGTTAGGTCACCGTGAACTCATAGAGCAAACTGGACATCACCAATAAGTTCGGAGTGGTTGATTATGGTTAGGAAGGCACTGACTTTTCTAGCCTGCCCTATCTATATTTCCTGGTAAAATACTTGGGAAAATCCCTTTTGAGAATAATTCCAGTAGGAGTTAGGGTTAGGTCACCCTAAACTCATACAGCAAAATGGACATCGGCAAAACATTCGTAGTGGTTGTACATGATTAGGAGGGTGCTGGCTTTTCTAGCCTGCTCTATTTATATTTCTGGTAAAATACATGGGAAAATCCCATTGGAGGAAAATTCCAGTTAGGGTTAGGGTTATGTCACCATCAACTGATACAGCAAAATCGACATAGCCAATATATTTGGAGTGGTTGATTATGGTTAGGAAGTCACTGACTTTTCTAGCCTGCTCTATCTATATTTCCTCTTAAAATACTTGGGAAAATCCCTTTTGAGAAAAATTCCAGTAGGAGTTAGGATTAGGTCACCATGAACTCATACAGCAAAATGGACATCGCCAACATATTCGGAGTGGTTGTGGATGGTTAGGAGGGTGCTGGCTTTTCTAGCCTGCTCTATTTATATTTCCTGGTAAAATACATGGGAAAATCCCATTTGAGGAAAATTGCACTTAGGGTTAGGGTTAGGCCACCATGAACTCATATATCAAAATGGACAACGCAAATATATTCGGAGTGCTTGGGTATGGTTAGGAGGGAAGAGGCTTTTCTAAGCTGCCCTATTTAATTTTCTTCATAAAATATATGGGAATATCCCATTGGAGGAAAATTCCACTTAGGGTTAGGGTTAGGTCACCGTGAACTCATAGAGCAAAATGGACATCGCCAATAAGTTCAGAGCGGTTGGTTATGGTTAGGAAGGCACTGACTTTTCTAGCCTGCCCTGTCTATATTTCCTGGTAAAATACTTGGGAAAATCCCTTTTGAGAAAAATTCCAGTAGGAGTTAGGATTAGGTCACCATGAACTCATACAGCAAAATGGACATCGCCAACATATTCGGAGTGGTTGTGGATGGTTAGGAGGGTGCTGGCTTTTCTAGCCTGCTCTATTTATATTTCCTGGTAAAATAAATGGGAAAATCCCATTTGAGGAAAATTGCACTTAGGTTTAGGGTTAGGCCACCATGAACTCGTATATCAAAATGGACAACGCAAATATATTCGGAGTGCTTGGGTATGGTTAGGAGGGAAGAGGCTTTTCTAAGCTGCCCTATTTAATTTTCTTCATAAAATATATGGGAATATCCCATTGGAGGAAAATTCCACTTAGGGTTAGGGTTAGGTCACCGTGAACTCATAGTGCAAAATGGACATCGCCAATAAGTTCGGAGTGGTTGATTATGGTTAGGAAGGCACTGACTTTTCTAGCCTGCCCTCTCTATGTTTCCTAGTAAAATACATGGGAAAATCCCATTGGAGGAAAATTCCACTTAGGGTTAGGGTTAGGTCATCATGAACTCATAGAGCATAAAGTATGTCGCCAAGAAATTTGTAGTGGTTGGTTATGGTTAGGAGGGCATTGAGTTTTCTAGGCTGCCCTATCTATGTTTCTTGGTAAAATAGATGGGAAAATCCCATTTGAGGAAAATTCCAGTTAGGGTTAGGGTTAGGTCACCATGAAATCATACAGCAAAATGGACATCGCCAAGATATTTGGAGTGCTTTGTTATGGTTTGGAGGGCAGCGACTTTTCTAGGCTGCCCTATCTATGTTTCCTGGTAAAATATATGGGAATATCCCATTGTAGGAAAATTCCACTTAGGTTTAGGGTTAGGTCACCGTGAACTCATAGAGCAAAATGGACATCGCCAATAAGTTCAGAGCGTTTGGTTATGGTTAGGAAGGCACTGACTTTTCTAGCCTGCCCTATCTATATTTCCTGGTAAAATACTTGGGAAAATCCCTATTGAGAATAATTCCAGTAGGAGTTAGGGTTAGGTCACCCTAAACTCATACAGCAAAATGGACATCGGCAACACATTCGTAGTGGTTGTACATGATTAGGAGGGTGCTGGCTTTTCTAGCCTGCTCTATTTATATTTCTGGTAAAATACATGGGAAAATCCCATTGGAGGAAAATTCCAGTTAGGGTTAGGGTTATGTCACCATCAACTCATACAGCAAAATCGACATAGCCAATATATTTAGAGTGGTTGATTACGGTTAGGAAGTCACTGACTTTTCTAGCCTGCTCTATCTATATTTCCTCTTAAAATACTTGGGAAAATCCCTTTTGAGAAAAATTCCAGTAGGAGTTAGGATTAGGTCACCATGAACTCATACAGCAAAATGGACATCGCCAACATATTCAGGTGGTTGTGGATGGTTAGGAGTGTGCTGGCTTTTCTAGCCTGCTCTATTTATATTTCCTGGTAAAATACATGGGAAAATCCCATTTGAGGAAAATTGCACTTAGGGTTAGGGTTAGGCCACCATGAACTCATATATCAAAATGGACAACGCAAATATATTCGGAGTGCTTGGGTATGGTTAGGAGGGAAGAGGCTTTTCTAAGCTGCCCTATTTAATTTTCTTCATAAAATATATGGGAATATCCCATTGGAGGAAAATTCCACTTAGGGTTAGGGTTAGGTCACCGTGAACTCATAGAGCAAAATGGACATCCAATAAGTTCGGAGTGGTTGATTATGGTTAGGAAGGCACTGACCTTTCTAGCCTGCCCTCTCTATGTTTCCTAGCAAAATACATGGGAAAATCCCATTGGAGGAAAATTCCACTTAGGGTTAGGGTTAGGTCATCATGAACTCATAGAGCATAAAGTATGTCGCCAAGAAATTTGTAGTGGTTGGTTATGGTTAGGAGGGCATTGACTTTTCTAGGCTGCCCTATCTATGTTTCTTGGTAAAATAGATGGGAAAATCCCATTTGAGGAAAATTCCAGTTAGGGTTAGGGTTAGGTCACCATGAAATCATACAGCAAAATGGACATCGCCAAGATATTATTTGGAGTGCTTTGTTATGGTTTGGAGGGCAGCGACTTTTCTAGGCTGCCCTATCTATGTTTCCTGGTAAAATATATGGGAATATCCCATTGGAGGAAAATTCCACTTAGGTTTAGGGTTAGGTCACCGTGAACTCATAGAGCAAAATGGACATCGCCAATAAGTTCAGAGCATTTGGTTATGGTTAGGAAGGCACTGACTTTTCTAGCCTGCCCTATCTATATTTCCTGGTAAAATACTTGGGAAAATCCCTATTGAGAATAATTCCAGTAGGAGTTAGGGTTAGGTCACCCTAAACTCATACAGCAAAATGGACATCGGCAACACATTCGTAGTGGTTGTACATGATTAGGAGGGTGCTGGCTTTTCTAGCCTGCTCTATTTATATTTCTGGTAAAATACATGGGAAAATCCCATTGGAGGAAAATTCCAGTTAGGGTTAGGGTTATGTCACCATCAACTCATACAGCAAAATCGACATAGCCAATATATTTGGAGTGGTTGATTACGGTTAGGAAGTCACTGACTTTTCTAGCCTGCTCTATCTATATTTCCTCTTAAAATACTTGGGAAAATCCCTTTTGAGAAAAATTCCAGTAGGAGTTAGGATTAGGTCACCATGAACTCATACAGCAAAATGGACATCGCCAACATATTCGGAGTGGTTGTGGATGGTTAGGAGGGTGCTGGCTTTTCTAGCCTGCTCTATTTATATTTCCTGGTAAAATACATGGGAAAATCCCATTTGAGGAAAATTGCACTTAGGGTTAGGGTTAGGCCAACATGAACTCATATATCAAAATGGACAACGCAAAAATTCGGAGTGCTTGGGTATGGTTAGGAGGGAAGAGGCTTTTCTAAGCTGCCCTATTTAATTTTCTTCATAAACTATATGGGAATATCCCATTGGAGGAAAATTCCACTTAGGGTTAGGGTTAGGTCACCGTGAACTCATAGTGCAAAATGGACATCGCCAATAAGTTCGGAGTGGTTGATTATGGTTAGGAAGGCACTGACTTTTCTAGCCTGCCCTATCTATGTTTCTTGGTAAAATAGATGGGAAAATCCCATTTGAGGAAAATTCCAGTTAGGGTTAGGGTTAGGTCACCATGAAATCATAGAGCATAAAGTATGTCGCCAAGAAATTTGTAGTGGTTGGTTATGGTTAGGAGGGCATTGAGTTTTCTAGGCTGCCCTACCTATGTTTCTTGGTAAAATAGATGGGAAAATCCCATTTGAGGAAAATTCCAGTTAGGGTTAGGGTTAGGTCACCATGAAATCATACAGCAAAATGGACATCGCCAAGATATTTGGAGTGCTTTGTTATGGTTAGGAGGGCAGCGACTTTTCTAGGCTGCCCTATCTATGTTTCCTGGTAAAATATATGGGAATATCCCATTGGAGGAAAATTCCACTTAGGTGTAGGGTTAGGTCACCGTGAACTCATAGAGCAAAATGGACATCGCCGATAAGTTCAGAGCGGTTGGTTATGGTTAGGAAGGCACTGAGTTTTCTAGCCTGCTCTATCTATATTTCCTCTTAAAATACTTGGGAAAATCCCTTTTGAGAAAAATTCCAGTAGGAGTTAGAGTTAGGTCACCATGAACTCATACAGCAAAATGGACATCGCCAACATATTCGGAGGGGTTGTTAATGGTTAGGAGGGTGCTGGATTTTCTAGCCTGCTCTATTTATATTTCCTGGTAAAATATATGGGAATATCCCATTGGAGGAAAATTCCACTTAGGGTTAGGGTTAGGTCACCGTGAACTCATAGAGCAAAATGGACATTGCCAATAAGTTCGGAGTGGTTGATTATGGTTAGGAAGGCACTGACCTTTCTAGCCTGCCCTCTCTATGTTTCCTAGCAAAATACATGGGAAAATCCCATTGGAGGAAAATTCCACTTAGGGTTAGGGTTAGGTCATCATGAACTCATAGAGCATAAAGTATGTCACCAAGAAATTTGTAGTGGTTGGTTATGGTTAGGAGGGCATTGAGTTTTCTAGGCTGCCCTATCTATGTTTCTTGGTAAAATAGATGGGAAAATCCCATTTGAGGAAAATTCCAGTTAGGGTTAGGGTGAGGTCACCATGAAATCATACAGCAAAATGGACATCCCCAGGATATTTGGACTGCTTTGTTATGGTTTGGAGGGCAGCGACTTTTCTAGGCTGCCCTATCTATGTTTCCTGGTAAAATATATGGGAATATCCCATTGGAGGAAAATTCCACTTAGGTTTAGGGTTAGGTCACCGTGAACTCATAGAGCAAAATGGACATCGCCAATAAGTTCAGAGCGGTTGGTTATGGTTAGGAAGGCACTGACTTTTCTAGCCTGCCCTATCTATATTTCCTGGTAAAGTACTTGGGAAAATCCCTTTTGAGAATAATTCCAGTAGGAGTTAGGGTTAGGTCACCCTAAACTCATACAGCAAAATGGACATCGGCAACATATTCGGAGTGGTTGTACATGACTAGGAGGGTGCTGGCTTTTCTAGCCTGCTCTATTTATATTTCTGGTAAAATACATGGGAAAATCCCATTGGAGGAAAATTCCAGTTAGGGTTAGGGTTAGGTCACCATCTACTCATACAGCAAAATCGACATAGCCAATATATTTGGAGTGGTTGATTATGGTTAGGAAGTCACTGACTTTTCTAGCCTGCTCTATCTATATTTCCTCTTAAAATACTTGGGAAAATCCCTTTTGAGAAAATTCCAGTAGGAGTTAGGGTTAGGTCACCATGAACTCATACAGCAAAATGGACATCGCCAACATATTCGGAGTGGTTGTTAATGGTTAGGAGGGTGCTGGATTTTCTAGCCTGCTCTATTTATATTTCCTGGTAAAATATATGGGAATATCCCATTGGAGGAAAATTCCACTTAGGGTTAGGGTTAGGTCACCGTGAACTCATAGAGCAAAATGGACATTGCCAATAAGTTCGGAGTGGTTGATTATGGTTAGGAAGGCACTGACCTTTCTAGCCTGCCCTCTCTATGTTTCCTAGCAAAATACATGGGAAAATCCCATTGGAGGAAAATTCCACTTAGGGTTAGGGTTAGGTCATCATGAACTCATAGAGCATAAAGTATGTCGCCAAGAAATTTGTAGTGGTTGGTTATGGTTAGGAGGGCATTGACTTTTCTAGTCTGCCCTATCTATGTTTCTTGGTAAAATAGATGGGAAAATCCCATTTGAGGAAAATTCCAGTTAGGGTTAGGGTTAGGTCACCATGAAATCATACAGCAAAATGGACATCGCCAAGATATTTGGAGTGCTTTGTTATGGTTAGGAGGGCAGCGACTTTTCTAGGCTGCCCTATCTATGTTTCCTGGTAAAATATATGGGAATATCCCATTGGAGGAAAATTCCACTTAGGTTTAGGGTTAGGTCACCGTGAACTCATAGAGCAAAATGGACATCACCAATAAGTTCAGAGCGGTTGGTTATGGTTAGGAAGGCACTGACTTTTCTAGCCTGCCCTATCTAAGTTTCTTGGTAAAATAGATGGGAAAATCCCATTTGAGGAAAATTCCAGTTAGGGTTAGGGTTAGGTCACCATGAAATCATAGAGCATAAAGTATGTCGCCAAGAAATTTGTAGTGGTTGGTTATGGTTAGGAGGGCATTGACTTTTCTAGGCTGCCCTATCTATGTTTCTTGGTAAAATAGATGGGAAAATCCCATTTGAGGAAAATTCCAGTTAGGGTTAGGGTTAGGTCACCATGAAATCATACAGCAAAATGGACATCGCCAAGATATTTGGAGTGCTTTGTTATGGTTTGGAGGGCAGCGACTTTTCTAGGCTGCCCTATCTATGTTTCCTGGTAAAATATATGGGAATATCCCATTGGAGGAAAATTCCACTTAGGTTTAGGGTTAGGTCACCGTGAACTCATAGAGCAAAATGGACATCGCCAATAAGTTCAGAGCGGTTGGTTATGGTTAGGAAGGCACTGACTTTTCTAGCCTGCCCTGTCTATATTTCCTGGTAAAATACTTGGGAAAATCCCTTTTGAGAAAAATTCCAGTAGGAGTTAGGATTAGGTCACCATGAACTCATACAGCAAAATGGACATCGCCAACATATTCGGAGTGGTTGTGGATGGTTAGGAGGGTGCTGGCTTTTCTAGCCTGCTCTATTTATATTTCCTGGTAAAATACATGGGAAAATCCCATTTGAGGAAAATTGCACTTAGGGTTAGGGTTAGGCCAACATGAACTCATATATCAAAATGGACAACGCAAATATATTCGGAGTGCTTGGGTATGGTTAGGAGGGAAGAGGCTTTTCTAAGCTGCCCTATTTAATTTTCTTCATAAAATATATGGGAATATCCCATTGGAGGAAAATTCCACTTAGGGTTAGGGTTAGGTCACCGTGAACTCATAGAGCAAAATGGACATTGCCAATAAGTTCGGAGTGGTTGATTATGGTTAGGAAGGCACTGACTTTTCTAGCCTGCCCTCTCTATGTTTCCTAGTAAAATACATGGGAAAATCCCAGTGGAGGAAAATTCCACTTAGGGTTAGGGTTAGGTCACCATGAACTCATAGAGCATAAAGTATGTCGCCAAGAAATTGGTAGTGGTTGGTTATGGTTAGGAGGGCATTGAGTTTTCTAGGCTGCCCTATCTATGTTTCTTGGTAAAATAGATGGGAAAATCCCATTTGAGGAAAATTCCAGTTAGGGTTAGGGTTAGGTCACCATGAAATCATACAGAAAAATGGACATCACCAAGATATTTGGAGTGCTTTGTTATGGTTTGGAGGGCAGCGACTTTTCTAGGCTGCCCTATCTATGTTTCCTGGTAAAATATATGGGAATATCCCATTGGAGGAAAATTCCACTTAGGTTTAGGGTTAGGTCACCGTGAACTCATAGAGCAAAATGGACATCGCCAATAAGTTCAGAGCGTTTGTTTATGGTTAGGAAGGCACTGACTTTTCTAGCCTGCCCTATCTATATTTCCTGGTAAAATACTTGGGAAAATCCCTATTGAGAATAATTCCAGTAGGAGTTAGGGTTAGGTCACCCTAAACTCATACAGCAAAATGGACATTGGCAACACATTCGTAGTGGTTGTACATGATTAGGAGGGTGCTGGCTTTTCTAGCCTGCTCTATTTATATTTCTGGTAAAATACATGGGAAAATCCCATTGGAGGAAAATTCCAGTTAGGGTTAGGGTTATGTCACCATCAACTCATACAGCAAAATCGACATAGCCAATATATTTAGAGTGGTTGATTACGGTTAGGAAGTCACTGACTTTTCTAGCCTGCTCTATCTATATTTCCTCTTAAAATACTTGGGAAAATCCCTTTTGAGAAAAATTCCAGTAGGAGTTAGGATTAGGTCACCATGAACTCATACAGCAAAATGGACAGCGCCAACATATTCAGAGTGGTTGTGGATGGTTAGGAGTGTGCTGGCTTTTCTAGCCTGCTCTATTTATATTTCCTGGTAAAATACATGGGAAAATCCCATTTGAGGAAAATTGCACTTAGGGTTAGGGTTAGGCCAACATGAACTCATATATCAAAATGGACAACGCAAATATATTCGGAGTGCTTGGGTATGGTTAGGAGGGAAGAGGCTTTTCTAAGCTGCCCTATTTAATTTTCTTCATAAAATATATGGGAATATCCCATTGGAGGAAAATTCCACTTAGGGTTAGGGTTAGGTCACCGTGAACTCATAGTGCAAAATGGACATCGCCAATAAGTTCGGAGTGGTTGATTATGGTTAGGAAGGCACTGACTTTTCTAGCCTGCCCTCTCTATGTTTCCTAGTAAAATACATGGGAAAATCCCATTGGAGGAAAATTCCACTTAGGGTTAGGGTTAGGTCACCGTGAACTCATAGAGCAAAATGGACATCGCCGATAAGTTCAGAGCGGTTGGTTATGGTTAGGAAGGCACTGAGTTTTCTAGCCTGCTCTATCTATATTTCCTCTTAAAATACTTGGGAAAATCCCTTTTGAGAAAAATTCCAGTAGGAGTTAGAGTTAGGTCACCATGAACTCATACAGCAAAATGGACATCGCCAACATATTCGGAGTGGTTGTTAATGGTTAGGAGGGTGCTGGATTTTCTAGCCTGCTCTATTTATATTTCCTGGTAAAATATATGGGAATATCCCATTGGAGGAAAATTCCACTTAGGGTTAGGGTTAGGTCACCGTGAACTCATAGAGCAAAATGGACATTGCCAATAAGTTCGGAGTGGTTGATTATGGTTAGGAAGGCACTGACCTTTCTAGCCTGCCCTCTCTATGTTTCCTAACAAAATACATGGGAAAATCCCATTGGAGGAAAATTCCACTTAGGGTTAGGGTTAGGTCACCGTGAAATCATACAGCAAAATGGACATCGCCAATAAGTTCAGAGAGGTTGGTTATGGTTAGGAAGGCACTGACTTTTCTAGCCTGCCCTATCTATATTTCCTGGTAAAATACTTGGGAAAATCCCTTTTGAGAATAATTCCAGTAGGAGTTAGGGTTAGGTCACCATCTACTCATACAGCAAAATGGACATCGGCAACATATTCGGAGTGGTTGTACATGACTAGGAGGGTGCTGGCTTTTCTAGCCTGCTCTATTTATATTTCTGGTAAAATACATGGGAAAATCCCATTGGAGGAAAATTCCAGTTAGGGTTAGGGTTATGTCACCATCAACTGATACAGCAAAATCGACATAGCCAATATATTTGGAGTGGTTGATTATGGTTAGGAAGTCACTGACTTTTCTAGCCTGCTCTATCTATATTTCCTCTTAAAATACTTGGGAAAATCCCTTTTGAGAAAAATTCCAGTAGGAGTTAGGATTAGGTCACCATGAACTCATACAGCAAAATGGACATCGCCAACATATTCGGAGTGGTTGTGGATGGTTAGGAGGGTGCTGGCTTTTCTAGCCTGCTCTATTTATATTTCCTGGTAAAATACATGGGAAAATCCCATTTGAGGAAAATTGCACTTAGGGTTAGGGTTAGGCCACCATGAACTCATATATCAAAATGGACAATGCAAATATATTCGGAGTGCTTGGGTATGGTTAGGAGGGAAGAGGCTTTTCTAAGCTGCCCTATTTAATTTTCTTCATAAAATATATGGGAATATCCCATTGGAGGAAAATTCCACTTAGGGTTAGGGTTAGGTCACCGTGAACTCATAGTGCAAAATGGACATCGCCAATAAGTTCGCAGTGGTTGATTATGGTTTGGAGGGCAGCGACTTTTCTAGCCTGCCCTCTCTATGTTTCCTAGTAAAATACATGGGAAAATCCCAGTGGAGGAAAATTCCACTTAGGGTTAGGGTTAGGTCACCATGAACTCATAGAGCATAAAGTATGTCGCCAAGAAATTTGTAGTGGTTGGTTATGGTTAGGAGGGCATTGAGTTTTCTAGGCTGCCCTATCTATGTTTCTTGGTAAAATAGATGGGAAAATCCCATTTGAGGAAAATTCCAGTGAGGGTTAGGGTTAGGTCACCATGAAATCATACAGCAAAATGGACATCGCCAAGATATTTGGAGTGCTTTGTTATGGTTTGGAGGGCAGCGACTTTTCTAGGCTGCCCTATCTATGTTTCCTGGTAAAATATATGGGAATATCCCATTGGAGGAAAATTCCACTTAGGTTTAGGGTTAGGTCACCGTGAACTCATAGAGCAAAATGGACATCGCCAATAAGTTCAGAGCGGTTGGTTATGGTTAGGAAGGCACTGACTTTTCTAGCCTGCCCTTTCTATATTTTCCTGTAAAATACTTTTGGAAAATCCTTTTGAAAAAATTCCAGTAAGAGTTGGATTAGGTCACCATGAACTCATACAGCAAAAATGGACATCGCCACATATTTCGGAAGTGGTTTGTGGATGTTTAAGGAGGGTGCTGGACTTTCTAGCCTGCTCTATTTTATATTTCCTGTAAAATACATGGAAAAATCCCATTTGATGAAAATTGCACTTAGGGTTAGGGTTAGCCAACATTACTCATATATCAAAATGGACAACGCAACTATATTCGGAGTGCTTGGGTATGGTTAGGAGGGAAGAGGCTTTTCTAAGCTGCCCTATTTAATTTTCTTCATAAAATATATGGGAATATCCCATTGGAGGAAAATTCCACTTAGGGTTAGGGTTAGGTCACCGTGAACTCATAGAGCAAAATGGACATTGCCAATAAGTTCGGAGTGGTTGATTATGGTTAGGAAGGCACTGACTTTTCTAGCCTGCCCTCTCTATGTTTCCTAGTAAAATACATGGGAAAATCCCAGTGGAGGAAAATTCCACTTAGGGTTAGGGTTAGGTCACCATGAACTCATAGAGCATAAAGTATGTCGCCAGGAAATTTGTAGTGGTTGGTTATGGTTAGGAGGGCATTGAGTTTTCTAGGCTGCCCTATCTATGTTTCTTGGTAAAATAGATGGGAAAATCCCATTTGAGGAAAATTCCAGTTAGGGTTAGGGTTAGGTCACCATGAAATCATACAGCAAAATGGACATCGCCAAGATATTTGGAGTGCTTTGTTATGGTTTGGAGGGCAGCGACTTTTCTAGGCTGCCCTATCTATGTTTCCTGGTAAAATATATGGGAATATCCCATTGGAGGAAAATTCCACTTAGGTTTAGGGTTAGGTCACCGTGAACTCATAGAGCAAAATGGACATCGCCAATAAGTTCAGAGCATTTGGTTATGGTTAGGAAGGCACTGACTTTTCTAGCCTGCCCTATCTATATTTCCTGGTAAAATACTTGGGAAAATCCCTATTGAGAATAATTCCAGTAGGAGTTAGGGTTAGGTCACCCTAAACTCATACAGCAAAATGGACATCGGCAACACATTCGTAGTGGTTGTACATGATTAGGAGGGTGCTGGCTTTTCTAGCCTGCTCTATTTATATTTCTGGTAAAATACATGGGAAAATCCCATTGGAGGAAAATTCCAGTTAGGGTTAGGGTTATTTCACCATCAACTCATACAGCAAAATCGACATAGCCAATATATTTGGAGTGGTTGATTACGGTTAGGAAGTCACTGACTTTTCTAGCCTGCTCTATCTATATTTCCTCTTAAAATACTTGGGAAAATCCCTTTTGAGAAAAATTCCAGTAGGAGTTAGGATTAGGTCACCATGAACTCATACAGCAAAATGGACATCGCCAACATATTCAGAGTGGTTGTGGATGGTTAGGAGGGTGCTGGCTTTTCTAGCCTGCTCTATTTATATTTCCTGGTAAAATAAATGGGAAAATCCCATTTGAGGAAAATTGCACTTAGGTTTAGGGTTAGGCCACCATGAACTCATATATCAAAATGGACAACGCAAATATATTCGGAGTGCTTGGGTATGGTTAGGAGGGAAGAGGCTTTTCTAAGCTGCCCTATTTAATTTTCTTCATAAAATATATGGGAATATCCCATTGGAGGAAAATTCCACTTAGGGTTAGGGTTAGGTCACCGTGAACTCATAGTGCAAAATGGACATCGCCAATAAGTTCGCAGTGGTTGATTATGGTTTGGAGGGCAGCGACTTTTCTAGCCTGCCCTCTCTATGTTTCCTAGTAAAATACATGGGAAAATCCCAGTGGAGGAAAATTCCACTTAGGGTTAGGGTTAGGTCACCATGAACTCATAGAGCATAAAGTATGTCGCCAAGAAATTTGTAGTGGTGGGTTATGGTTAGGAGGGCATTGAGTTTTCTAGGCTGCCCTATCTATGTTTCTTGGTAAAATAGATGGGAAAATCCCATTTGAGGAAAATTCCAGTTAGGGTTAGGGTTAGGTCACCATGAAATCATACAGAAAAATGGACATCACCAAGATATTTGGAGTGCTTTGTTATGGTTTGGAGGGCAGCGACTTTTCTAGGCTGCCCTATCTATGTTTCCTGGTAAAATATATGGGAATATCCCATTGGAGGAAAATTCCACTTAGGTTTAGGGTTAGGTCACCGTGAACTCATAGAGCAAAATGGACATCGCCAATAAGTTCAGAGCGTTTGGTTATGGTTAGGAAGGCACTGACTTTTCTAGCCTGCCCTATCTATATTTCCTGGTAAAATACTTGGGAAAATCCCTATTGAGAATAATTCCAGTAGGAGTTAGGGTTAGGTCACCCTAAACTCATACAGCAAAATGGACATCGGCAACATATTCGGAGTGGTTGTAGATGACTCGGAGGGTGCTGGCTTTTCTAGCCTGCTCTATTTATATTTCTGGTAAAATACATGGGAAAATCCCATTGGAGGAAAATTCCAGTTAGGGTTAGGGTTATTTCACCATCAACTCATACAGCAAAATCGACATAGCCAATATATTTGGAGTGGTTGATTACGGTTAGGAAGTCACTGACTTTTCTAGCCTGCTCTATCTATATTTCCTCTTAAAATACTTGGGAAAATCCCTTTTGAGAAAAATTCCAGTAGGAGTTAGGATTAGGTCACCATGAACTCATACAGCACAATGGACATCGCCAACATATTCGGAGTGGTTGTGGATGTTAGGATGTGGCTGGCTTTTCTGGCCTGCTCTATTTATATTTTCCTGATAAAATACATGGGAAAATCCCATTGGAGGAAAATTCTACTTAGGGTTAGGTCACCATGAACTCATAAAGCAAAATGGACATTGCCATCAATTTCGGAGTGCTTGGGTATGGTTAGGAGGGCACTGACTTTTCTAGCCTGCCCTATCTATATTTCCTGTAAAATTCATGTGAAAATCCCTTTAGAGGAAAATTCGACTTAGAGTTATGGTTAGGTCACCATGAACTCACAGAGCAAAATTGACATTGCCATAAGTTCGGAGTGTTGATTATGGGTTAGGAAGGCACTGACCTTTCTAAGCCTGCCCTCAGAGTCTCTATGTTTCCTTAGCAAATACTGGAAAAGTCCCATGGGGAAAATTCCATCTTAGGGTTAGGGGTAGGTCATCATGAACTCGATACAGCAAAATGTATGTCACCAAGAAATTTGTAGTGGTTGGTTGTGGTTAGAAGGGCACTGACTTTTCTAGGCTGCCCTATCTTTGTTTCTTGGTAAAATAGATTGGAAAATCCCATTTGAGGAAAAATCCAGTTAGGGTTAAGGGTAGGTCACCATTAAAGCATACAGCAAAATGGGACTCGCCAAGATATTTGGAGTGCTTTGGTTTGGTTGGGAGGCAGCGACTTTTCGAGGCTGCCCTATCTATGTTTCCTGTTAAAATAGTATGGAATATCCCGCTTGTAGGACAAATTCCACTTAGGTGTAGTGTTAGGTTCAGCCGTGAACTCATAGAGCAAAATGGACATCGGCACACATTCATAGTGTGTTGTACAGATATAGGGTGCTGGCTTTTCTGCCTGCTCTATTTATCTTTCTGGTAACATGCATGGGAAAAATCCATTGAGGAAAATTTCCAGTTAGGGTTAGGGTTATGTCACCATCAACTCATACAGCAAAATCGACAAGCCAATATATTTGGGGAGAGTGGTTGATTACGGTTCTGAGTCACTGAGTTTTCTAGCCTGCTCTATCTATATTTCCTCTTAAAATACTTGGGAAAATCCCTTTTGAGAAAAATTCCAGTAGGAGTTAGGGTTAGGTCACAATCAACTCAAACAGCAAAATGGACATCGCCAACATATTCGGAGTGGTTGTACATGTTTAGGAGGGTGCTGGCTTTTCTAGCCTGCTCTATTTATATTTCCTGGTAAAATACATGGTAAAATCCCATTTGAGGAAAATTGCACTTAGGGTTAGGGTTAGGTCACCATGAACTCATATATCAAAATGGACAACGCAAATATATTCGGAGTGCTTGGGTATGGTTAGGAGGGAAGAGGCTTTTCTAAGCTGCCCTATTTAATTTTCTTCATAAAATATATGGGAATATCCCATTGGAGGAAAATTCCACTTAGGGTTAGGGTTAGGTCACCGTGAACTCATAGAGCAAAATGGACCTTGCCAATAAGTTCGGAGTGGTTGATTATGGTTAGGAAGGCACTGACCTTTCTAGCCTGCCCTCTCTATGTTTCCTAGCAAAATACATGGGAAAATCCCATTGGAGGAAAATTCCACTTAGGGTTAGGGTTAGGTCATCATGAACTCATAGAGCATAAAGTATGTCGCCAAGAAATTTGTAGTGGTTGGTTATGGTTAGGAGGGCATTGACTTTTCTAGTCTGCCCTATCTATGTTTCTTGGTAAAATAGATGGGAAAATCCCATTTGAGGAAAATTCCAGTTAGGGTTAGGGTTAGGTCACCATGAAATCATACAGCAAACTGGACATCGCCAAGATATTTGGAGTGCTTTGTTATGGTTTGGAGGGCAGCGACTTTTCTAGGCTGCCCTATCTATGTTTCCTGGTAAAATATATGGGAATATCCCATTGTAGGAAAATTCCACTTAGGTGTAGGGTTAGGTCACCGTGAACTCATAGAGCAAAATGGACATCGGCAACACATTCATAGTGGTTGTACATGATTAGGAGGGTGCTGGCTTTTCTAGCCTGCTCTATTTATATTTCTGGTAAAATACATGGGAAAATCCCATTGGAGGAAAATTCCAGTTAGGGTTAGGGTTATGTCACCATCAACTCATACAGCAAAATCGACATAGCCAATATATTTAGAGTGGTTGATTACGGTTAGGAAGTCACTGACTTTTCTAGCCTGCTCTATCTATATTTCCTCTTAAAATACTTGGGAAAATCCCTTTTGAGAAAAATTCCAGTAGGAGTTAGGATTAGGTCACCATGAACTCATACAGCAAAATGGACAGCGCCAACATATTCAGAGTGGTTGTGGATGGTTAGGAGTGTGCTGGCTTTTCTAGCCTGCTCTATTTATATTTCCTGGTAAAATACATGGGAAAATCCCATTTGAGGAAAATTGCACTTAGGGTTAGGGTTAGGCCAACATGAACTCATATATCAAAATGGACAACGCAAATATATTCGGAGTGCTTGGGTATGGTTAGGAGGGAAGAGGCTTTTCTAAGCTGCCCTATTTAATTTTCTTCATAAAATATATGGGAATATCCCATTGGAGGAAAATTCCACTTAGGGTTAGGGTTAGGTCACCGTGAACTCATAGAGCAAAATGGACATTGCCAATAAGTTCGGAGTGGTTGATTATGGTTAGGAAGGCACTGACTTTTCTAGCCTGCCCTCTCTATGTTTCCTAGTAAAATACATGGGAAAATCCCAGTGGAGGAAAAGTCCACTTAGGGTTAGGGTTAGGTCACCATGAACTCATAGAGCATAAAGTATGTCGCCAAGAAATTTGTAGTGGTTGGTTATGGTTAGGAGGGCATTGACTTTTCTAGGCTGCCTCTCTATGTTTCTTGGTAAAATAGATGGGAAAATCCCATTTGAGGAAAATTCCAGTTAGGGTTAGGGTTAGGTCACCATGAAATCATACAGCAAAATGGACATCGCCAATATATTTGGAGTGCTTTGTTATGGTTAGGAGGGCAGCGACTTTTCTAGGCTGCCCTATCTATGTTTCCTGGTAAAATATTTGGGAATATCCCATTGGAGATAAATTCCACTTAGGTTTATGGTTAGGTCACCGTGAACTCATAGAAGAAAATGGACATCGCCAATAAATTCAGAGCGTTTGGTTATGGTTAGGAAGGCACTGAGTTTTCTAGCCTGCCCTATCTATATTTCCTGGTAAAATACGTTTGGGAAAATCCTATTGAAGACTAATTTCCAGTAGGATTTAGGGTTAGGTCCCCCAAACTCATCCGCAAAATGGACATTATCGGCAACACATTCATAGTGGTTGTAACTTGATTAGGAGGGTGCTGGCTTTTCTAGCCTGCTCTATTTATATTTTCTGGTAAAATACATGGGAAAATCCATTGGAGGAAAATTCCAGTTAGGGTTAGGTTATGTCACCATCACTCATACAGTCAAAATCGACATAGCCAATATATTTAGAGTGTTTTATTACGGTTAGGAGTCAATTGCCTTTTCTAGCCTGCTCTATCTATATTTCCTCTTAAATACTTGGGAAAATCCCTTTTTTTTTTTTGGGAGAAAACTTCCAGTAGGAGTTAGGATTATGTCACCATGAACCTCCCCAAATACAGCAAATGACAGCGCCAACATATTCAGAGTGGTTGTGGCATGGTTTATTAGTGTCTGCTTTTTTCTAGCCTGCTCTATCTATATTTCCTCTTAAAATACTTGGGAAAATCCCTTTTGAGAAAAATTCCAGTAAGAGTTAGGGTTAGGTCACCATGAACTCATACAGCAAAATGGACATCGCCAATATATTTGGAGTGGTTGTTAATGGTTAGGAGGGTGCTGGCTTTTCTAGCCTGCTCTATTTATATTTCCTGGTAAAATATATGGGAATATCCCATTGGAGGAAAATTCCACTTAGGGTTAGGGTTAGGTCACCGTGAACTCATAGAGCAAAATGGACATCGCCAATAAGTTCGGAGTGGTTGATTATGGTTAGGAAGGCACTGACTTTTCTAGCCTGCCCTCTATATGTTTCCTAGTAAAATACATGGGAAAATCCCAGTGGAGGAAAATTCCACTTAGGGTTAGGGTTAGGTCACCATGAACTCATAGAGCATAAAGTATGTCGCCAAGAAATTTGTAATGGTTGGTTATGGTTAGGAGGGCATTGAGTTTTCTAGGCTGCCCTATCTATGTTTCTTGGTAAATTAGATGGGAAAATCCCATTTGAGGAAAATTCCAGTTAGGGTTAGGGTTAGGTCACCATGAAATCATACAGCAAAATGGACATCGCCAATATATTTGGAGTGCTTTGTTATGGTTAGGAGGGCAGCGACTTTTCTAGGCTGCCCTATCTATGTTTCCTGGTAAAATATATGGGAATATCCCATTGGAGGAAAATTCCACTTAGGTTTAGGGTTAGGTCACCGTGAACTCATAGAGCAAAATGGACATCACCAATAAGTTCAGAGCGGCTGGTTATGGTTAGGAAGGCACTGACTTTTCTAGCCTGCCCTATCTATATTTCCTGGTAAAAATACTTGGGAAACATCCCTTTGAGAAAAATTCCAGTAGGAGTTAGGATTAGTTCACCATGAACTCATACAGCAAAATGGACATCGCCAAACATATCGGAGTGGTTGTGGATGGTTAGGAGGGTGTGGCTTTTTCTAGCATGCTCTATTTATATTTCCTTGTAAAATACATGGGAACAAATCCCATTTGAGGAAATTGCACTTAGGTTAGGGTTAGGCCAACATGAAACTATATATCAAAATGGACACGCCAATAATATTCGGAGTGCTTGGGTTATGGGTTAGGAGGGAAGAGGCTTTTTAAGCTGCCTATTAATTTTCTTCATTAAAATTAGGGGAATATCCAATGGAGGAAAAATTCCACTTAGGGTTAGGGTTAGGTCACCGTTGAACTCATAGAGCAAATGGACATCGCCAATAAGTTCGGCAGTGGTTGAGTATGGTAGAAGGCACTGACTTTTAGCCTGCCTCTCTCTATTTTTTCCTGGTAAAATAAATGGGAAAAATCCCATTGGAGAAAAATTCCACTTAGGGTTAGGGTTAGGTCATCATGAACTCATAGAGCATAAAGTATGTCACCAAGAAATTTGTAGTGGTTGGTTATGGTTAGGAGGGCATTGAGTTTTCTAGGCTGCCCTATCTATGTTTCTTGGTAAAATAGATGGGAAAATCCCATTTGAGGAAAATTCCAGTTAGGGTTAGGGTGAGGTCACCATGAAATCATACAGCAAAATGGACATCGCCAAGAATGTGGCGTGCTTTGTTATGCGTTTGGAGGCAGCGACTTTTCTGAGGCTGCCCTATCTATGTTTCCTGGTTAAAATATATGGGCATATTCCCATGGGAGGAAAAAATTACACTTAGGTTTCGGTTAGGCCCGTGGGAAATCATAGAGCAAAAATGGACATCGCCAATAAGTTCAGAGCGTTTGGTTATGGTTAGGAAGTCACTGACTTTTCTAGCCTGCCCTATCTATATTTCCTGGTAAAATACTTGGGAAAATCCCTATTGAGAATAATTCCAGTAGGAGTTAGGGTTAGGTCACCCTAAACTCATACAGCAAAATGGACATCGGCAACACATTCGTAGTGGTTGTACATGATTAGGAGGGTGCTGGCTTTTCTAGCCTGCTCTATTTATATTTCTGGTAAAATACATGGGAAAATCCCATTGGAGGAAAATTCCAGTTAGGGTTAGGGTTATTTCACCGTGAACTCATAGAGCAAAATGGACATCGCCAATAAGTTCAGAGCGGTTGGTTATGGTTAGGAAGGCACTGACTTTTCTAGCCTGCCCTGTCTATATTTCCTGGTAAAATACTTGGGAAAATCCCTTTTGAGAAAAATTCCAGTAGGAGTTAGGATTAGGTCACCATGAACTCATACAGCAAAATGGACATCGCCAACATATTCGGAGTGGTTGTGGATGGTTAGGAGGGTGCTGGCTTTTCTAGCCTGCTCTATTTATATTTCCTGGTAAAATACATGGGAAAATCCCATTTGAGGAAAATTGCACTTAGGGTTAGGGTTAGGCCAACATGAACTCATATATCAAAATGGACAACGCAAATATATTCGGAGTGCTTGGGTATGGTTAGGAGGGAAGAGGCTTTTCTAAGCTGCCCTATTTAATTTTCTTCATAAAATATATGGGAATATCCCATTGGAGGAAAATTCCACTTAGGGTTAGGGTTAGGTCACCGTGAACTCATAGTGCAAAATGGACATCGCCAATAAGTTCGGAGTGGTTGATTATGGTTAGGAAGGCACTGACTTTTCTAGCCTGCCCTCTCTATGTTTCCTAGTAAAATACATGGGAAAATCCCAGTGGAGGAAAATTCCACTTAGGGTTAGGGTTAGGTCACCATGAACTCATAGAGCATAAAGTATGTCGCCAAGAAATTTGTAGTGGTTGGTTATGGTTAGGAGGGCATTGAGTTTTCTAGGCTGCCCTATCTATGTTTCTTGGTAAAATAGATGGGAAAATCCCATTTGAGGAAAATTCCAGTTAGGGTTAGGGTTAGGTCACCATGAAATCATACAGCAAAATGGACATCACCAAGATATTTGGAGTGCTTTGTTATGGTTTGGAGGGCAGCGACTATTCTAGGCTGCCCTATCTATGTTTCCTGGTAAAATATATGGGAATATCCCATTGGAGGAAAATTCCACTTAGGTTTAGGGTTAGGTCACCGTGAACTCATAGAGCAAACTGGACATCACCAATAAGTTCGGAGTGGTTGATTATGGTTAGGAAGGCACTGACTTTTCTAGCCTGCCCTATCTATATTTCCTGGTAAAATACTTGGGAAAATCCCTTTTGAGAATAATTCCAGTAGGAGTTAGGGTTAGGTCACCCTAAACTCATACAGCAAAATGGACATCGGCAACATATTCGGAGTGGTTGTAGATGACTAGGAGGGTGCTGGCTTTTCTAGCCTGCTCTATTTATATTTCTGGTAAAATACATGGGAAAATCCCATTGGAGGAAAATTCCAGTTAGGGTTAGGGTTAGGTCACCATCAACTCATACAGCAAAATCGACATAGCCAATATATTTGGAGTGGTTGATTATGGTTAGGATGTCACTGACTTTTCTAGCCTGCTCTATCTATATTTCCTCTTAAAATACTTGGGAAAATCCCTTTTGAGAAAAATTCCAGTAGGAGTTAGGGTTAGGTCACCATGAACTCATACAGCAAAATGGACATCGCCAACATATTCGGAGTGGTTGTACATGGTTAGGAGGGTGCTGGCTTTTCTAGCCTGCTCTATTTATATTTCCTGGTAAAATATATGGGAATATCCCATTGGAGGAAAATTCCACTTAGGGTTAGGGTTAGGTCACCATGAACTCATAGAGCATAAAGTATGTCGCCAAGAAATTTTTAATGGTTGGTTATGGTTAGGAGGGCATTGACTTTTCTAGGCTGCCCTATCTATGTTTCTTGGTAAAATAGATGGGAAAATCCCATTTGAGGAAAATTCCAGTTAGGGTTAGGGTTAGGTCACCATGAAATCATACAGCAAAATGGACATCGCCAATATATTTGGAGTGCTTTGTTATGGTTTGGAGGGCAGCGACTTTTCTAGGCTGCCCTATCTATGTTTCCTGGTAAAATATATGGGAATATCCCATTGTCGAAAATTCCACTTAGGTTTAGGGTTAGGTCACCGTGAAATCATACAGCAAAATGGACATCGCCAATAAGTTCAGAGCGGTTGGTTATGGTTAGGAAGGCACTTACTTTTCTAGCCTGCCCTATCTATATTTCCTGGTAAAATACTTGGGAAAATCCCTTTTGAGAATAATTCCAGTAGGAGTTAGGGTTAGGTCACCCTAAACTCATACAGCAAAATGGACATCGGCAACATATTCGTAGTGGTTGTACATGATTAGGAGGGTTCTGGCTTTTCTAGCCTGCTCTATTTATATTTCTGGTAAAATACATGGGAAAATCCCATTTGAGGAAAATTCCAGTTAGGGTTAGGGTTAGGTCACCATCAACTCATACAGCAAAATCGACATAGCCAATATATTTGGAGTGGTTGATTATGGTTAGGAAGTCACTGACTTTTCTAGCCTGCTCTATCTATATTTCCTCTTAAAATACTTGGGAAAATCCCTTTTGAGAAAAATTCCAGTAGGAGTTAGGGTTAGGTCACCATGAACTCATACAGCAAAATGGACATCACCAACATATTCGGAGTGGTTGTACATGGTTAGGAGGGTGCTGGCTTTTCTAGCCTGCACTATTTATATTTCCTGGTAAAATACATGGGAAAATCCCATTGGAGGAAAATTCCAGTTAGGGTTAGGGGTAGGTCACCATGAACTCATAGAGCATAAAGTATGTCGCCACGAAATTTGTAGTGGTTGGTTATGGTTAGGAGGGCACTTACGTTTCTAGGCTGCCTCTCTATGTTTCTTGGTAAAATAGATGGGAAAATCCCATTTGAGGAAAATTCCAGTTAGGGTTAGGGTTAGGTCACCATGAAATCATACAGCAAAATGGACATCGCCAATATATTTGGAGTGCTTTGTTATGGTTAGGAGGGCAGCGACTTTTCTAGGCTGCCCTATCTATGTTTCCTGGTAAAATATATGGGAATATCCCATTGGAGGAAAAATTCCACTTAGGTTTAGGGTTAGGTCACCGTGAACTCATAGAGCAAAATGGACATCGCCGATAAGTTCAGAGCGGTTGGTTATGGTTAGGAAGGCACTGAGTTTTCTAGCCTGCTCTATCTATATTTCCTCTTAAAATACTTGGGAATCCCTTTTGAGAAAATTCCAGTAGGAGTTAGGGTTAGGTCACCATGAACTCATACAGCAAAATGGACATCGCCAACATATTCGGAGTGGTTGTTATGGTTAGGAGGGTGCTGGATTTTCTTTCTAGCCTGCTCTATTTATATTTCCTGGTAAAATATATGGGAATATCCCATTGGAGGAAAATTCCACTTAGGGTTAGGGTTAGGTCATCATGAACTCATAGAGCATAAAGTATGTCGCCAAGAAATTTTTAATGGTTGGTTATGGTTAGGAAGGCATTGACTTTTCTAGGCTGCCCTATCTATGTTTCTTGGTAAAATAGATGGGAAAATCCCATTTGAGGAAAATTCCAGTTAGGGTTAGGGTTAGGTCACCATGAACTCATACAGCAAAATGGACATCGCCAACATATTCGGAGTGGTTGTACATGGTTAGGAGGGTGCTGGCTTTTCTAGCCTGCACTATTTATATTTCCTGGTAAAATACATGGGAAAATCCCATTGGAGGAAAATTCCAGTTAGGGTTAGGGGTAGGTCACCATGAACTCATAGAGCATAAAGTATGTCGCCAAGAAATTTGTAGTGGTTGGTTATGGTTAGGAGGGCATTGACTTTTTCTAGGCTGCCTCTATCTATGTTTCTTGGTAAAATAGATGGGAAAATCCCATTTGAGGAAAATTCCAGTTAGGGTTAGGGTTAGGTCACCATGAAATCATACAGCAAAATGGACATCGCCAATATATTTGGAGTGCTTTGTTATGGTTAGGAGGGCAGCGACTTTTCTAGGCTGCCCTATCTATGTTTCCTGGTAAAATATTTGGGAATATCCCATTGGAGATAAATTCCACTTAGGTTTATGGTTAGGTCACCGTGAACTCATAGAAGAAAATGGACATCGCCAATAAATTCAGAGCGTTTGGTTATGGTTAGGAAGGCACTGAGTTTTCTAGCCTGCTCTATCTATATTTCCTCTTAAAATACTTGGGAAAATCCCTTTTGAGAAAAATTCCAGTAGGAGTTAGGGTTAGGTCACAATCAACTCAAACAGCAAAATGGACATCGCCAACATATTCGGAGTGGTTGTACATGTTTAGGAGGGTGCTGGCTTTTCTAGCCTGCTCTATTTATATTTCCTGGTAAAATACATGGTAAAATCCCATTTGAGGAAAATTGCACTTAGGGTTAGGGTTAGGTCACCATGAACTCATATATCAAAATGGACAACGCAAATATAGTCGGAGTGCTTGGGTATGGTTAGGAGGGAAGAGGCTTTTCTAAGCTGCCCTATTTAATTTTCTTCATAAAATACATGAGAAAATCCCATTGGAGGAAAATTCCACCCAGGGTGGAATCATAGAGAAAAATGGACATTGCCAACAAATTCGGCATGGTTAGTTATGGTTAGGAAGGTACCGACTTTTCTAGGCTGACCCATCTATATTTCCTTGTAAAATACATGTGAAAATCCCATTGGAGGAAAATTCCAGTTAGGGTTAGGGTTAGGTCACCATGAAATCACACAGCAAAATGGACATCGCCAATATATTTGGTGTGCTTTGTTATGGTTAGGAGGGCAGCGACTTTTCTAGGCTGCCCTATTTAGGTTTCTTGGTAAAATACATGGGAAAATGTCATTGGAGGAAAATTCCATTTAGGGTTAGGGTTAGGTCACCATGAACCTATACAGCAAAATGGACATCACAAACAAATTTGGAGTGGTTGCTTATGGTTAGGAGGGCACTGACTTTTCTAGACTGGCCTAACTATGTTTCCTACTGACATACATGGGAAAAATCCCTTTTGAGAAAAATTCCAGTAGGAGTTAGGGTTAGGTCACCCTGAACTCATACAGCAAAATGGACATCGCCAACATATTTGGAGTGGTTGTTAATGGTTAGGAGGCTACTGACTTTTCTACCTGCTCTATCTATATTTCCTTGTAAAATACAGGGGAAAATGTCATTGGAGGAAAATTCCACTTAGGGTTAGAGTTAGGTCACCGTGAACTCACAAAGCAAAATGCACATCGCCAATAAGTTCGGAGTGGTTGATTTTGGTTAGGAAGTCACTGACGTTTCTAGACGGCTCTATCTATGTTTCCTAGTGACATACATGGGAAAATCCCTTTTGAGAAAAATTCCAGTTAGGGTTAGGGTTAGATCACCATAAACACATAGAGGAAAATGGACATTGCCGAAATATTTGCAGTGCTTGGGTATGGTTAAGAAAGTGTTGATTTTTCTAGGCTGCCCTCTCTGTGTTTCCTGTTAAAATTCATGGGAAAATCCCATTGGAGGAAAATTCCAGTTAAGGTTAAGGTTAGGTCACCATGAAATCATACAGCAAAATGGACATCGCAAACAAGTTTGGAGTTGTTGGTTATCGTTTGGAAGGTACTGACTTTTCTAGCGTGCATTATCTATGTTTCCTGGTAAAATACATGGGAAAATGTCATTGGAGGAAAATTCCATTTAGGGTTAGGGTTAGGTCACCATTAACCTATACAGCAAAATAGACATTACAAACAAATTTGGAGTGGTTGCTTATGGTTAGGAGGGCACTGACTTTTCTAGACTGGCCTAACTATGTTTCCTAGTGACATACATGAGAAAATCCCTTTTGAGAAAAATTCCAGTAGGAGTTAGGGTTAGGTCACCCTGAACTCAAACAGCAAAATGGACATCGCCAACATATTTGGATTGGTTGTTAATGGTTAGGAGGGTACTGGCTTTTCTACCTGCTCTATCTATGTTTCCTGGTAAAATATATGGGAATATCCCATTGGAGGAAAATTCCACTTAGGGTTAGGGTTAGGTCACTGTGAACTCACAAAGCAAAATGGACATCGCCAATAAGTTCGGAGTCGTTGATTATGGTTAGGAAGGCACTGACTTTTCTAGCCTGCCCTCTCTATGTTTCCTAGTAAAATACATGGGAAAATCCCATTGGAGGAAAATTCCACTTAGGGTTAGGATTAGGTCACCATGAACTCACAGAGCATAAAGTATGTCGCCAAGAAATTTGTAGTGGTTGGTTATGGTTAGGAGGGCACTGACTTTTCTAGTCTGCCCTATCTATGTTTCTTGGTAAAATAGATGGGAAAATCCCATTTGAGGAAAATTCCAGTTAGGGTTAGGGTTAGGTCACCATCAACTCATACAGCAAAATCGACATCGCCAACAAATTCGGAGTGGTTGGGTATGGTTAGGAGAGCATTGACTTTTCTAGCCTGCCCTCTCTATATTTCCTTGTAAAATATATGGGAAAATCCCATTGGAGGAAAATTCCACTTAGGGTTAGGATTAGGTCACCATGAACTCATAGAGCATAATGTATGTCGCCAAGAAATTTGTAGTGGTTGGTTATGGTTAGGAGGGCACTGACTTTTCTAGGCTGCCCTATCTATGTTTCTTGGTAAAATAGATGGTAAAATCCCATTTGAGGAAAATTCCAGTTAGGGTTAGGTCACCATGAATTCATACAGCAAAGTGGACATCGCAAAAAAGTTTGGAGTGGTTGGTTATGGTTAGGAGGGCACTGATCTTTCTAGCGTGCCCTATGTTTCCTGGTAAAATACATGGAAAAATCTCATTGGAGGAAATTCCACTTAGGGTTAGGATTAGGTCACCATGAACTCATAGAACATAATGTATGTTGCCAAGAAATTTGTAGTGGTTGGTTATGGTTAGGAGGGCACTGACTTTTCTAGAATGCCCTATCTATGGTTCTTGGTAAAATAGATGGGAAAATCCCATTTGAGGAAAATTCCAGTTAGGGTTAGGGTTAGGTCACCATGAACTCATACAGCAAAATGGACATTGCAAACAAGTTCGGAGTTGTTGGTTATGGTTTTGAAGGTACTGACTTTTCTACTGTGCCTTATCTATGTTTCCTGGTAAAATACATGGGAAAATGGCATTGGAGGAAAATTCCACTTAGGGTTAGGGTTAGGTCACCATGAACCCATACAGCAAAATGGACATCAGAAACAAATTTGGAGTAGTTGCTTATGGTTAGGAGAGCATTGACTTTTCTAGACTGGCCTAACTATGTTTCCTAGTTACATACATTGGAAAATCACTGTTGAGAAAAATTCCAGTAGGAGTTATGGTTAGGTCACCCTGAACTCATACAGCAAAATGGACATCGCCAACATATTTGGAGTGGTTGTTAATGGAGGGTACTGGCTTTTCTACGTGCTCTATCTATGTTTCCTGGTAAAATATATGGGAATATCCCATTGGAGAAAAATTCCACTTAGGGTTAGGGTTAGGTCACTGTGAACTCACAAAGCAAAATGGACATCGCCAATAAGTTCGGAGTCGTTGATTATGGTTAGGAAGGCACTGACTTTTCTAGCCTGCCCTCTCTATGTTTCCTAGTAAAATACATGGGAAAATCCCATTGGAGGAAAATTCCACTTAGGGTTAGGATTAGGTCACCATGAACTCACAGAGCATAAAGTATGTCGCCAAGAAATTTGTAGTGGTTGGTTATGGTTAGGAGGGCACTGACTTTTCTAGTCTGCCCTATCTATGTTTCTTGGTAAAATAGATGGGAAAATCCCATTTGAGGAAAATTCCAGTTAGGGTTAGGGTTAGGTCACCATCAACTCATACAGCAAAATCGACATCGCCAACAAATTCGGAGTGGTTGGGTATGGTTAGGAGAGCATTGACTTTTCTAGCCTGCCCTCTCTATATTTCCTTGTAAAATATATGGGAAAATCCCATTGGAGGAAAATTCCACTTAGGGTTAGGATTAGGTCACCATGAACTCATAGAGCATAATGTATGTCGCCAAGAAATTTGTAGTGGTTGGTTATGGTTAGGAGGGCACTGACTTTTCTAGGCTGCCCTATCTATGTTTCTTGGTAAAATAGATGGTAAAATCCCATTTGAGGAAAATTCCAGTTAGGGTTAGGTCACCATGAATTCATACAGCAAAGTGGACATCGCAAAAAAGTTTGGAGTGGTTGGTTATGGTTAGGAGGGCACTGATCTTTCTAGCGTGCCCTATGTTTCCTGGTAAAATACATGGAAAAATCTCATTGGAGGAAATTCCACTTAGGGTTAGGATTAGGTCACCATGAACTCATAGAACATAATGTATGTTGCCAAGAAATTTGTAGTGGTTGGTTATGGTTAGGAGGGCACTGACTTTTCTAGAATGCCCTATCTATGGTTCTTGGTAAAATAGATGGGAAAATCCCATTTGAGGAAAATTCCAGTTAGGGTTAGGGTTAGGTCACCATGAACTCATACAGCAAAATGGACATTGCAAACAAGTTCGGAGTTGTTGGTTATGGTTTTGAAGGTACTGACTTTTCTACCGTGCCTTATCTATGTTTCCTGGTAAAATACATGGGAAAATGGCTTTGGAGGAAAATTCCACTTAGGGTTAGGGTTAGGTCACCGTGAACTCATAGAGCAAAATGGACATCGCCAATAAGTTCAGAGCGGTTGGTTATGGTTAGGAAGGCACTGACTTTTCTAGCCTGCCCTATCTATATTTCCTGGTAAAATACTTGGGAAAATCCCTTTTGAGAATAATTCCAGTAGGAGTTAGGGTTAGGTCACCCTAAACTCATACAGCAAAATGGACATCGGCAACATATTCGTAGTGGTTGTTAATGGTTAGGAGGGTGCTGGCTTTTCTAGCCTGCTCTATTTATATTTCCTGGTAAAATACATGGGAAAATCCCATTGGAGGAAAATTCCAGTTAGGGTTAGGGTTAGGTCACCATCAACTCTTACAGCAAAATCGACCTAGCCAATATATTTGGAGTGGTTGATTATGGTTAGGAAGTCACTGACTTTTCTAGCTTGCTCTATCTATATTTCCTCTTAAAATACTTGGGAAAATCCCTTTTGAGAAAAATTCCATTAGGAGTTAGGGTTAGGTCACCATGAACTCATACAGCAAAATGGACATCGCCAATATATTTGGAGTGGTTTGTTATGGTTAGGAGGGCAGCGACTTTTCTAGGCTGCCCTATTTATGTTTCTTGGTAAAATAGATGGGAAAATCCCATTTGAGGAAAATTCCAGTTAGGGTTAGGGTTAGGTGACCATGAACTTATACAGCAAAATGGACATTGCAAACAAGTTTGGAGTTGTTGGTTATGGTAAGGAGGGTACTGGCTTTTCTACCTGCTCTATCTATGTTTCCTGGTAAAATATATGTGAATATCCCATTGGAGGAAAATTCCACTTAGGGTTAGGGTTAGGTCACTGTGAACTCATAGAGCAAAATGGACATCGCCAATAAGTTCGGAGTGGTTGATTGTGGTTAGGAAGGCACTGACTTTTCTAGCCTGCCCTCTCTATGTTTCCTAGCAAAATACATGGGAAAATCCCATTGGAGGAAAATTCCACTTAGGGTTAGGATTAGGTCACCATGAACTCATAGAGCATAATGTATGTCGCCAAGAAATTTGTAGTGGTTGGTTATGGTTAGGAGGGCACTGACTTTTCTAGGCTGCCCTATCTATTTTTCTTGGTAAAATACCTGGGAAAATCCCATTTGAGGAAAATTCCAGTTAGGGTTAGAGTTAGGTCACCATGAACTCATGGAGCAAAGTGGACATCGCCAACAAGTTTGGAGTTGTTGGTTATGGTTAGGAAGGTACTGACTTTTCTAGTGTGCCTTATCTATGTTTCTTGGTAAGATACGTGGGGAAATCCCATTGGAGGAAATTCCAGTTAGGATTCAGGTTAGGTCACCATGAACTCATAGAGCAAAATGGACATTGCCAACATATTTGGAGTTCTTGGGTATTGGTAGGAAGGTACTGGCTTTTCTAGGCTGCCCTATCTATGTTTCCTGGGAAAATACATGGGAAAATGTCATTGGAGGAAAATTCCACTTAGGGTTAGGGTTAGGTCACCATGAACCCATACAGCAAAATGGACATCACAAACAAATTTGGAGTGGTTGCTTTTGGTTAGGAGGGCACTGACTTTTCTAGACTGCCCTGTGTTTCTTGGAAATATACATGAGAAAATCCCATTAGAGGAAAATTCCACTTAGGGTTAGGGTTAGGTCATCATGAACTCATATAGCATAATGGATATCTCCAACAAATTCAGAGTGGTTGTTAGGAAGCCACTGGCTTTTCTAGCCTGCTCTATCTATGTTTCCTGGTAACATATATGGGAATATCCCACTGGAGGAAAATTCGACTTAGGTTTAGTTTTAGGTCACTGTGAATGCAAAGAGCAAAATGGAGATCGCCAATATGTTCAGAGTGTTTGGTTATGGTTAGGAAGGTACTGACTTTTTAGCCTGCTCTATCTATGTTTTCTAGTGACAGACATGTGAAAATCCCATCAGAGGAAAATTCCAGTTATGGTTAGGGGTAGATCACCATAAACACATAGAGGAAAATGGACATTGCCGAAATATTTGCAGTGCTTGGGTATGGTTAGGAAAGTGCTGATTTTTCTAGGCTGCCCTCCCTGTGTTTCCTGGTAAAATTCATGGGAAAATCCTACTGGAGGAAAATTCCAGTTAGGGTTAGGTCACCATGAACTCTTTGAGTAAAATGGACATTGCCACCATATTTGGAGTGCTTGGGTATGGTTGGGAAGGCAGAGACATTTCTAGCCTGCTCTATCTATGTTTTCTAGTGACAGACATGGGAAAATCCCATCAGAGGAAAATTCCAGTTAGGGTTAGGGGTAGATCACCATAAACACATAGAGGAAAATGGACATTGCCGAAATATTTGCAGTGCTTGGGTATGGTTAGGAAAGTGCTGATTTTTCTAGGCTGCCCTCCCTGTGTTTCCTGGTAAAATTCATGGGAAAATCCCATTGGAGGAAAATTCCAGTTAGGGTTAGGGTTAGGTCACCATGAACTCTTTGAGTAAAATGGACATTGCCACCATATTTGGAGTGCTTGGGTATTGTTAGGAAGGTACTGGCTTTTCTTGGCTGCCCTTTCTATGTTTCCTGGTAAAATATATGGAAAAGTCTCATTGGAGGAAAATTCCACTTAGGGTTAGGGTTAGGTCACCCTGTACTCATACAGCAACATTGACATTGCCAAAATATTTGGAGTGCTTGGGTATGGTTAGGAGAGTGTTGACTTTTCTAGGCTGCCCTATCTATGTTTCTTGGTATAATATATGGGAAAATCCCATTTGAGGAAAATTCCGGTTAGGGTTAAATCACCATGAACCCATACAGAAAAATAGACATCACGAACAAATATGGAGTGGTTGCTTATGGTTAGGAGGGCACTGACTTTTCTAGACTGCCCTATCTATATTTCTTGGAAAAATACATGAGAAAATCCTATTGGAGGAAAATTCCACTTAGGTTTAGGGTTAGGGTTAGGTTACCCTGAACTTATAGAGCATAATGGATATCTCCAACAAATTCAGAGTGGGAGGACTTTAGGCCGCAGGGGTCCAGCCCTATGTAGTCCACCTTCTTCTCATCTGCGCTGTCCAGATACACGCCCCGTTTCATGACTTCTGCACTATCGTGCAGCTGCAGTGGCGGTGGCACAGAGGTCAATTGCAGGTTCAGAGCGGGCGTGAGCAGAGCAGCCCCGCCAGGCATAGGCACTGCCTGAAGCCTGAGTAGGAGAGTGGCATTGTAGTGCCAGAATCGGGCAGGATTGTGGCGACGGAGGCAGCGGCACAGAGGCCGATCGTGGGCTGAGAGCGGGCATGAGCTGGTCAGCTGCACAGGACAGAAGCACTGCCCGGGGCCAGAGTGGGGCAGTGGCATGGAGTGCCCTGCTCCCCCCACTCCCACACGGCAACTTCTTTTCAGCTCCAACACATCACTTCCTCCGCCATTGTGTGTTCAATCAATCAATTCCAACTTTGTGAGATCTTTTTTTTCCCCGTGAAAAGTTGAAATTGATTGATTGATTGAACCTTTTCTCTTTTTTTGCACATGGCGGTGGATGCCTAAAGTGAAAAGGTTTTATAAAAGCCCACTGAAGGCCAAAGACTCGGGTGACGGCGCGCTTTCCCACAGAGAGGGCTCTGCTTGCCACCTTTGGCACACGTGCCATAGGTTCACCACCACAGCCCTATACCATTTCAGACATGTAGCTGCCCAATTTTTTCTTAAAAACATGCAGTGATGAAGCAACCACAACTTCTGAAGGCAAGCTGTTCCACTGGTTAATTTTCCACACTGTCATGAAATTTCTCCTTAGTTCTAGACTGCTTCTCTCTTTGATTAGTTTCCATCCATTTTTTTCTTGTCTTGCCTTCTGGTGCTTTTGATTTTTCTTCTCTATAACCTGTTTTTATTAGATTTGCTCTCCCGACCTCAGCTAAAAATTCATCAATTGATTAGGGCAATGATCTTGGACATTCTGTTCTCTTTTGAAGTTGAACAACAGACTCCTATTGGGGCCATGTAGCAGTTCTACCAACAGGCAACAGAGGTCTGTATTGTTCTGCTCAGTAGAACAACACAAACATCCTGGTGTGATAAGTTATAGATGAAACCTATTGCTGCAATAATAATTGTACAATGCACTGGGAATGAGTATTTCGCTAAAATAAAAATTAATCAGCCTTTTCAGAAGGAAACAAAAGGTAGATATGGATCAACATATGCCACAAACATGACCTGCGCAAAACTTTGATATGATCTCCTGTTGTTATTTCAGACTCTGCATTCAGCCTTCTCAAATACCATGCCACCCAAAGAGTTTACTAATCACGCTTTTTGCCAATACTTACCAAGATGGGTAAACTACAGAAGAGGTTGCTTATTCTTCAGATCAGTCATCACATTATAGAGAAAGCTTCCTTCCCATACTTCTTCCAACACAGATTTTAGTCAAATAATTCCCTCTTGGGAGCATTTTAAGCACAGCAGCGAAAGCAACTCAACCATCTTCATTATTAAACTCCTAATGGAGTTAGTGGCATATAATGGTTGTAAAGCAATACAGATTTTAAACTTGTACGTTGGAATGTGGTGCAGATTAAATTAAAAGCATTGAGTGTAGGTAATATTACTCCCCATGGGCTTAGTTAATTGTCCTCTTTTGTCACGTTATATGTTACAATATGGTCCAATTTTTGAAGAAGCTCTGAAGGTTTATGGTCTGGTGGGAAAGGAATTGCATCACCTACCATGTGTTATTGGGCCAATAATCCTTTCTCAGAGATTGCTTCCTTTCTTTAGGAATGTTAAGGAAAAAGAGGGGGGAGAGAACAACTGATTAAGATGATTCTCCATGCCTTGAAGTTGCAGGGGATGGTACACTTGCACAGCACAGGTTTAATGCAACAATGCCATTAAAGCGCTCCTGAATTAGAAGGCTCTCTCAGCTGTTTTATGTACCGTCTGGATATTCAGTAGCTTAAGTTGATTTGGTGGATGTATATAAAATTCCAGCTGTGGAATCTTAATCAGAGGTGTGCCCACTAGGCAAGGAAGTTTGCTGAAGGCACAGTTGTAAATGCTGTATTTAGGATTGCCTTATCTGTTTTGCAAAATGCAAGAAAGATCAGAAGAGGGTAGCAAAACATTAAAGAGTTTCTTGTACGTCTTTGCTGTCATTCTGTAGTTCTGTGGGATTTTTGCTGCCCAGATCTTGTAATTCTAATTGCACCTGAATTTGGGAGTGCCACCAGGGCCATATAGTGAGGACATAATTCCACCTACTCCATGATCCATCTGTTAATGACAGTTCAAACCGAATGTAATCATGTAGGCGGTGAGGGAGTTACCCATATCAGTATACGGTAATTTTTAATAGATTAAGCGATTAGGCTACCATCCATAAGTCACTGAGTATTGTTATTAAAGCCAAAGAATTATGGTTTTCAGAGCTGATGATAAGACAGCATGTCAACATAATTTTCCAAAAGTAACATAAGGTCAATAGGCAATTTTGGTTGAAGTGCCTTATGCTCACTCTGAAGTCACAGTGTAATTTCATTATAATTGCTTGGATGTTTGCATGACAAAAGACTACCTTAAAACATTGGACTACCCTAACTACACTGCTAAACTCATTCATTTTGTTCCACATCCCTAAACGGTCAGCTACTATTCTACAATAACTGACTCCTATCCAAGGAGTGAATAGAAACACTGAGTATACATATAAGGAGATAGGGACTGACCCCACCATACACAGTCATACTGCTGTGGGAAGTCAGCTCCCCCAGAGAAGGAAATATTAAAAGGGCAGAATATTATTTTTCCTCAAAGGATCTTAAAGAGGCAGAAACGCATGCCCAGTTTTTCTTAATAGCCCCAAGTTTCCCTCCCCCAAGCAGAAACCAGCTCTGTAGAAATGTAGATGTAATAATCCATTCAGGAAGGTTGGAGCCCTCCAGCTAGAAGCTTAGGAAGACAAAGACACCTAAAATCTATATATCCCACCCAAACTCTAAGACAGGACATAACAGGATTAACCCACAGATGCCAAAGGGGCACACTCAGGCTCAGGTCAAAGTACATGGTGCAGGAATACAAAGTCTCAAACAGGAACAGGAAACAACCTCAAGAGCCCAAGAGGATATAAAAACCCAGCCCCTACATGTGCTCTCTCTCTTTTCTTCCAGAGCCATTTTTCTGTCGGACTCTCCTCTTCAATAAACTGCAACCTTCTTTCTAAAGCAGTCTCCATGTTGTTTATTCCTGGCTTGGACTGGACCCTGATGAAGACTTTTCTTTGAACACTGCCTTATATTAATTTGCTCTAAAAAAGGTCAAATCCCTGAAGAGGGATTTAATTTAATTTTTTGCTTTTTTTACTTAAAAAACCTACCAAAAATTAAAATGAAAATCTCCACTTGCTTTCCAAATAATGTTTACACATTAGTGCACTTCCACATTGTAACCATAAGGCAATATCCTCATTAAGACATCATTCTGTTGTGTTGTGTTGCTTTAGCAGTTTGCAACCCATCTGTAAACCTTTCCATCAAAGAATACTTTTTTAAAAAAGCATGATGCTAAATTGCAGGACGGGAAAGTGAATCCATTCTCTGAATGCTCTGGAATGGAATGATTCTTTGAACTAAATGGGTCTGCATTATAGAGACTTACGCTTTTTCCAGGGTGGCATTAAGAGAAAGGATTGCAAATAAATGAGCTGCTTTGCTTAATTAGCACTGGAACTGTGGTTGTGTGGTTGCTGACTGTTAAAAGCCCATCTGGCAAAGACTGTGTAGAAGCTTCCAAAACTGGGTCCACAAGACATCCTAGCTGTTGTTTTGGGAAGGATAAGCTTTTAAAAAAGAACACAAGGCCTTGTTAAAAGTCCCTAAATAAGGGGAGAAATTCATACCAGGATATGAAATGTTGATAGAGAAGAACTAGAGATTGCAGCAAAACAAGCATTTTCTATGCCTTCTGCTTCAGCACATGAGGAGAACTGGAGGCTCCTTTCTTGGAGTAACAGGAGGGAACAATTTGCGTCCAGGTTTGTACAAAATATGATGCAATAATGGTCTGATTTTTGCTGCCCAGATCTTGTAGTTCTAATTGCACCTGCATTTTGCACCAGGTTTTTACAAAATATGATGCAATAATGGTCAGCCCGATATAAATGATAACTTGTAAGTCATGACTTATGCCTCAGAGGATTTACATCAGCCTACCCAATTGTGCTTTATTCATCAAACCATGACTGAGAAAATGAGTAAACCAAATGATTTAATACAGAGTGGAAAGGCTTAGGAGGAAAGCACATGGACCATAATGGGAAAGAGGAATAACCTTGAGGAACAAAAGGAAGAGTCGCACTCAAGGCAATGGTCAGATAAAAGAAATCTAAGTATGGGGCAGAAATGTAATTTGAGAAACTATCTCAAACAAGACCCCCCACTTTTTCCTCATAAAGATAAAGGAAGGGATGAGGGAAGCGCTTTCAAATTGTATTAACTTTTGTGTGTTTGGTTTCCAAGTTTGATCTACTTTGGATCGTTGGGATATTGACATCTTACTCCTCCTTGTATTTTAACCAGGATTTAAGGCTCACCACGTCCCCAACTCTACTTCTGTGATCCATGTTTAGTCTCTCATTACATCTGTGTTTGTTCTCAAGAAGAGATAATAGCAAGAAAAAAATCCCACAAACTCTCCTTTCCATCCAGAAATGTTGTCAGATAGGAGGGCAACAGAATCTTGAAAGCTGTCAGAGTTTCTTTCCGTCCTGTCTTAAACAAATGAAGCCAGAGTTATTTGATTTAGTAGTGAAATTTAGAGGCCATCTGACTACATCATGACTCTCAGCATCTTACTTTAAAAGCAGAAAACAATTTTTAAAATTCCAAATGTCCAGATAACAAAAATCACAACCCATAGGGCAGTGGTGGCGAACCTATGGCACACATGCCAGAGGTGGCACTCAGAACCTTCTCTGTGGGCATGCGTGCCATTACCCCAGCCAGGCCTCCCCTTGTGGCCCCCTCCTCACCAGCAGCCCCCCTGGAAAAGAGTCACCCCCGGGCACAGCCCACGCGGAACAGTGCAGCCAAGGACATGGCAGCTGGGCAGCGGGGACAAGTCTCCACCCTCGCACCCCATCACACGCAGTTGATGCTGCAGGGTGTGGGTGAAGGGCATAGCCGCCAGTGTGCGGCTGGGCCACCTGGGCGATCTGCAGTGGACTGTGGAGGCTGTGAGTGGCCCTGTGGGGGGGGGCAGAGCAGGGGGAGGGGCAGAGCAGGCAGGACAGGAAGGGGCTGGTTTTTGGGCACTCGGTCTCTAAAAGGTTCACCATCACTGGAATAGGGCTTCAACCCATCCCACAAACACCAAACCAATAGTGTGCTTCTAAAAAGTACAGGGCAGTCTCCTGTTACTCTCTACATAATATTACAAGGGGTGTAATAATGCCTACAAAAGTCAGTTTCGAAGCCTTCACTGAGATAGCATCCAGTTCACACCAGAAGAATTTTAAAGTTATTGTACATTTGCTCACTAAAACCTTGGTAGAACTTAGAATTCCTGAAAGCATTTGGGCTTAGAATGTGACAAAATATAAATGACTGTGAGAACTAGTTTGGAGCACACACGATTATGCCTTTATGAGAGATTGCAATCCTTCACTTCCTGTCTCCCTCTAAATCATTCGTCTGCCTTTCCAACTGTCAGCAGGGTTATAGATTGCCTTGTCAGAAGCAATAAAGCTCATTTGTCTTCTCCCTGAAGCCATAAATACCTGTGGGAAGTTTGATATAAGAAAAGCCAATAGAAGTGGCTTCTTCTGAATCCCACAGGTATCAAAACATCTGTAGTAAAAAAAAGGTAGCTTCATCTGCTACCAAGGCTAACTGAGGAAAGATGAAAAACATTCTTCGCATCAAGAAGGAAACATTGCAGAAATTTCACAGATGGTGCTGAAGAAATGGTTGGCTTATTTGTGGGCTAGCCTGTTCTCTGAATCTTGTCATTGTGGTTTCTAAATCATGACTGGGAAATGAGTACTTTCAAATCACAGCTGGAAAAAGTTCCTGGAGGCCACCTTCATAATGGGAGGGAGGGAGGCAAGAGAGATTTATCCATTTCAGCCTCTCAAAAGATGGCCATAGGTCATGCTGGTGACAGGACAATGAAGTAATGTGAATAACTCAAGAATCCTTTAAGTATTGTGGCTAATGGTATCGTGGCTAATTAGCACATGAAAACAAAACGAGCCATTTAGAATTCAAGACTTTTTGCACTATGTTGTAGTATAAAATAATATAACAAGTTTACTCTAATATGAATGTTAGGGGGGAAAATACATTCTTTAGGGCAGAAATAGGTGAGGCCTGTTTCTTTTCTATTCAGGAACCAGGGGAAAAAAGGAGAAAAAAGCAATTGTAATAGTGAGATCAGATAATAATGGAAAGAGCAGGAGATGAGTGCACATGCAAATCTACCACTGATCAAAGATTACAACTCAAAATTCTAGAAACTGGCATCAAGATTAGAGCATTAGTAACTATTTCATGCTTAGTTTTTATAGGTGAGGAGTATCAAAATGGAACAAGACAGCAAATTCTGTAACAAAAAAAAAGTTTCCAATTTTTATGAAACAGCATATTGTGCCAGCACTCTGAAACATTAAGCTTAATTTGACAGTTCAGGAATGTAACATTTACCCAGGAGCTAGATGCAAAAATTGCCACAAGACTGCAGTTGTTTTACTCTTTGATACTCTTAAAAAAATCCACATTCAGCTTCAGCAAATCATTTTGTAAGATCTGATCTCTCTTCTGTCTCACCCCCACCTTGGAGAGAATCAATCTGTGCGCATTGTTAGAGTACTGTAGTTATCAAATACCAATGGAAAGGGTTTTTAACCAATTCAATTTGGATAACTGCTTCAAAGATATGATTTTTTTTCTTGCAAAGACTCAAATAGTTGTTGTCCTCCCAAGGATAGGTGGATGGAGCTACTGTAGATTAGCTCTTGCTAATTCTAAATAGGAGTCTAACAGCAGTGCAGATAAATGCTGCCTGGATTCACATACCATTAAATTCTAAATTTGGGATTACAATGCACAATTCTTTTGTTCTGCTAATATATGCCCCCCCCCCCAAACCCTCATCAAACCACACAATGGCTTACAGTGATAGCATACTAACACAATGTTCAAGTTCTTATTATATGGTGAACCACAAACTACCCAACCTTATTTTAACCCAGTTTAGTATATTGCGTGTTTGAGATGTCATCCAGCCTGGAAAAGAGTCATCCATGCAGGATGTAGCATAAACTGTTGATTCATTTCATTCTCCAGGGCAGAGCGATTTTTTTCTTTCCCAAATCCTTTTTATTTAGCATAATTAATCTGCCTTCTATGGGAGTTAAGTGGTGGGGGAAGGGAAACAGAACCATCCAGGATTACAAAAACAAACTATTAACTTTTTCTTATTAACTTGGATTTTGGAAAGGGTAAGCTATGTGCCACTTTGTATTTTTCTTGCTCTTAATTCAAATCGTATAGTTATTTATCCAGGAGTCAGCCTGCTTTCTCTCATTGTGGAATCTCGCTGTTTATATGTTGACAGCAGCAGGAATGCCCTATGCACAAAAATGGAAAGATACTTTAATTCCTCCAGTGGATGATTGGCTTCAAAAGCTGATGGAGTTAGCAGAGATGGCTTAATGGAGGGCTTTAATTAAAGGAAAGATTACAACCAACTTTGTTTCTACTTGGAAACTGCTTCTGGACTTTGTGCTTGAGGTAGAAAAAGAATGAAACATTGACTTTGGGTTTTGCTGATTAGATAGATTTGTTGTAGTAGAAATGGCTAGTGTATATTTACTAGGTAAAGGTAAAAAGTTGGGACTCTATATTATTATCTTATTCTACTGCACTAAAAGTGCTACACTCAATTTGCCAGAAAATTTGGAAAACTCAACAGTGGCTACAGGATTGGAAAAGGTCAGTTTACATTCCAATTCCAAAGAAAGGCAATGCCAAAGTGAGGTGGGCAGGAAAAATATATCTTAATAGGAATGCTTGTTGCTGATAATAGTTAATAGAGGATATTAAGTTTGGCTGTGCAATGTAACCTAAATCATATAACCTGTGTGTTATAATTATAGAGATGTTCATGCTATGTAGAAACCATTTTTACAAGAAGTGTCAGTGTCAACTAAAAGTCACAAATGGTGTAAGATATTACACGTGTAGGGGAGTGTGGTTTTCTGCATATTGGATAAACTTCCCTTTTTCCTATGTGTGTTGTCTCAAGATATGAACTTCTCTCTTTTAGTGTGTTAAAGGTAGATAAGAAGTCATCTATTAGGTTAAGCGTGGGTGGCAAGCTGTATAAAAGTGACACCCTCAGAGTAACTCAGGGTTCAGAATTTGTCATGTGAATGCTCTGAACCATTGTGCACAAATAAAGCCTGTTTTCTCCAACCCTTCGTGGTCTTGTCTTCTGATGTAAGTATCGTGGTTTTTTCCGCAACAAAGGAATGTTCAAACTATCGCATCATTGCACTCATTTCACATGCTAGTAAACTTATGCTTAAAATCCTACAAGCTAGACTCCAGCAGTATGTGGATCGAGAACTACCAGAAGTACAGGCAGGATTTCGAAGAGGCAGAGGAACTAGAGATCAAATTGCCAACATACGCTGGATCATGGAGAAAGCTAGGGAGTTCCAGAAAAACATCTACTTCTGCTTCATTGACTATGCTAAAGCCTTTGATTGTGTGGATCACAACAAATTGTGGCAAGTTCTTAAAGAGATGGGAGTACCAGACCATCTCATTTGTCTCTTGAGAAACCTATATGCGGGTCAAGAAGCAACAGTGAGAACCAAACACGGAACCACTGATTGGTTCAAAATTGGAAAAGGAGTCCGGCAAGGCTGTATACTGTCGCCCTGCCTATTTAACTTATATGCAGAGCACATCATGAGAAAGGCAGGGCTAGATGAATCAAAAGTTGGAATTAAGATTGCCGGAGAAATATCAACAACCTAAGATATGCAGATGATACCACTCTAATGGCAGAAAGTGAAGAGGAACTAAAGAGCCTCTTGATGCGGGTGAAGAAGGAGAGTGCAAAAGTTGGCTTTAAACTCAACATTAAGAAAACCAAAATCATGGCATCCGGCCCTCTCAATTCCTGGCAAATAGATGGGGAAGAAATGGAGGTAGTGACAGATTTTATTTTTCTGGGCTCAAAGATCACCTCAGATGGGGATTGCAGCCAAGAAATTAAAAGACACTTGCTCCTGTGGAGGAAAGCTATGGCAAATCTAGACAGCATACTAAAAAGCAGAGACATCACCCTGCCAACAAAAGTGCGTATAGTCCAGGCCATGGTTTTCCCAGTTGCAATGTATGGCTGTGAAAGTTGGACCATAAGAAAGGCTGAGCGCCAAAGAATTGAGGCCTTTGAACTATGGTGCTGGAGAAGACTCCTGCGAGTCCCTTGGACTGCAAGGCGTTCAAACCGGTCAGTCCTAGAAGAGATCAACCCTGACTGCTCTTTAGAAGGCCAGATCCTGAAGTTGAAACTCAAATACTTTGGCCACCTAATGAGAAGGAAGGACTCACTGGAGAAGGGCCTAATGCTGGGAAAGATTGAGGGCAATAGAAGAAGGGGACGACAGAGAATGAGATGGCTGGATGGAGTCTTTGAAGCAGTAGGTGTGAAATTAAATGGACTCCAGAAGATGGTACAGGAAGATCTGGAGGAACGTTGTCCATGGGGTCGTGATGGGTCAGACACAACTTCACAATTAACAACAACAACAACTGCACTAAAAAGAGTCAAAGGTCAATGCTTTTTTTTTCTTTCCCCTTCTTTTACCTTACATTTTTTCCTCTTCCCTTTTTTCTGTCCTTATTCTCCCATTATGTTCATTTTTCTTTGGTTTTTTTATACTTCCATAAACTAATAAGAATGTGAACTGAATCTGACTGTTGGGACTCAGTGAAACAATCCCATGATCCCTTGTGACAGTTTCTTGGTTTGGCCTACTCTGAATGAGAAGTATGGCTGGCTTTGAGTAATAGTGGAACTATTCTCAAAGGCCTGGTTCTGTTGCATGGACAAAGGTTGACTTTTATGTCCAGATCTGTGTGACATTGTGGGTGTGGACTGCCTCTTCTCTGACCCTTTTCCACAGAGAACAAATATCATTTAAACACCAAACATTGCACAGCTAGATTAAATCAGTTGCAGCCCATTACTTTAAATAATCAGTACAGGTATAAGCATCAGGCTGCTATCTCTCACTTCATGGGTAAAAGCTAGAAAGTTAAAGGAGGAGATATGTAATTACAGACATTTTTCAAGGTTCATTTTTGGGGAAACTAAACATCTAACATTATGACATTTGACAGGCTGTTTCTTTCAACAGCATCGGCTCATCTGTACAAATATAGAATGAGCCAGAGAACAAGGCAGAGAACAGATTGTTTTATTGAATCTTTTCACTAGTGCCTTGTACTTTACCAGGAAACTGAATATCACATTGAAGGCACAAATAAAACCTCTCCTTATTTTTAATAGATCAGGATTATATTTGGAAAACTTGCATGCAGAATTGGGTAACACTGTATCTCATGTTTTTATTTTCACTCAGTCCTATTGTGCTGACGACCCACCAAAGCCGACATGTAAAAAGGAGTCCTGAAAAATGCACAGTCTGCTTGTATAGCACATTGAATGATAAACCAGCTAACCTCATTTCAACCTGGCAGTTTGCATGTTGAGCGAACCCTGGTTGATGTTCATTAAAGAATTCATGCTTACAGTAACATGATTAAGCAAGCTAGTGAAGTTCTGCCTAGAGTGAAAAACAACAATAAAAACCCTTAGAAACAATTGTAAAATCTCTAGGACAAGGTTTGTGTGAATGAATTTCTTCAACACAGGGTGGACTATATCTGAATGGCAACCAAGAGGTACCAACAATTGTCTTGGCAACCATGTAGGAGTTGTCTGTTGTTTTTACCCCTAGCTCCAATAGGGTAACCCCAGTGGTGGGATTCAGCCAGTTTGTACCACTTCGACAGAACCATTAGCTAATTTTTTGTTGCCCAGGCCCAGAATGGACTTCCAGAAGCAGCATCCACACAGAGAACCGGTTGTTCACATATTTGAATCCCACCACTGGGTAACCCTGCTTTAATGGAGAATTTTTACTGGAAAGAAAGCACTTACATTTTTTCTTTGTTCATGGCTCCTAAGACCAAAACAATTACAAATGTCAACAAAAGGAATATTGTTCAAAAAAGTGTTTGTGCACTACTGCAGTCTTCTCCAAACGAATCCTTTTCAAGTGCATTAGCACTATAATTTCCCAATCCTTGGCTAACTTGGTCAATGGTTTGGGATTGTGAAAGTAGTAATCCCAACAAATCTGGGAAATAATAATGATTGGGAAAAATCTGTCATGTTTTTCACTGTGTTATATACAAATCGTCTTTGCTTAATGACTGTCCTGTCTGACAAATGCTTGAAGTTATAACAGCACTGGAAAAAATATTTTTACCACCAGTTCTCACCCAGGCATTACAGCATCCTCGTGGTCACATGATCAGCATTCGAGTGTTTTGCAACCGGTGGGTGTTTACGACCGTCCCATTGTCATGCGATCACCATTTGTGCACTTCACAGCTGGCTTCCAAGAAGAGATGATAGAGAAGCCAGTGGTAAAACTGCAGGTTGTGAATATGTGATGTTTCACTTAATGACTGCAATGGAAGTGAGGTTGTAAGCCTGTTTTGATTACACCTTATCTGACTGCGTCACTTAGCAACGGAGTAGCTAGTTCCAATTGTGGTCATTAAGGAAAGATTACTTTCTATTGTAAATTCATAGAATTCAGTGATAACCCCTGTCAATGTTTTCTTAAATGGTTCGGCATATAATGCTACCTTGAACTGGACTCAAAATGCTATAGAATTTGTCAAGTTCATTGCTTTCTGGTAGACAAAAAGGCTTTTTTGTATCTGCATTTGTGGATGTGGGTCTTGGCTAAATGTAGCACGCATTTATAAGAAATATAGGTGGGTAGGGAAGCTGAAAAGAAGTTGGATAGTTCAACAAGGAAGCAATCCAAAACATATATCTAAATTGACCACAAAGTGAAGGTAGTTCTTGACTTACGACTATTTGTTTAGTGACCATTTAAAGTTACAACAGCACTGAAAAAAGTAACATGACTGTTTTTCACACTTACGGCTCTATCGCACTATCCCAGGAGTAGGCAACCTTGGCTCTTTTATGACTCGTGGACTTCAACTCCCAGAATTCCTGAGCCAGACGTCTTTCTGTATGTTCTACTAATACTTAGATTTTTTAAAAAATAGAGTAACATATACTCCTAATATTGGGGGGGGGGGAAGTTCTGTTTTCTTGAAATGGCCATTCCTAAGCACCTTCGGTTGTGTCCATGTGGTGATGGCTCTATAGAAACCCTAAGCCATATGCTGCTTCATTGTTCTTTATATAAAGACTCTAGACAGATTCTTTTATATCCGATATTGAAGAAGTTTCCAGGTAGGGGATATGAATTTTATCTAAAGTTGCTATTTTTGGATAAGGATCCGAAAATATCAACTCAGGTTGCCCAATTTTGTGCCACCATTTGCACAATGCGTCGCACCATTATCAAGGTCTGAAAAATTTTAATATGATGTTTTATTTTGAGAATTTTGGATTATATTACATTGATTGTTTGATGGTTTTATATTCTGTAAATATGGAAGTAAAATTGTCACTGTTGTTATATTTTTTTTTAAAAAAAATTATTTTCCATTTTTCAATACATTTAATACTTTCAATACATTATAAAAATACCTTTGAAATAAATTCATACATATAACCTTAGGTATTGCTCGTCCACCTCCCCCCCGACTGTATCCGCCCTCTCTACCCTCCTTCCTTACTTCCCTCCTCCTTCTCTCCTCTCTTCACCTCTCTCCCCTCCTCCCTTCCTCCCATCCTACTTCCTTCCATCCCTTCCTCCTCCCCTCTCATCTCTCTTCGGATACAGTTCAGGGGAAATACCCGAGCGGCACCTCTCTCAAAATTACTCTATTTTATATTAATATTTCTGTTTATCTAACCTAATTAATCCCACCCATCCCCACCCCCCTACCCCCCCACTTCCCAGAGCAGAATACAGGGTTATTGTAAACAAAACAAACAAAATCTACATAACTTTTAAAAACAAAAAAAATTATACAATAAACAAATTCATACTTAACCCTTAACTCCCTCTAAACTTTAACATCATAATAATGTAAACAAATCTGTTATAAATCACTTATTACAAAATTCTATTAATAATAATTATTATTTCAAAAAAAATTAATCATAAAATAAATGGAACTTTAAAGTTCCATATTTATTCTGAATATAATCTATCCATCTTCTCCATACCATAATATATTTTTCTTGTGTATGATCCTTTAAATAAGCAGAAATCTTTGCCATTTCTGCTAAATTAGAAACCTTAAGTATCCATTCTTCTATAGTAGGCAACGAATCCTTCTTCCAGTATAAACCTACAAGTAACCTTGCTGCAGTTATTAAATTCAACATTAAAATAGTTTCATTAACATCTAAATCCATAAAAATACCCAATAAAAATAATTGAGGAGTAAACTTTATCCTCTTTTTAAAAATCTTTTGAATGTTCCACCAAATGATTATCCAAAAAGCTTTAACATTTTTACAAGTCCACCAAACATGAAAATAAGTTGCATCAGTACTACCACACCTCCAACATTTGGGCTGTAAATTAGGATACATATAGTTTTTTAGGATCCAAATGCCACCTATAAAACATTTTATAAAACTTTTCCCTCAAATTTTGGGCCTGGGTAAATTTAACATTTCTAATCCAAATAGTCTCCCATAAATCCAATAAAATCGGTTCTTGGATATTCTGAGTCCATTTAATCATACAATCTTTTACTAACTCTGTTTCCGAGTCCAGTTTTATTAATTCATTGTAAATTCTTTTAATATGAGCATGGTTCTGATCTGAAAAATATTTTTTCCAGTGCTGTTATAACTTCAAGCATTTGTCAGACAGGACAGTCATTAAGCAAAGATGATTTGTATATAACACAGTGAAAAACATGACAGATTTTTCCCAATCATTATTATTTCTTTAATCTGAATTACCAAATTTTCATCTCCTAGTGTTATTCCAACTTTCTTATCTACAGTCCACCTATCCACAATTTGTATATAATGAAACCATGACTGTAAGATATTTTCTTGTCTTAATACATCTAAAGATTTTAACTGCCAATCAGTACCTGACCAAATTAATAATTCTTTATATGAAATTTTATCAAAATTCATCCCCTTAGAAACTCCCTCAATTACATGTCCAGGAACCCCCCAAATAGGTATTTTATAATTTAACCTATAATAATACTTCTTCCAAACTCGAAGAAAAGCATTTCTTAAAATATATAATTTAAAAGCCCGATCTACTTTCTTATTAAAAATCAAGTATGCATGCCAATCATACAATAAATCCCACCCTTCAAAAAAAAAGGACATTTTTATTTGTTAAGTTAAGCCAATCACTTATCAGAGTTAAGGTGGCTGCATCATAATATAACTTCAAATTAGGTGCTTTAAGCCCACCTCTTTCTCGGACATCTTGCAAAATCTTAAACTTTACCCTTGGTTTTTTCCAAGCCCAAATAAATTTATTAATACCCTTTTGCCACTCATCCAGGTTGTATCTTTTTTTAAAATGGGAAACATTTGAAACAAAAAAAGAAACTTTGGTAGAACATTCATTTTTACCGCTGATATTCTCCTCAACAACGACAATTGCAACTTTTTCCAATCATTTAAATCCTTTTGTACTTTTTGGACTGTTGTTATATTTTGATTATGTCTGGCCTTATGGCTGTAATAAACAGATTGATTGATTGATTGATTGATTGATTGATTGAAATGGCCAACTGACAAAAGTTAGGGGGGAAAAAAATCTAGACTACAACCCCTAAATGTTTAAGCCATTTAAATCCCATTTTAAGCTAATTGGATTTCAGCATCTGAACTTTATGAAGGAATGCAATCCAGATGTTCTGGATATGTTAGGATTGTGGTTGCTAATTCATTTACAGCAAGATATAGTAACAGAAGGCCCACTGGATCTTATTGGCCCAGACTTTCTTCAGAAACTCAGAAATAATATTTTCTCCAATTCCAATTGGTTCCCCACCCCCAGTATAACTTAAGGGCACATGAGACTATATTGGGATACATAGATGCTTTGGACAACAATCTCCTGCTATTTGCTTTTTGGCTTGAGCGGAAAGAAGCAGCTATGCAAACTCCTTAGAAAATATCAAATTATGGCCGGAAGGTGGCACTGTAACAATGGTTTTAGTTTTTTCTTTTTTCACTTTTTCCTAGTCATTTCCAGAAGGTAACCCAGGGTGATATATAACCCTATCTCTCTCACACACCAGGTTAAGGGGAAAGATGCCAGGCAAAGTGCAGATAGTGGGAGCAGGAACTACCAAGCTGCTACTCTGTTAGGCAGAAGGAGGGTCTATGGTGCAAAGGCCCAGACATCTGGGCCGCAACAATTATTACACAAACAGCAAAAAGTTACACATTTCTCTATCTAACAGACAAATTCACAGAGAAGAGAGGGCTGACCTATTCTCTAACGGACCTGAGGGCAAGATAAGAAGTAAGGGTTGAAGATCATTAAAGAGACATTCTAATTAGAACTAAGGAGAAATTTCCTGACAGTAAGAACAATCAGTGGAATGACATGCCTTCAGACTTGGTTGCTGGCATTGGTTATGTCTAGTTTAATGAGAAAAAAAAAGGACTAGGGGTGACATGATAGCAGTGTTCCAATATCTCAGGGGCTGCCACAAAGAAGAGGGAGTCAAGCTATTTTCCAAAGCATCTGAAGGCAGGACAAGAAGCAACAGATGGAAACTAATCAAGGAGAGAAGCAACCTAGAACTAAGGAGAAATTTCCTGACAGTTAGAACAATTATTCAGTGGAACAACCTGCCTTCTGAAGTTGTGAATGTTCCAACACTGGAAGTTTTAAAGAAGAGATTGGACAACCATTTGTCAGAAATGGTATAGTGTTTGCTACCTGAGCAGGGGGTTGGACTAGTAGATCTCCAAAGTCCTTTCCAACTCTGTTATTCTATTCTATTCTATTCTATTCTATTCTATTCTATTCTATTCTATTCTATTCTATTCTATTGAGTGCTCCAACATCGGAGGCTTTTAAGAAGAGACTAGACAGCCATTTGTCTGAAATGGGCAGTGGTGGTGAACCTATGGCACAGGTGCCAGAGGTGGCACTCGGAGCCCTCTCTGTGGGCACATGTGCCGTTGCCCCAGCCTTGCCTCCCCCCACCCCCCTCTCACCAGCAGCCCTCCTGGAGGAGAGTTGCCCCCGAGCGTGGCCCACATGGAGCAGCGCAGCCAAGGACATGGCAGTCAGGCAGCGTAGACAAGACTCTGCCCTCACGCCCCATCGCAGTTGATGCTGCGGGGCGTGGGCAGAGAGCGTGGCCACCATGGGATGCCTGCGCGATCTGCAGTGGCCCTGGAGGCGATGAATGGCCCTGCTGGCAGATGGGGTGGCGGCGGGGCAGGGGGTGGAGCAGGGGTGGGGCCAGTTTTGGGGCACTCGGTCTCTAAAAGGTTCACCATCACTGGTATAGAGTTTCCTGCCAGAGCAAGGGGTTGGACTAGAAAAACTCTAAAATCCCTTCCAACTCTGTTATTTTGTATTCTATTCCATCTCTTAGCTGTCATTTAATGGTGTCTGTGGTTTTGTAGCCTTGATACCTAAAGACAGTGAAGTTAAAGGTGGGACTAACATGAAGTCTATTTGGGAGAAATACTTGTATCTACAGTGTTGGAAACATATAATTTGATGTATATACTTGATTTAATGTGGATTATTTTCAGCTGTTGTTTTACAAAATATTATTTTTTTATGTAACATATTTAGAAACTGCACATCTCACTAATAGAGTGACTCTGGGCAGTGTAGAAATAGATGTAAGAACCAAATATAATTATAATAAAACAGTTAAAAGTGAGACTAAAATAACTAAAATTCAAAATTTTAAAATATGTATAAAAGATTAGAAACTCCTTCTGAAATATTCTTAAAAATAATAATAATGTGAAATAAATCATATTGATTGCTTGAGTCAACTGGAGATTGTCCTACACCACAGATGAAATATTAAATACAATAGTTATTTATATAATATAAAATATTAAGTGTAGTAATACAATTTATGTTTAATTCTTCATAGATGCAGAAAAATGTAAAGCGCTGATTTAAACTGAGTTAATTACTAAATTAGTTCTACTCTTGTGCATGAAGCAATTGAATAAACTGAGTCTATCAGAAGCTGTCATATCTGCCTGACTAAACATAGTTGAGGAGTAGGAAAAATTAGATTTACCCTTCACAGTAAGCCATGATTTGCATTAGTCATGTCTTGTTGAATAAAGTGCAATGGCTGGATTGTAATATTTAACTTCAGTCAAACTACATTAGAATTAATCTGACAAAGGAAATTACCAAGTTTAAACCTGAGTTGGAATGATTTCATATTCTTCTCTCCCTCTCTCTCTCTCTCTCTCTCTCTCTCTCTCTCTCTCTCTCTCTCTCCCTCCCTCCCTCTCAGACAACAGTGAGTTATTCACTGAATACAGTTAGCTTAATAGCAATAACTTATAAGACTTATATATTGCTTTACAGTGCTTTACAGCCCTCTCCCACTTTACAGAGTCAGCATATTGCCTCCAACAATCTGGGTCCTCATTTTACCGACTTTGGAAGGATAGAAAGCTGAGTCAATTTTGACCAGGTCAGAATTGAACTCCTGGCAGTGAGCAGTGAATTAGCCTGCAATACTGCATTCTAACCACTGCGCCACCACGGGTCTTGAATTAAAGAAGCCACAGCAGAGCACCATATATGAACCCAGTCCCAATATAAGTATGTATCATAGGTCTACCAAACAAAATCAAGTTTTTTATCTGGATTAAAATTTATTCTCTGTTCTCAGAATAACATGGCTAGGAATTGCAATGGCTTGGGTTGAAAGACAAACCATTATGATATCAAGTGAATGTGTGCACTATGAGCACGAAAAAAATTAGACCTGTCTTTGTTTCAGGACCCACCTGTGCTTGAAACAGCAAAAAACAATAGATATTAAATAAGGAGTTAAACGTGTAGCACAGGGCTTGGAGAGATCTAGATTTAGATTCTCAAAACCACATGACTCCCCTTCCTTCACAACTACTTGATTAAATCCCACAAGTTCTTTGCATTCTAGAGAGCAAAGTTGGAAACAACCCATAGGTGCGTAGCCATTGTTGAATAGGGTCTGTGTTATTTCTTCTCGATTGTGAATACAGTTAATTAATTATTTAACTAACTGCTGGATTCGTGTTCTTCCAAAGAATTCTGAAACCAGACAGACAAAGTTCAGCAACAAAGTTCCTAGGTTGTAAAATTTGAGAGCCAGTTTGGTCTTGTGGTTAAACACCAGACGAGGAAGAGGGAGACTACTGTGAATTCTACTTTCACAGTAGTCTCCTTTCTCTACTGTCGCTCAACTCAATCCCCCACACAGAGTTGTTGTTATGGGGAAAATAGGAGGGGGAAGGTATGTTGGATATGTTAGCTGCCTTGAGTTACTTACAAAAATAATAAAGTGGGATACAAATAAACAAATAAAAATCACTCTCCAAAGTGACTCTGAGCAGAGTCCCGTGACTGTATATAATGTGAGTGTGCATAAAACAAAACCATCATTCTGCTGATGATTTCATTATTTTGTAATTACAGTATTATAGCATATTCACAAAGTTTCTGTTCAGGGAAAGCTCTTTCAGTTTCACTGACTGTGTGAACAATAAAGGGACATGCATAAATGCAAGGATGGTGAAAATCACTGCATCTTAAGGAAGACATTGTGAAAAATGCTGTTTGGAAACAAGAAGAATAAATACATAGCCAAGGAGGCCAACAAGTGTGAGCAATGCTAACTCTGAAGTTGCTCTTCTATGGTTTATTTAATGCAAAATATAAATGGCTGTTTATTTCTTTAGCTGCAGTTCAAAGCGTGCCCAGAGGAATGCTTGAAAATGATGAGATACCTTCAGGCAGTTTCTTAGGGGAGGATATGGTGCTTGAACAAAGTAATGATACATGGAGAATACTACGATGTATAGAGGTGGATTGAAATGAGAAAAGTAAAGGTTAGAAAGAAAAATCCCTACTAGTTCTGCCTCTTGCTTTCATATGCCAGCAGGCAGTTCTTCTCTCCACTGTTGAAGATATCATCCCCATCCACCAAAGGGATAGGGATGGGAAGGGGAGGGAAGAGAGGAGAGGAGAGGAGGGGAGGGAAGAGAAGAGAAGAGAAGAGAAAGGCTAGAAGTAGAGTAGAACAAAATAATAGAACAGAACAGAACAAAACAGAACAACAGGATAGAGTAGAACAGAACAGAACAGAATAGAAGTCTGCTGGTGTTCTACTTTCCACCTCTGTCTGCTGCTGTGTGCACAAAAGGGTTAAAGATGGAGTAACCAAAGGTCCCTCCTTTGAGACTGTCCATGCTAATTATATATCCACAGAATTGTGGGTACCGACTCTGGAATGTTCTGTGCCTTGTGATATAGATAAGGAAATACAGATTATATAGATGATCACTACTAAGTTCTGTTGTTCACATCTCCCTCTCCTTGCTTTGTCCTGCTTTTTATCCCATTTCTCTGTTCCTGATGCTTACTAAATAAACACTGAACTATATTATGATAGCTATACTGAGGGCATGTGTTTACTGTATTTATTATTCATCAGTTTTTTAAAACCACATATCTCCCTCGCAGAGGGACCTGAATGTGGAACAGAAAAAAAAAATCAAACTATAAAAACAATATATAAAATTTAAAAATCAAGGATAAGTTAAAAATCAGGGTATAATTAGTTAAAGGTTAATTAAAAGCCAGGGTAGGGCCTTCAGGGCATTAGCCAACCTCATGGCTGCATGACACTGTCTGAACCCCAAACAAGGGTGCAGAGCTATATTTTAATTCCTACCCTCTCCTCTGGGGGGCAGAATATTCCCTAGAATGGGGGCAATGAAGAGAAGGCTCTCTTCTTAGGCTCCACCAGTCAAAATTCTTTGACTGGTGGAGTCTAGAACACGAGTGTCAAACTCACCGTGTCACGTGATGTGTCATGATGTATCACGACTTCTTCCGCATTGCCAGAGCTGGGGTGGGCGCAGCCTCTGCCTGATGCAACTGGCCTATGGGCCGGCAGTTTGACACCCCTGGTCTAGAACAGGCATGTCAAACTGCCGGCCCACGGGCCAGATGTGTCACGGTGAAACTGCGCCCACCCCATTGCCGGCCATGGGGAAAAAGTCATGCAACATCACGTGACATTGCGAGTTTGACATGCCTGGTCTAGATCATTCTTTTCCTGCCTGACTGGGTGGAATAGACTGATGTAATGGGATTGCTTGCTATGATCTAGATATGAGGATTGATTGGAAGCATGCTGGGTAAACTAACTAAGCAATTGCCCACAGTAATTTTCCAACATCCAGGAGAGTGAGGCTGCTTCCTGTTTTGAGAAATGATTCCATATTTCATGTTAAGATTCAGCATTATTAAAGAAGATAAAGGGCAGCAAACCTACTAGGATTTAAGAAGGAATGCCACTTCTTGTTAGGAATACTGACTGGGAACTCTTTAGAAAAATGATTGAAAACATTGATTGGAGTTGTAAATTTCAATTCAGCAATCTTTTTTTTTTTTTTAAGTCTGTCCACATAAAGCCCTTGCAGCTTGAAGTAACTCCAGCTCAAGTAATTACTGCAATGTTGAGAGCTGTAAAACATAGTTGATGTGAATGGGAATTCCATAGAGATACTAGACAAACACCTCCAGTTGCCTTTTCAAGTATATCAGCCAACTCAAATGATTGCAAAGACCAACACCAGACTGAAATATAAACTGTGCCTATGAACTGATGGATTTCAGGTAGCACTTTTCATCAGCAGCATATATTTCGACATGTTTAAGATTGAGAGTGACATTTTGGATGCCTGAAGCTATCTTTTTTGAATCCACTGTATCTCTTATATAAACTGGTTGTAATAGGAGATAAAGGGAATATGTGAGCCAAATGTACTCCTGATTGCCTGTTTTTCCCCTACAGAATGACCCTGGAGAAAGAATTCCTTTGCTTGCTTTGTTTCATAAAACTAGCCCTTTCTGGCACTTTTATTCCCTGCAAAAAATGAGAGCAGTCTGCAGTTATGTTACTGTTTCTACAGTAACCTTTGAAGTAGAGTCTCACATATCAGATTTAAAGAGAAGAAAAAAACATTTTGTTCTATTGCCAGCTTCTTTTAAAACACTCGAGGAGTGGCCACGAATATAATGCCAATGTACATGTGTAGCTGCCGTCTGCCACTAAAATTGGAAGCTCTAGGTGGTGACCCAGCACATGTCACTCACCAAGTGGTAAATGACATGATCAGAGGCTGGAATCTGCTCAATTTCTCTTGGCCATCTTAGGCTTGGGTAGACATTTATTCCCTTCCAGTTGCTGGGTCCTGTCCTCCATGGCCCAGCCTATGCTTTCCAAGGCACTGTAGAGGTCTTGCACAATAACAGGAAGCTATGGTGATTACTTCCAAAGAAGCACTAGTGTGGATTGAAAAAAACCTCTTGCAGGAATACTAGTCCAGTGTGGAAAGTCAATTAGATAGGAAAAGAGATTCAGACTCCCATACCGGTTCTATCTCCAAATGAATTCTTCCATAGTTTTCTGCTGCTTCAACCAACAAAGATACAACCAAGGGCATTGCTTGGTCCTACTTTTTATTGTTTTTATTTTCTCTTCTTTAAAAAAAACAACAACCCAAAAACCCCTATATTGCTTGGCCTACCCAAGCTCATTGTGTGTGTTGCCAAATGCAGACACTGCTAGCCCTTTCTATGGTATTGCAGAATTGGGCAAAGATGTTCTCACTCTTTACTGATTACTTCATCTCATGCCCTTTCTCTGCTGCTTTGACCTGTCAGATGGGCTATTTTGGATTAAGGCTCTAGTAGTTGGCCTTGAGAAATAGCCTGCCTGACCAGTAACTAATTTATTTATTTATTTATATCTTTCTTGTGGAGTCCATTTAAATTCACATATCTTTCTTATCCCACCTTTATTACTTTTATAAATAACTCAAGGTGGTGAACATATCTAATACTCCTTCCTCTTTCTATTTTTCCCACTATGAACTACCCTGTGAGGTGGGTTGGGGGCTGAGAGAGAATGATTTGTCTAAGGTCATCCAGTTGGCTTTCATAGCTTAAGCAGGACTAGAACTCATGGTCTCCTGGTTTCTAGATTGATGCTTTAACCACTATTTGAATATTTATACAGATAGGTTTTGTTTTTCACTGTTCTTTTAATTGTTTTATACAGAAAAAACACTGAATCATGTAAAGCCTTACCTGAAACAAGGCTAGTGGGGAGAGGGAAGGATCGTAGATGGAAGTAAAAGAACAGAAAGGTAATCTTTAGCTACACTTTTTAAAACTATTTAATCATTCTGATATGCTGCTTTTTTTCAGTTTTGCTTTTTGCCTGGATAGCAGAATTTTACAAGTGGAAAAAAAAAACCACCCCATATTCTGCTGTGAAAGTAAGCACATTCTACTTTTTTAAATTAAATGCCCGAAGCTGTAATCTTTCCACACAGTCATAAAAACAAGCAATGTCAGGATTAACCCAATACAAATGAAAGAAGGGCAAGAGTTTTCAGTGTTAAGCTCCACTCAAGACTGGCTGGTTTGTCAACAATTGCTCTTGTTTTGTTCAAAGCAGAAATCCAGTAGTTGCCAAGACAGGGCTTCTGTGGGTGGAGACAGATTTAGCCTGTAGAAATGTCCTTTGTCTGATACGGAATTCATTTCCTGCAAACTATTGCGACGTTTCAACAAATTGAAACTAGCAGTTCTGTAGGGACGAGAGTTGTACACGTAAGTACAAATGTTTTCAAATGTTGGATTTAAAAGAAAAACTAAACTGAAATCAACAGTACCTTTTCACTAAAACTTTCTCTTTTCTCTCTGTTGCTATTGGCCTATATTTCTATAAATAGGGAATCAGATCTAACTCAGTATTTTGTGTTCTGTACTTTGAGCTGTAGTTCTATGCTGGGAAATGAAGCACAGCAACAGCTGCAAAATTCTTCTAAATTAGACTCCATCCTAGTGTTCATCTGGACCAAAGAATCAATGTTGTATATTTGACTCCATGACTTCTGAATTGCAGTTACTCAGTGACTTAGTTATCAGTATGATCAGGCTGTAAAATATTTTATATACATTTGGATTAACAAAATAAAATATGCATCACCATCCTTGCCATTAGGGATCATTGCTAAAGATTGTTCTGCATGTTTACATTTATATTTATAAGAGCCCTGATAGCACATAAGAGGCAGAGTGGTGCAGTGGTTATAATGCAGTATTGCAGGCTAATTCTGCCGACTGCCAGCAGTTTGATTCTCACCAGCTCAAGGTTGGCTCAGCCTTTCATCCTTCCGAGGTTGGTAAAATGAGGACTCAGATTGTTAGGGGCAATATGTTGACATTTGTAAACCATTAAGAGAGGGCTCTAAAGCACTATGAAGTAGTATATAAGTCTAAATGCTATTGCTAGTGTTATTGCTATATTGCCTTGCATTTACATAGCATATCAGACATGTGCTCCATATGGCTAAAGTTAGGAAGCAAGGAAAAGAAGTCTGCAAATAAAATTATTGTTGCTACTACTAATGCATTCAGGCTAATTTTTAAATGTAAGTTTGCAGCAGACTTCTCTAGATTAAATGTGCAAAGATGTGCAACCTGATGATATACAAAAAAACCCCATCTTGTTCATTTTTTTTGCTTGAAATCAAGAAATATTCAAGCTCTGAATCATATGTTTAAATAATCAAAATCATTTCAAATGTCATTCACTTGACTCTTCCCAGGGACTACTTAGCAAAAAAATGTGTAACATGGGCAGTATCATTGTTTAGAAGAGCTATTTATGTATCATTTATAGTTGCCATTACTGAAGCTATGAAGTTTGCTTCTCATGCAGTTGGAGTCCTTAGGACAGTGTTTCTGAACCTTGACAACTTGAAGATATGCAGACTTCAACTCCCAACTTCCAATTTTGGAAATTGAAGTTATATATCTTAAAGTTGCCAAGGTTGAGAAACACTGCCTTAGGGTATGGTGTAAATGTGACTACTCTTTGCTTTTGTGTGCATATGCAAATGTTCTCACATGCCATTTCACCCATTTCATTTCTCCAGCTACTTTTCCTCTGTGTGGAAATCAACAAAGAGCAATTCTCATGAACTCTCAATAGCTAGAGAATTGAGTCAGCACTCTGCTGCAGCTGCCAAAAAAGCCAGCACAGTTGTAGGCTGCATTAACAGAGGGATAGAATCAAGTTCACATGAAGTGTTAGTACCACTTTACAATGCCTTGGTAAGACCACACTTGGAATACCGCATCCAATTTTGGTCGCCATGATGTAAAAAAGATGTTGAGACTCTAGAACAGTGGCTCCCAACCTTTTCTATATCCCGCACCCCTAGAACGTATCCAATATATTCTCGCACCCCTTACAAAAGTTCGAAATAATGGCAACGAATTATGCATATACACTATAATTTTGAAAACCCAAGTTTTCACACTCTCTGGAATATTGTCTTGTACCACTAAGGGGTGCAAGCACCCCTGGTTGGGAACCCCTGCTCTAGAAAGAATGCAGAGAAGAGCAACAAAGATGATCAGGGGACTGGAGGCTAAAACATATAAGGAATGGCTGCTGGAATTGAGTATGTCTAGTTTAACAAAGAGAAGGACAAGGGGGGACATGATAACAGTATTCCAATATCTCAGGGGCTGCCACAAAGAAGAGGGAGTCAAGCTATTCTCCAAAGCACCTGAAGGCAGGACAAGAAGCAACAGATGGAAACTAATCAAGGAGAAAAACAACCTAGAAGTAAGGAGAAATTTCCTGACAGAGAGAACAATTAATCAGTGGAACAACTTGCATCCCGAAGTTGTGAATGCTTCAACACTGGAAGTTTTTAAGAAGAGATTAGACAGCCATTTATCTGAAATGGTATAGGACAGTGGTGGCGAACCTATGGCACGGGTGCTAGAGGCGGCACTCAGAGTGCTTTCTGTGGGCACGCGCGCCGTCGCCATAGTCCTAGGCCTTCAGCTGGGTTTTATAAAACCTTTTCGCTTTAGGCCTCCGCCGCCGTGTGCAAAAAAAAAAAAGGTTCAATCAATCAATCAATTTCAACTTCTTGCGGGAAAAAAAAGATCTTGCAAAGTTGGAATTGATTGATTGAACTTTTTAGTCCCACCCAGTCTGCTAATTACCACCACAGCCATGCCTATCCAATGGGCCACACCCACCCAATTGGCCACACCCAGCCAACGGGTCATGCCCACCTGGCACCCGATGATACATAAGTGGGTTTTGGGTTGCAGTTTGGGCACTCGGTCTCTAAAAGGTTCGCCATCATTGGTATAGGGTCTCCTGCCTGAGCAGGATGTTGGACTAGATGACTTCCAAGGTCTCGTCCAACTCTGTTATTTTGTTATTATTTCCACTAAGCTGGAAAATTGAAGTACAGGTACTCCTCGACTTACACAGTTCATTTAGTGACTGTTCAAAATTACAAGGGCCTTGAAAAAAATGACTTAGGAGCATTTTTTTTACCCTTGTAACCATTGCAGATTCCCTGTGGTTACATGATCAAAATTCAGATACTTGGCAACTGACTCATCTTTATGAGGGTTGCAAGGTCACGTGATCCCCTTTTGCGACCTTCTAACAAGCAAAGTCAATGGGGAAGCCAGATGCACCTAACAACCGTGTTACTAACTTAATAGCTGCAGTGATTAACAAATGTGGCAAGAAAGCTCACACAATGGGCCAAAGCTCACCTAACCAAAGGTCTCACTTGGCAACAGAAATGTTGGGCTCAATTGACGTTGTAAGTCGAGAACTCTTAATTTCTTCACGTTGGTGATTGCATCATTATGTTTTTTTAATATTATTTTATTAATTTTCCAATTTTACATTTAAGTATTTTTTTTTAAAAAAAATACTTAATTGCATCATTATGAATTAGGGATATTTAAGGAAGGACTAACCTTGGTTACAAGGGCAGCTCTCTACAAATTCACATTATGAATTCCAAACTGACTTCAGTTGGACAATCCTAGCCACTTCTTTCCTGCATTAACTAACCAATAATTCTTTAATCAATTTGCAGGAATGTTGGCTGTCGAGGTGGCTTCATATTGGGGTACAACCTGTGCCTTTCAGATAGGCACAGCAAGTCTTCCTTTTTTGTCTTCATGTCTGGCAGGCATAGCCTTAAAATTAAATATTGTTCTCCTTTTTGAGTTTCTACAAATTGTCTCTTTCTAAGCAGCTTTTTTCTATGGCACAACACTTCCCTAAGGACAAGCTCAGCTCCGTGAGTTTAATTAAAAATTAAGAGTCGTTTCAATAAATAAATAAATAATTGATGATTACCTTTGGGGTGGCTTGGCTGCTACCAGAAATTGACAATACCATAATCATCCAGGGATACCAACTAGCAGTCAGAAGACATGATGAAAACTCCATAATTGCCATGGAAATGGACAGACTTATGCATAGTTTCAATTGGGAAACTGTGAGTATCCTAGACCAAGCCAAATACAAAAATACTAGGTAATTCCTGGCAGTCAGAAAAATCAGCCATCAACAGGCACATACAGATAAACAACATTTGCATACCATTCAAAAGAGATAATCACAAAGCTTAAAAGGAAACAAAATATCTCACCAGCAATTAACACCCAGATAAGCAGAGATTAACACCAAGATCAATCCCACCGATAGACCTAAAACAATACTCCAATCAAGGAGTTACCAATTCAAACAATCAAACAGAAAACAACGATCTAATCAAGGAATCACCAAACTACTTCCACCAACAGATAGAGCAAGCCACGTGCATACAAACAGACAGCAAATCACACTCCCTTCTAGCACTGATGATGTTACCTAGTTGGGTAATGAAACATCTGCAAGAAAACAACCAAATTCAGAAAGCACCAAAGACCCCACCAGGCCATAATCAGTTACTCTGAAGGCTTTTGCCTCCTAAGTCTTTAGCACACTCCTGTGACTGAAAAATCAGTCTTTCTGATGCTGGGAAAAATAGTTTCATATACTGTACATGTAGATGTAGACCTAAGTACATTTTTTTGGTAGTTTTTTGTGGTAATTTTTGTCAGGGAGGCCAAGAAGGTTAAATAGTTTATGTGTCCTCCCCACCCACATACCTTTTGTCCTCTTTTTCAATTGTCCATGTCCTCATTTGCCTGTTCAGGTATCTGGCAACCCTACCTTCAGATGTACTAATGGTGTAGATTTCCAAATTCCCAGCCAGTCATGCCATTGCCACAGTGACTAGGAATCCAGGAGACTGTACTGTAGTACCCACCCAGATGATGGACATTTAGTCAGAGAAGACTGAGGCAGATAATAATATTGAATTCATCCCTCGCATTTGGTCTATGTATTGTTTAAACTGTATGAGGGATTCCGGGCATGCAAATGGAAATGTAATTACTCTTGCCACTTCTGCTTTGAACCTGTCTTAACAACTGTTCAAGCTATTGTGAATATTGAGTTCAGTATTTGTAACTTCTCAGACAGAATCTGCTGGCAAGGCAATTATTAAGTTGAAGGTTCAGAGGAATATGCTGACATGGGGGTCTCAGAAACCTTAGATGAGGAAAGAACCTGCTGACTGAAAAAGTTGGTAGGAGAAGGCCCAAGGGAAGATGAGGGATAATCTCACTCAAGATCTCAAGAAATACGGGATGAATAGATATATTTTATCAGCAAAAGCAGAGAAGGGAAACAATATTCTTGACAGATTGAGATTTAAGTAGAAGGATGGCCAAGAATGTGTATCAAAGAATGTATTGGATTAAAAAAGCATAGGGGATGTGTGTGTGTGTGTGTGTGTGTGTGTGGTTTTTTTTTTTTTTTTGGTATGTGGAACTAAGGAATTTCAGAGTGAAGCTTTCAGAGTTATTTATTTAATAATTTTATACTGCCTTTATTACTTTATAAGTAACTCAAGGAGCAAACATACATAATACTTCTTCATCTTTCTCCTTTTTTCCCCTCACAACAAACCTGTGAAGTGAGTTGGGCTGAGAGAGTGAATGAGTGGCCCAATGTCACTCAGCTAGCTTTCATTGCTAAAACAGAACTAGAATTCCCAGTCTCCTGGTTTCTAGGCCAGCAACTGAACCACTACACCAACCACTACACCAACCTTAGATACTTTAAAGAGTAGCTCCACAGAAAGCACATTGTAGCAGCCATTCATGATAAATAACAGTGACTTAAAAAGTTCCCTTAAACCAAGCTCCCTACTATTAACTATGAAATTGGTTTCCTATATCAGGTCCAACCCTGCTTACCTTTTTCAAAATCCGCTAGATTCTACTCCCTGCTGAAGTTTGAAGAACAGGTAACTATCAGCCCATGAATTGTTGGCCCAGTACTTATAATGGGTGTAAATGGATTCTTTGCTATTGTGGCCCTCTGGATTCTAGGAATCCAGTAAGAGGTGAGGATTGAGGGGCCTTCCCAAGCTATGAGAAAGTAATCTCATTCAGCCCTGGTTTCCTATTGGATCTCCATGTTGTTGATTTTTTTTTGTAGCCTATCATCAAGCTTAGTGAATAATGAATAATGACTGCTTGCATAGAGTTAAAGAAGGATAAAGTAGAGCTAGGTGTCACCAGTATATTAATGGCACCCACTCCAGTGTTCCAGATACCTTTACTGAAACATTGTATAGCAGAAGTGCCAAACGTGTAACCCACAACACTCCCAGGTGTGACCCAGATCAGATTAAAATGCAACTGGGTGATATTTAGGAAAATAAAATAAAAATACAACAAAATAGCAATAATATTACATTTTGAAGCTCAATAAGAATAAATATAATGACCAATCACCCAAACCCCAGGCTTGTGACTCAGGAAATGTCCTGCATAAACTTTCTTCCTAAGCTAAATTGCAGCAGAAATATAGGGCTAACGAGATATGAGATACTAGATATCCAAGCAGGCAAAGGAGGTCATGGATAATTGGAAAGAAGCAGTTCACACTAAATTGGACGTTGCATTACTCAAACTCACACTAATTGTGACCTCTCTGTACTTTTGTCCCAGATGACTGGCAGGCAGGCAGCCCTGCACGGTTAGGTGACCTGCTCCGGTCTACAGTGTTTCCAGTGCCTGAAGGAATACCTCTCTCCAAAACAGGTGAAATGAATTCCTCGCCTTTCTTTAAAAAAAAAAAAAAAAAAAAAAAGCTTGTATATCCTCTCTCCAAGAGAGGTTGAATTTCTTTCTTTCTTCCCTCCCCAAAAAAGTTGAATTGATATCTGTGGAGTTTCAGTCTGCTCAAGATCCAGGATCATTACTAACTTTATAGAGTTGCAAAGTTTTTGCAATTATTCATAATTAAAGTTTAAATAAGTGCAGAATACAATAAAAAAGTGGGGGACAAATGAAAGAGAGGGGGTGATTCAAATGATTTTTGTATACAAGTAGTCCTTGACTTACAACTGCAATAGGAACCAGAGAATTCGTTGTTAAGCATTGCGTTTGTTGCGTGAGGCAACATGTGATCACACTCGATTTTACAAACTTTTTGGCTGCAGTTGTTAATCAAATCACCAGTGATGAAGTGAGACATCACATGACTGGGATTTGCGCCTTTCCCTGCCAGCTTCCCCAATGACTTGCTTGTCAAAATCGGCTGGGAAGATCACAAAGGCTGGCACTATGAGGGTCATAAGTGAGAGGACCAGTCATCATTTGTTCAGTGGCATCATAACTTTCAAGAAAACACTAAATGAAAGGTTGTAAGTTGAGGATTGACTGTAATGCTTTTCTTTCTTCTCTTTATTTAAAATATTTTTGTTTTGCAGCCCAGATATTTTACCTTGGTTTGGGAAAAGCCACCTAAAACATTTTTTCTTTCTATACATGAGATATCAGAAATCAGAAGGGACGTTTTTGGGCGGTGACAAGCAGGGTAGGAGGTAAAGGGGAAGTCTGCACAATAATTTAACAGTTGGCTGAGTGCGAACTTTGGGTGTGCATACGTGAACACACATAGATGCATGCAGACTGTAAAAATTCAAGTGCCTTTAACATATATAAATATTGAAAACAAATAGTTAATTTGTAATAATAAATGTAATAATGTCTTTTTAATGTATTGGTTATATCTAGCCTATCCGATTGTTGTTTTGATGTATTAATATAACAATAGATGATGGTGATGATATATTTCTTCTGTCTTTTCTTAGATATATAACTCAAGGCAGCCAACATACCTAATATTCTTCCTATTTTCCCCACAACAACAATCTTGCGAGGTGGGCTAGGCTGAGAGAGAGGGACTGACTCAAGATCACCCAGCTGGCTTTTGTTTCATTTAACCCTTGAAAGAGGTCTAGAACTCACTATTTTCTGTTTCTCAGCCAGCACCTGAATCATTACTCCAAACTGGAATATATAAACAAATACACCTGGGTAGTTTTCTAAGTCAAAATGCAACATACAGGATCGTTTAGCGGCCCCTGTTTCTATTTGAATTTGACACCTCTGCTGTCCAGTAGTTCCCAATATAATATTCTGATAGGATGGGCAACAATCACTTCAGAACAGGGCTTCAGGTTCTGTTAAAACTCTTTAATGGAGTTTTTCCCCTCTAAAAAATGTTTGAAGATGACACGGTATTAAGTTGAACTTTCCTCCCCTAAGATGAACTATATGTGTTTTTTTTAAAACTCTCAAGGGATTGCCAGAATAAAACAGAATTCTAGCTAGTCCAAAAACCAGGACATAAGAAAGTCCCACAATATCACCTTAGAGATACATCCAAAATATTTCTAGGTAGAAATTCCTTATCATTACTCAGAGTTTGCCTCTGTTTACAACAGAGCCTAGCTGGGCACTCTGTGCTGCAGGCGGCTAAGGTCTTATGGCAAAGTCTGATAAAAGTGACAATATGCTGTTTCAGCAAAAGCTTTTCTTACTTGCAACCTTGCCACCCCCTCCGAGGTGGGGCATGAATGACACTGTTCTTACTTTTCCCATCATTCTTCCTTGTCTCCTGCCTTTCCAAAATAATTCTACTTTCTGTTCTTTGACCTATATATTTAAGCAGGTTGCCGGTTACCATGACCATGAGGAGTTTGTTCTCGAATCCCAGCCATTATGTCGAAACTTTTCAAGTCTTCCTCAAGAAGTCAACCGAACATCAGTGCATGCAGGACTTCATTGATAAGAAGCTGCCCCAGTTAATATCCAGGTAAAAAAAAACACAGCAAATATGTTCTTAGAAATGTTTGACAGATGCTTTTGTACATGAGATCATTGGGAAAAGACTAGATTAGGGCTTTTCAACTGGTGGTACTCATACCACTTGTGGTACATTAATGAGTGGCAGGTGGTATGCAGCCCTGCCTAGCCAAGTGTAGTGGTGGAAGGAAAGAGCCAGCACAGGCAAGGACTTGCAGTGAGAGAGTCCTCTGGAGCTGCAAAGGGCCCAGGCTCACTTCTGTCTCACCCTCCCCCATGAGAAAGGAGGAGGGGGGCAGAGACAGGAGAGCCTATAAAAGGAGGGAGTTTGGGCAGGAGAGGGAGAGAGAGAAAAAAGCAGCAGCCTTGGGAGGAAGTAGAGTCAGCTGCACCAAAGGGGAAGAAGGAGGAGGAGGGGGGAGGGGGAGGGGGAGAGGAGATCAAGCAGGCTGGCCATGAGCCAATGTACAACTGCTATGGCAGCCACCTGTGCCGGCAGCAGCAAACAGGCAAGAAATGCAGCGGGGGAGGGGTCGCCCTCCAAGAGGAATGAAAAAAGGCAGCAATGGCTGGAGGTGAGGCATGGAGGAGGGAAGGAGATGGAGAGTGGAAGGATTCTTATGTGCTTTTGTGACTTTGAAGTTCTGGGATTTGTGCAATGAGGGCTTTGTGTTCTTAAGGAGTGTTCGGCAATTTCTATTTGGCTGATGTCTCGTGATAGCTTCTATTGCTCTGCTGTTGTTAGCTGTAAGTTTTGCTGCAAGGGATTTTGAAATATTTTTCTCCTGAATGGATTTTGCCTGTAGCATTCCTTTACTTATGAATGGAGCCATTTGGGGAGGCTGCCTTAGCCCGCAGCCAGTACTTACTACATTTTTTTCTTCCTTAAGTGCCTGCTGCGCTTGTTAACTTTCCTTTCTAGCTAGTAGCTAATTCTTAAAGGGGAATGTGCCTTTTTAAGCTAGTTCACTCAGTAGTTTGTCTTTTCTGTCTCTGGAAGCCTTTCCTTGTTTGATTAATATATGGAAGAGGGAAAATATGGGTTGTTTTTTTTTAATTCTTCCTTCAGAAGGAGATGGGAATGAGAAAAAGGGAGGCAGGGAAGGGAGGGAGGAAAGGAAGTCCCGCCTTAGCACTTGGCCAGCAGCAGCTCTGCCATTGACTTTGCTTGTCAAAAGGTTGCAGAAGGGGATCACATGACCCTGGAACACTGTGACCATTATAAATATGAATCCATTGCCAAGCATCCAAATATAAATCACATGACCCTGGGCATCCTGCAATGGTCATAAGTGTGAAAAATGGTCATAAGTCATTTCAGTGCAGTTGTAACTTTGAACAGGTTTTTTTTTTTTTTTTGGTCATCAAGATTTTAATACCTTGCTAGATGGTACTCGAATATTGCCATATCCTAAAAGTGGTACAATCGGTAAAAAGGTTGAAAAGCCCTGGACTAGATAATCGCAGAGTAAAACATGGTTTCAGGTTTTTGTTGGTTTTAATGTTTCAATTGGCTGAGTTTTATATTAAAATATGAACTTTATACGACTTTTAATTTTGGGTTGGGAGCTGCCCAGAATTATATAAACATTTTAAATAAATAAAAAAAGATGTGAGTGAGCATTTTAATGTATTTAGTTGTGTGAAACTCCACTTTTCATTCCACTTCACCCGATCCACTTCTTTTTCTTTTTTAAACAAAAACTAGTGTTTATATTTGTTACTTTATTTGCTTGTATCCTGCCTTTATTATTTTTACATATAACTCAAGGCGGCCAATATACCTAATACATCTTCTTCCTCCTATTCCTATATCCAGAGGCTTCTCTTTGAAATAGAGTTTGCCCATCAAAAGACAGACTTTATTGTTTCTATATTTGCAAACAGAACTTAAATGCATACTGATACACATTCACGTGTAATATACAACTTCTATAGTTTATAATTATTTGGCGTTGATAACACTGTAGCTATTAATCAATCGGCTTTACCTTCAACAAAAGTCTGTTCGGTGTTGCCATAAATGTTCTTATTCTTTCCTTTGCATGTTTTAGAAAAAGTCATATTGTTGTGCCCAACATGGGACAAACAAACAAAAAGTATATCCTGCTTTCCTCCAAATGTTCTGAATAGAATATCTAACACAGTATATCCTCACACTAATCTTATAAAAAAGAAATTATGCTGAGGGAGAGTAACCTGCTTAAGTCATCCAGGAATTTCATGGTTGAGAATTGCTGAGCCCAGACAGTTTTTCCAAATTCCTCACTAGATTCCTCACTAATATTGGTTAGAGGATGCTTGCAAATTTCCCATCCGAAGAAGAACTCCTTACGGCAGAATTATTGAAAAGCCCAGTGGAGCAAATCCCTTTGTTCTCTTGAAAAGTTATCCAAGTCTAGGAAGCCAAGAAGATTACATATTATTGGAGAAATCATTGTACAATGAACATCAGATTATTGTTATACAGATCCTTTGGCCACCTGAATCAGCACAATATACTTTATCCATAAAAAAGAATCCCAAAAATTTCTTCTCCTTTAAAACAAATACAGAAAAAACCTTCTCCCATCAGATTCAGTGAGAAAAACAATAAATAAACAGGAGAACTTCTCTCCCCCAGCACTAACAGATCTCTCTAGCAGTATTCAAAATTCTCATCAACATATCCCATTGGCATTTTGTTTGTTTGTTTGCTTGCTTGCTTGCTAGTTGACATGTTGGTCTAAAAGGAACTGAAAGGCCTCAGTGCTCTTGTTTGTCTGCTATGTAGTTCAGTTTAGGAGTAAGCAGTACATGCTCCTCTCTTTCTGATAGCCCAAGTCACTGACACTTAAATTTGTTCATAACCGCAAGTCTGCAGTCCATCTGCATAGCCCTATCTTGAGCACCATTTATGAGCCACATCGAGGGTGAAACAAAAGACTGGGAAATGCCTAGAGGACATTTTATAGAAATGCATGTCACTGGACTTCTTGAACAGCTTTGATGTTATGAATTTGTCCTTCCCTCCTAGCATCAGTAATGGAAAACCTGAAATCAATGTTCTAAGTGTTGGTGGTGGTTCAGGTGAGTCAAAATACAAAGATGTTATTTAGCATTCTGAATTATGGATGCTATTACATATGCAGGATGTTATATTACATTCAATTTAGGTTTCCTATACTTGGAGGAGCTCAGAAATGATTTAAAATAGACCTCCTGGCAAAATGATATTCTACCACTGGGGATGAATGAGCAAAAAAGAGATAATGAGAATAACATGAAAATTAAACATATATATAGAATCAGACACTCTCAGATACACTGAGTTTGTTCAATATAATTCTGCAAAAGCCTGGGATGTTGTCTAGCCAAAAAAGAAAAAAGAATAGGACGAGGCTTTTCCATTTCTTCTTCTGTATTTCATTTCTTTTGTGACAAATGACTTTTTACGCATATAGGAAAGGCCTCCTGGATAAGGCCAAAACTCATCTTAGTCTAGCATTTCGTTTCTCAGGGTGACCAGCCAGCTTCTGTGGAACTTGCAGGCTCTTCAGGACTCACGTTTCACTGGTGAAGGCCCAGAGTAAGGGAACGTTTGCTCAGCTTCAGTTGGTACAATAGTTACAATCCTTTCTGAACTAGCGGGCCCTTATGACAGTGACTTATGCCCTTATGACCTCAGGTTTAGACTAGTGTAGCACACTTTATACAAGGCTGTTTTTGAATAAAGTCTAGAAAGCAAAGTGCAGTTGTACAAAAAGCAAGGATCCAGACAGTGAAGGTGATGTGTCACTTTAGCACATAGCACCAGTGATATTGTCTGCCAGTAGGTTTCTAAATAATCTTCTGGTGTTCATCTACATGCCTCAGCTCCAGGACCATTTCCTCTAACTTGACTTTTCCTATTCTGGACTATCATCCCAAGAGCAAATGTTTAGGGAAATGAGAGAGAGAGAGAGAGAGAATTTGGAAGTGGATCTTCTTAATGATGGCCCCAACACTGTGAAACAAAACACTCCCTAAAGTTCATTTAGCTCCCACCTTGCAGGCTTTCCAAACAGGATAACCATTCTTGTTCTGACAGGGGTTTGAGCAGTACTGATATTAGGTGGCTTTTTTGTTTTAATTGTTTTTAATTACATTTGTTTTTATCAAAATTATGCATTTTATTGGAAATTCACTGATGCTTGAGTTTGCTATCTATTTTACTTCTAGAATTTAGTTTTCTTTTATTTCATTTTCAAGTGATTGAGTCATTATGGCTTAAGTCGTAAATTATTATGGAAAATTTTAAAACCCAAAAAATGAATAAGAGCAATTAAACCATCTTCCCTTACTCATGATGAAGAACTCAGTCCACGCTGTAGCAGTAAAAAGGGCTGCTGGCATCCTTATTTGTGAATAAGGATTGACCTCACTTTTTTTTCTTCTGTTTTTGGAATGGTATGGTTTTTGTGGTAAAAAGAGCAAGATGAAGACGCTTACATTTTGGGTTGAGATAAAGACGAAGGGCAAAATGGAGAAGGGATGTTAACTGCTATTCTATGGGTACCATAATTCCATGCATAAACTTTCTTGGCTCAAGAGAGCTACATTGCATTTTGTGTAATAAATCAAGGACCCCATTCTGAAAGTGGTAGAGCCAGGACCCAGTGTTTGAGGCATCTGTGTGTTAAGGAATGAAATGGGCATCAGAGATGCCACAAGACTTTTGCCCACTAGCCCCCCTCTTCAGAATAATGCAAAAGGGGGAGGTTCACCCTTCTGGAGCGCTGCCATATTGATCAAGAGAGGCCACTCTTTTTCACCCAAGTAAATCACCCGTGTAAAGTCAAACCTTCCTTGCTATGAAACAAATATTTGCCTGTAGTTTTAAAACCAGTCTAATAATTCTAATATCTAATAGTCATTAAATCAATGATAATCATTGAAGTGGGCTCTTTAAATACCATACCATACCGTTCCATACCCCAATTTTGTTATGTTATTCGCTGGATACCATCAGCAGAAAGATTGCATGACTCATGAAAACAGTGATATTTATTTGTAAGCTTGTAGCTGACATCTGGAAAATAAGAAGCAAGTAATAGGATTTCAGATGACTAAGAATCTAGCCAGAATTGGCTATTTTATAGGATCCGATGAGCTCCATTATGTGATCCCCATTCAGCTATTAATATCTGTGTTAAGCTATGTATGCAGCAGAAGTCAAGCTAAGAGTTACCACACCTACATATGATAATTTAGCCCAGTTCCTAGTTTCTTTGTTTAGTGGCAAGGTGTCTGGGCAGCAAAGACGAAAATTGAGGATCACATGTAGAACATGGGATGCTAGTTGTTCAATAGGCTCCAGAGTTTTGACACATTTCTTATTCATTTGAATGATTTAAAATCATTTCAACTCTGCTACTGAAGAAGTCCTTCCCAGTTGTTCATTATACTAGTGTTGACAGTCAGTATGGAAAAGCTTGCAAGAGCAAAATGCTACATTAAGCAAAAACTAAGGATGTAGGGCAGGGGTCTTCAAACTTGGTCCTTTTATGACTTGTGGACTTCAACTGCCAGAATTCCTCAGCCAGGCACACTGGCTGAAGAATTCTGGGAGTTGAGGTCTACAAGTCATAAAAAGGTCAAGTGTGAAGACCCCTGATGTAGAGGGTCTCGCTTTAAATGGTTATATAAACAGTGGGGTAGTGTCATTCCCATCTATAAGAAAGTGTGTTCCTCAGTGTGTTCCTTATAAATAGAGCCAACTCCATCCCCTTCTAATCACAGGAGACATTTACCGGGTGGTAAAATAGTGACTCTATTCTAAACAATCTATTTTCTTGAAAGTTTAATTGGTAATTTAATGGTGAACATAGTGGCAGCCCTTTAAAGGTAATTGTATCAGAGTCCTTAAATAATTTCTAGAGCTTTAACTGATAGTTGTCAATTGATTTTCAGGCTGCCAGGGAACTGGTTCTGAAATGGCCCAAAGCCCTTATTTGCATATAAATAACTAAATGAGCTCAATTAAGGTAGAGGATTAAATTACAAATCAGAGAATTTGAAGTGATGAGGAGCTTTAAAAATAACCGAGGGCATTGGATTGGTTTCTTGTGAATGGGAATGAATACATTATCCAGTTGATCAATAAAAATATAAGACCTTCAGATGAGCTGATAACTGCTTCAGTTATCCCCAGTTAGCCTGACCATATTGGCTAGGAACGATGCACCTGAAGAGCACTAGGTTACAATGACTGCCTTAAGATAGTTCAATAATGATTGAATCTGGCATTTGGTTCTATCTTCTGCATGTAAGTTTAAGAGGCTCTTTGACCAAATCCAACATAAATATAATGCTATCACATGCAGTACCATCAGCATTTTATTTCTTTTTCTTTTCTATTATAATGAATTGTTATAGCATTATGACCTTAAGCCTCTGTTTAGAATTGGGTAGCACTGAATGACTGCCAATTATGAGTAGGTCTATCCATCTACCTATTTCAGCCTCTGGGTATAATAGATCCATTCTACTTCTTTGTAAAGAATCGTATACATAGGTTGAGATGATGGACAGATGGATGGATGGGTCGATGGATCCTTATTGAAGTATCTCCTAAAAGTGACACAAATGCTAGATTTTGTAAAGCCTTTGTATGTATCTATGATGTAACAATCATAGGAAATTTTGATTCCAACACTTTGAAAAAGATATTATAGAGCTAAGAATACATGGAAGATGGTCAGTGAAAATGATGAAAAATAATTTGCATAGGAATACAAATGGTAAGTAAACAAGGACAAGATAGGGGAAAAAAATTCTATATCTGGCTTGGAAAAAGCAGATTCCTTTTTTTCTCCTCCTCTTAATGAAGCATATGGTGAGAGATTAAAGTAGAACACAGGTAATACTTCTATACACAAAATATAGTAAAAATACATTTGCCATCGTATGTGATGGCAGCAGACTTGGGACAGTTTTTAAAGTACATTAAACAAGTTCATTAATATACAGCTATTAATGAGTAGTAATCATGGTGGTTCTTTATCACCATCAGGATCAGAAGCAGATTGTTTCCCAATTCCATTTGTTGGTGCAACACCAGTGACAGAGTACTATTTTACTCACATTTTGTTCGCCAGATTCATACAAGTTGTCAAAAGAATGAGGAGCTACATCTTTAGTCTAGCCCAATATAGTTGTTCTAATATTCAGCCATCATAGTGGAATTGTCCTAATAATTATGGGATGTAACTTGATAATTATAGAGCAATGCTTTTCATTTGTCATTCCCTATATTCCCTATTGGAAACTAATTTAACATTTGTACATGAACCCAGTAAACCCACAAACACTTCTAGCAAAAAAAGTTTGGTGTCTTTGTTCTTCTTTGTGTCTTAGGAGAAATTGACCTTGAGATTCTTGCAAGATTACAGTCAGAATATCCTGGAGTGATCATTCATACTGATGTGATAGAACCAAATGCAGAACAAATAAACAGTTATAAAGGTATGCTTAATGCTGCAGCTTCTGCTGAGCACCACGTCATTGATCGGTTTGCCTCTTGATGTTCTAGAGTTCGTTATAGAAATAACACGCTATTGAAACGTTTCTCTGAAAAATCCATTTATCATATTTCCACTGAAAGGGAGGAAGAGATACAGCCTGATGTTTCTCAGCATGATGGCAAGCCAGAAGGTGCAAATCCCTGCTTATGCAACAGCAAACACAATGTGGTATTAATGCTACTGAAATGAAATGGGAAATTTTGCCACTGTTATTTGAAAAAAAAATTAGGGATTAACTTTCTGAAACTTTAAACCAGGATACAAATACTGGTTTTCCTCCATGAGTTGATATTAGCCAGGACAAGGGTGCTTTCTTGAGACCATTGGCGCTCTTGGAATTTTGAAAATCCTCAAATAGGCTGCTATGCTGTCTGACATTGTATATGTCCTACAATCTGAAAACCCTCACTTAGTGAAAAACATACTAGCTGGTTATTCTTGCCACCTTCCCAACTCCATTCCAACTGATTTCTGACTTGTTACAAGCAGGTAGGTAGCAGCCAAACAAAGAAAAATGCTTCCTATTTAACTTGTCAGGATGCCTGTAAGGCTTTCTTAGAAATAAAGTGAAGCTAAAAGCTGGCATATGCCTTGCCACATGCTATTTTCTGCAAAGGCTTTTGCACTGCGGTGCCTGGTAGATGCCAAGGGTGATGTCCGCAGACATAGTGGGTGCCAGTAGGGATCACATTTCCTATTCTGCTACGAACTCTGTCTTCGTTTTACAAGGCTACCCATAACATGACATTAAGGTTGGCTACATACTGTACTTAGCAAAATTCACATTTCCATTTAGGGAAAGAGTTCCTCTCCTGTTGGTTTTCAAATCATCTTGGGTAGACAGCCCAGAATTTTTGACATATTGAGAGACATTAGTTTTCTTCTCATTCTTCATTTTCCCACCGACCTTGTTATCAACTGTCTGATAATGAAATAAAAAGCAGTCTGGGGCATGTTATCTTCACTGTCGATATGGATTACTGTAGAACGATGTCTGCACTTAAAATGCACACTGAGTTTACTGTGGGCATAGAACTTAGGAGCCGATAATGGAAGAGGACTGAGCAATAGCTGCAGCAGTTTTAAAAGTGAGAAATACTCACACCTAGACAGTGCACGCATATATAATGCACACCACATACGCTACCAAATCCCAAGTAATTACTACTGAGCAAGAAAAAATAATGAAGCACCACTGAAACCAGAGATACATAATAAAATCATCACCCTGTTGCTGAATCTTGACAATGTCCCTAATGCTGCCTAAAATACTATTTTAATAGACTTTCTGAATGAGAAAACACTGCTTTACACTACAGCAGGGGTAGGCAACCTTGGCTCTTTTCTGATTCGTGGACTTCAACTCCCAGAATTCCTGAGCCAGGCTGGCTCAGGAATTCTGGGAGTTGAAGTCCACGAGTCAGAAAAGAGCCAAGGTTGCCTACCCCTGCACTACAGGTAGCCTTTAACTTACAACAATTCATTTAGTGACCATCCGAAGTTACAATGGCACCGGAAAAAGTGACGTATGACCAGTTTTCACACTTGCAGCATCCCCAGGGTCACTTGATCAAATTGTGGACATTGGCAACTGGAGCATATTTATGATTGTTGCTGTGTCCGGGGGTCATGTGATCCCCTTTTGTGACCTTCTGACAAGTAAAGTCAATGAGGAAGCCAGACTCTGTGTTACTAACTTAACAGTTGCAATGATTCACTTAATGGTTGTGGCAAGAACGGTTGTAAAATGGGGCAAAAGTTTTTTTGTTTCGCATCCTTCTGAGCTCAGTTTGTGGTCATAAGCCGAAGGCTACCTGTACTAGAGAGGAAAGAACCTGCAATAGAAGTGTGGAAGAGTCTGCCATTCTCGAATTGGCCTCTTTAGCCACACCAGATGCTGCCTTAGGACCTCTTTCCAGAGCACGATACCATAGTCTCTCGAGACTGAAGGATGCCAATGATTTCTACCTGAAGGAGGTTTCCTGGAGAAACCTGAAAGTCCACTCTTATAGGTGAAAAAATAGCATTTTATACTGAATCCAGAAGCTCATTGAAGCTTATAAAGCACGTCCAAGACCTGGGTTATTTGGCAATATAGCATTCCTCATAGCCTTGCGAACTATCTTCAAAGGCAGGCCCGTGTAAAGCACACTTTAGTAATATGGTGTCCAGTAGGAAATAAATATAAAAAAAGTGTAGGTTAGAGGGGAAGGAATAAGCAAAGAGAGAACATTTCTCATCTTCACAGGAAGGTATCATAATCAGATCCTTGAGAAAAGTAATATTTCATTTTCTGCATTAAGTCAGCCTCTGTGACATTCTGAATGCTCTCTGTATGGACTCAGGACTTCAGATCACGTAACAGAACCCAAAATAATGGAATTGCGGTTGAAACGGTCTTATAGCATCAGTGATGGAGATCTTTATTGCTTTCGGAGCGAGAAGGAAGCCATGTCCTTTAACGAGTTTTCAGAGACAGAGCAGATGTCCCCTTGCACTGGAAATCAAGAGAATATTGCAAATCAAGAGAATGCTCCAATTGTCTCAATGTCCCTTAGTTTTCAAGATGACACTGAAACCAGAGCTGATTTCACAAGAAAATGTCAAATTACAGCACAGTGGGATTAAGTTCTAGGTAAGGGGTTGGCAACATTGGCTCTTTTACGACTTGTGGACTTCAACTCCCAGAATTCCTGAACCAGCATGGCTCAGCTTGGAAACCTCTCCCTTTCCCCTCAGCATGGCTGGCTCAGGAATTCTGGGAGTTGAAGTCCACGAGTCATAAAAGAGCCAAGGTTGCCTACCTCTGCTCTAAGTCAAGATTAGGGAATCTGTTGCTTTTCAGTTTTTATGAAATTACAACTTCTATTAGCTACAGCACAGTGGCTAATTGTGCAAGATACTAGGTATTGTAATTTCATAACAACACTACCAATTTTCATCTTTCTAGAGTCAAACCAAGCTTCCAATATTTTTTTTTAAAATCCAGATTTAGGTTATATAAAAATACTGAAGTGTAGTCATCTTATCTCATCTTAGCAGTTTTATGGTAAAACCCTTTGGGCATTTTCACCTCCATTTATTTTAAATCATGTTTTCCAAAATGCGATAATGTGAATACATTGTTGGTCTATACTGAAGTCATGCAGGAATCAGAGATCTAGACCAGATTCCAGAAATATAGCAAAATGTACTCCTCTATATTTTAAATGAACTGAAGACAGCAGCCCAATGGCATCAATGTCATATTAAAAATATATGGCTTTCAGCTGCTTTAAAAAAGACTGAAATGAAAATGTATTCCATATTTGCAAATGAGATAAACTATGGAGCTATCACATTTCAGAATGTGTTGCAAATGCATCAGATCTCAAGAACATAAAGTTCACTTGGCACAAGGAGACGTCCCTGGAATATGAAAATCGAATTATGGACAGCAAAGAGATGGGAAAATGGAATTTCATCCATATGATCCAGGTAGAATGAAGCGTATTATATGGCCAGACAACTGTTAACGAGACGTTACATTAATGGGCTACTTTTCATGCATGGTGTGTTGCTTTACCATTGCAAATTTGCTCCTCTTATTTATAAACTATTTTCTCTCTGTGTGTAGTTTCAGCTTCCCAACCTGATAGTTATATTGCTTTGTAGTGATAGGGGTGACATAACTCAACATATGGAGAGGAAAATTTTGCAAATATTTAAATTACAAAATATGCAACTTATTTGAATATGTCTGCAAACCCATTTCACCTTGAAATGATTCTTCTCATTTTTAGATGCTGTATTATGTAAAAGACATGCCAGCTACCATTAGGTTCTTTCATGGCCTCTTGGAACCTGGGGCCAAACTCCTCATTATTCTTGTTTCAGGTAAGTTCAAAGCTGAGTCCTAAAATATCTGATTTGAGTAGTTATACTGCAGGTAGTCCTTGACGTACCACAGTTTGTTTAATGACCGTTCAAAGTTACAACAGTGACGTATGACCATTTTTCACACTTATGACCATTGTAGCATCCCCATGATCACGTGATCAAAATTCAGACACTTGGCAATTGGTTAATATTTATGACAGTCCCAGTGTCCCATGTGATCATGTGATCAACTTTTGCAACCTTCTGACAAGCAAAGTCAATGGGAAAGCCAGATTCACTTAACAACCGTGTTACTAATTTAACAAATGCAATGATTCACTTAACAACTGTGGCAGGAAAGGTCATAAAATGGGCAAAACACACTTAACAAAGTCTCATTTAGTAACAGAAATTTTGGGCTCAATTGGGGTTGTAAATCGAGGACTACCTGTATTTTATTTTTTATGTAGTATTGAACTAGTGGTCCATAAGGTACACTATATAAAAAGATTACATTGGCCACCAGGAGGCACTATATGTCCACTTTCATCCTATTTGGGAATTAACAGATATGTGTAGCAAAATGTTATTTTATGGCAGAAGTGGGCAATTAATTTTCCCAAGGGGCCACATCAGAAACTGGGACTAGGTGGATAAGCATGCATGCATGCACACACATATGTAAAAAACTAGACTAGTTATTTGTCAACTGTTTAAACTTTGATCCAGAAACTGACATATGAAGCCATAGCAATAGCAATAGCACTTAGACTTATATACCCCTTCATAGTGCTTTATAGAGGTTTACAGAGTCAGCATATTGTCCCCAACAATCTGGATCCTCATTTTACCGACCTCGGAAGGATGGAAGGCTGAGTCAACCTTGAACCGCTCAGAATCAAACTCCTGGAGTGAGCAGTCAGTTAGCTTGCAGTACTGCATTCTAACCACTGTGCCACCACCCTCCAGCTTTTCCCGATGTGCTCTCCGTCCCATAATATATTTAGTCATGTTGTTATTTCTTTGAAAGTAAGACTCAGATATGTCTCCAAGTATGGTGCTCCCCGTGTAGATAGTGAAAACCAGGTTATATTAAAATATTAGACTTTATTTGCTGATCTTTCATTTTATGGATATAAAGAGTGATCTACAAAAAACATTATAAAGTGACTGTATCAATATAAAGATAACTCCAAATAATTCATTAGTCCCATTGAACTCAAAATATATTTATTGAGTACCAGAGAAAAAAGAGGAAAGGCACAGGGTCTGAAACACTTAACTCATGGGGGGAGGGGAAATCCAATTTCCATTAATGAATTCATTCATGTGTTTACAGATTTTTTCAGAATGGCACCCATAACACCTGACTGCGTGTGGCATTAAGCAAATACCGTAAATGCCGGCGTATAAGACGACTTCCGCGAGCGCTGAAATCGGCGCCAAAGACGGAGGTCGTCTTATACGCCGAGTCGTCTTATACGCCGGAAATACTGGTAGTTTCCGGCGTATAAGACGACGTTCTAGGAATGCGGCCCGGCTATAAAGACGGGGGTCGTCTTATACGCCGGGTCGCCTAATACGGCGGCATATACAGTAGCTAGAAAGTTCTCTCCAGCTGTTTGGCTGGCTCATTTCCATGTTATAACTTCTCATTTCATCCATTATTGTGGTGCTGGGTAAAAAGCCCACACTAGGATGGTTACACCTGAAACGTGAATGAGAAAGATGTATTCAGATTATCTGAAAAATGAAATACCAAAGATTGTGACAATGAAGCATTTGTTTTTATCTAGAATAGAATAGAATAGAATAGAATAGAATAGAATAGAATAGAATAGAATAGAATAGAATAGAATAGAATAGAATAGAATAGAATAGAATAGAATAGACCTCGGAGGTCTTCTAGTCCAGCCCCCTGCTCAAGCAGCAAAACATGTCCAGTCTCCTCTTAAAAATCTCCAGTGACGGAGCGCCCACGATTTCTGGGGGCAAGCTGTTTCACTGGTTGATTGTCCTCACTGTCAGTAAGTTTCTCCTCAATTCCAGGTTGTTTCTCTCTTTGATCAATTTCCAACTATTATTTCTTGTCCTGCCCTCTGGTGCTTTGGAGAATAACTTGACTCCCTCTTCTTTGTGGCAGATTCTCAAATACTGGAATACTGCTATCATGTCGCCCCTATTTCTTCTTTTCTTTAGACTAGCCAAACCCAAGTCCCGTAGCTGTTTTTCATATGTTTTAGTTTCCAGGGCCCTGATCATCTTAGTTGCTCTTCTCTGAATTTTTTCCAAACTCTCAACATCTTTTTTGTGATATGGTGACCAAAGCTGGCTGCAGTATTCCAGGTGTGGTCTTACTAGGACTTTATAAAGCGGTAATATTACTTCGCATGATCTTGATTCTATGCCTCTGGGTGAGCAAAGCAAATAACATTTTTAGGATTAGTGCCTAATGCAAGTCTTATGGGTACAACCAGCGAAAGTTAAGCACTTTCAGGTTTCATTGATTTCACAGTTTGCATCTGTTACTCTCAGGTTTATGTTGTGAATAGAACAGGAATGAGGGGAGGGATAGAAAAGAGAGTTGGGATTATTAAATACCGTTCACAAAATAGCAGCCTACTAATACAGAGGAATTATCATGGCAGCATCTACATAACCCAACTCAATTGGATTCCAGGCTGCCCATGAACACAAATACACGCTTTCTCTAGTTTTTTGAAAGAATTATTTATCCGGTCATGTTTTCAGTGAAAACAAAAACAAGATTTTTGTCAAATGCTTAACCTGTTGTAGTGAAACATTCCCTTTAAATTGGAATGTCCAAATTAGGGATTATTTCTCATCTCCCTAACTTTAGCCATATGGTTATTCTTATAAATAAAGAAAAAAAATATGAGTCTAAAACTTTTTTTAAAAAAATCGCATACATATATACACAGAATAAGAAATGATGAAAGGCATTATTATATTCAAACCACAGAGACATGTATACAAAAGAAGTACCCTAAAGAAACAAGTCATCTCGTGCACCAGATATATGCCTGGGCCAGATCTTTGTGGACAGAAGATACATCGTTGAACACCCTTTCTTCTTAATAAGTGCATGTTGAAAGCTAGTTCATCAGGGAAAAGACCATATTAGATATCAAGTGCTGACTTTATACTTATGAGAGAGATGTGGTCTTAAAACTGTTTTTCAGAATAATTAGTTATACAGTAAGTACCTGGGTGCAAAACATATCTATACAAGAAGCCAGATTTTATATTGATAATCCACCTTCTGCTAGTATGCCTTGAAGCACCTTAAGAGAAAAGGGACCTTTTACAAGAAATTAGAAAAGGAAAAAGAAAAAAATAATGGGTAAATTTACCCTGACCTGATTTTGAATATTTTTAGTTACAGATTTTTTTAAAAAACTCAAAACATTTTGCTGCCCCAAGTTTCTCTCTTCTCCAGCATACTTAGCACACACAAGGAATGCAACAGGCAGGTATGCATAAAGTCTAAGTCAGAGATGTCCAAACTTGGTAACTTTAAGACCTGAAATCCCAGAATTTCCCAGCCAGCATGGACACCCCTGCTCTAAGCTAACTGAATCTAGGGCACCTATCTGAAAATGTTTATGGAGGCATCCATTGGAACTGAGTTACACCCTTGTGTAATTTTTTTTTTCTGCCAGCAGTTCCTCACCTGAGTAAAAAATAGCAAAAGAAAGAAGACAAGCAAAGACAATCAATTAAGGAAAAGATGTGAGATTCCATCATTCAGAAAGAATAGTGTGATGTTCAATAGAGTAGATAAACATCACAAGAGGTGAACAAGCAGAGGAACAGAAGAAGCCTTTGCTAAAATAAGACTTTCTTGAACGTAGTCAATAAAACAACATCTAGCACTTTTGTACCAAGTCTTATGTGAAAGCTTTCTGGTGCTACTCGTACCGATTCACCTGTTCCCAGTGAGTTATGCTCAGTGTGCTGTTTGCCTCCTCATCTACCATATGAAATGGAGAGTAGGAATCTGATAAGAAACACGGGGGACATCAGATCCGCCCATATTTCAATTGTCAGTGAAACCAGGCCAGCCATGAAGAAAGATATAGGGTTGTTTTTAAAGATAATATCCTCCTCTCACAGCCACAAAGTCTTAAAAAACACCAGTCTAGCGCCATATGTTGCATCTACAGGGAGTGATTATAATAATGTGCCAGTCAGGTAGTGTATAATTGCTCCGTTTCAGAAATGGCATTGAGTCACACAACACTGACACCAGCGCATTCCTTGCAATTAGTGCTCGGCATTCATTTCCCACCACTGGGGAAGGGAGGGAGAAACAGGGAAAGAATAAATAACCCAAATTTGTTGTGTGGCATTCATTTAAAGCTGACAATGTTTATGTTTCCGAAAGAAACTCTTTCGAGACAGACTGTTTTCCTTCAAAAAGAAAAAAGAAAAAAAAAAGGCAGACAAGTAGCTTTATTAACATTGGGGATTTGCAGTCATACTTCTCAGCAGGCCCTCATTAGTCCTGAATTTATTGCTTTCCTATCCAAAGGGGCCAGGAGCTTTGGCTTTTTATAAATGATTCACATCAGAAATGCTGAATCATGCCACTGAGGGTACCAAATAAATGAATTAGCCTGGTGCCCCTTCCTACTGTTCCTGCTAATATATTTCTCTCTTTCTCTTTCTCTCTCTCTTTCTGTGGTATCGTATATATACCTAACATGCGGCCACTTTTTAAAATAAAAATAGCTCCCATTTCACTGTAAGAGGTTGCAAGCTGGGTGATCTAAGATTGCAAAGCATTTTGAATAATTCGGGACATCTTTATACTAGAATTTCATGAGTCTGATGGAGGCCTCCTATCCTGTCATCTTGTCATTCTATGCAACTTCATGAAAACTACATTAAAGTCTCATGTAGCCAGGCTTATTTTAGGCCTATTCTAAATCAAGATGATCCTTTGTCAGAAGATTGGTATCATCTTGCATCTCAGTCTCCGTAGAGGCTTCTGAATTAATTACAATTGCCTACGTAGGCAGCATATATAAGTCGATCTCTCAGCTAAATCATACGAAAGTTAATTAGATTTCAATTAACCATGACTGAAGTTGTACGTTGATGCATACATGTACTAAATGGACTTCCTTTCCAGTAAACATCCAGGATTAGGCTGAATGTACTATTTTCCTGCTTTAATGTACTTTCACGAACCTTTGCCAAATTTTGGGAATTAAAGTCTAAAACATCAGGCAGGAGAAAGCTGACTTCATCTCTATCAAAATATTTGTTTATAAGATTTCGGCTTTTCAAAAGATAGTACACAGTCTCTGGACTCTGGGCTCCATTTTAAAGCTGATATATTCAAATTATGTTAAACAGGGATCACAGCTGCTCCTTGAGTTATGACCATGAAGGCACCTGCCCATCACAGATGTAAGTCATGACAGTCATAAAGTGGCTAACCCCTGAGACTGACCCAATTTTATGACCTTTTCTGAGGTGATCGTTAAGTGAAGCAGTGGCTCACTATGGCTGTGGTTTTGCCAAAAACAGAAATAAATGTTTTTCGGCAAAACCATTGTAAAATGTGATCATGTGATTGTGGGATGCTACAAACAGCTGTAAATGCAGTCTGGTTGCCAAGTCTCTGAGGTCAGTCACATGATGGGGGGGAGCAACCATTGGAATTTTGAACCTGGGTCAAATGGTTACTGAGTGGATACCTGTATTTCCTATAAATAGAAATGGGAAAGCAGCTTTGAAGTTCAGGATCTCTCCTGTAACAAACAAACAAACACACACACACACGTTTCCATATGTTCTTGTTGTTCTACCAGACACATAAATAGCCATCATTGTAAGAAATCATTTTCCCATCCTTCAGAAATGATATATTTTGATGCTATATGATGAGATACCTAAGAAAAGGCAATTGTTGTTTACATAATCACTTATCCCAAAATCTTTCCCTCAACATCTAACTTGATTGCAGATTCAATCAAGATGACTTTAAATCTGAATAAATGTAAACTAAAGTCATTTATCTTTGGGAAAGTCAAGAGCTCTTGAGAGAGAGCGAAAGATGGAGGGAGGGAGGAAGGGAGGGAGGGAGGAAGGAGAGAGAGAGAGAGAGAGAGAGAGAGAGAGAGAGAGAGAGAGAGAGAGAGAGAGAGAGAGAGAGAGAGAGAGAAGGGACTGGGTTTCAAGCAAAGACAGCAGGCTGATGACATCTTCTCTGTCTCAGACTCCCCCAGTTTTAGTCAGAAAATTTCAGGTGGAATGCTGTGAAAACACCCAAATCCTTCTTCCTATTCCAATAAAAGCATTTTATTTTAAATGTACAGTTAGTTATGTGTGGTGATCAAAGCCTTCCACTGCTAGAATGATTTCACTAGCCACCATGGGCAATTGCTTCCAAAGTGGCTCTAAACCTGTTCTTCTCGACAATTTGGAGATTTATCAACCAGTTTCTGATTTATTTTTATGGGGTGGTGAGGAGTCAATCATGAGATCAGCTCTGGCCTCAGTGATGCTCCTATTCATGGCTGGAAATAAACCTCAGCTTCTAAATTATGTACAAAGCTTCAGCAGCATTGAGAGAGATTGAAAAGAGGAAGAGGTCTCCTTGGAAATATATAACCACCCCAATTCCGGAACATGTAATGCCACCCCTGTTCATTATGGATAATGTTCATAAAGAAGTCCTCTCTAATTGGTTTGCATATTGAACCAACTTGGATTTAGATTTGGGATTTGTGCCTGCAAGTGTCAAAAAGACAAGATATGTGGCAACTTTCTTATTTGAGACCCTCTCTGGTTTCAGCCAGGCACATTCCTTTTTTCCCAATAACTTGTTGCCAAAATCTTCTCTTTTTCTTGTTATTCCACCCATATTTTGCCTCATGTTAAATCTGTGCAGATTGTCTCTGGTACTCCTGGACCCATGCGATGAATTGATTTTCTTCTGATTTCTCCCCAAAATGGATCTTTTCCAGTTAGGAATTAAGATGTCTGCCTGATCCGATGCTATTTGCTACATTCTCAGTTTTTCTCTCTTCTGTGGGACTATAATCACTCTTAAAAACCCCTAAAGAGCATGGTCACTGAATAAGATTGCCAGGAATTTAGGGACTTACAATGCAAATACATTTGGAAGGAACAACATGGGAAAAATGAACCTGAACTGTATTTGACAGAATGAAATTTCACTGCTTTGGTTTTTCTTTCTGTTTCAAGCCTTGGGTTTAAAATGTGGGAAATCCATTCATTGCAAATTACATGTATAACCCAGACAAACAAACAATAAATAACAGCTTAATCAAGCAATCACCGAGATAATTCTCAACAACACTGACAGGGCAAGCTCCTAGTAAACAAACAGACAGCAACCCACCCCCCTCTCTTCTAAAACTGCTGATGTTACCTAGTTCGGTAATGAAATGTCTGCAAGAAAACAACCAAGCTCAGAGAGCACCAAAGACCCCACAGTTCAACCCTGAGCTATAAACATTCTCTTCTACTGGAATATGTATAATACAAATAATTTGTCACTTACATGTTTGTGATATTGTTTATTTGACAGGACGCAGTGGCTGGGCCAAATTGTGGAGGAAATACGGTCATCATTTACCTCCGAATGATCTTTGTTTATATATTTCTTCTGCTGATGTTGAAGAGGTGCTTGATGGTTCTGGACTAAAATATCAGTCTTATGAGCTTCCATCAGACATGGACATTACGGATTGCTTTAATGAAGGGAGCAAAACTGGTGAACTTTTGCTTGATTTTTTGACAGAAACCTACAATTTCAGTAAAACTGCCCCTCTTGATCTAAAAAATGAACTCATTGAAGATCTTAAAAAGCCCGAATACAGTGAAAGGAGAGGTGACAAGTATTTTTTTAATAACACCCTGAGCGCAATAATGATTGAACATTAAAATGGAGAGACTTACTTACACACCTAATATCACTATGAACTTGTTTAATATTTTAATAACTGGCTTGTATGTGAAACCTGAGACAGATACAGACAGAAACACTCAAGTGAGATATAGTATTTTGTGCCTTGCATTAGAATTGTTAAGAGTATAGATATGTGTTTGCAATGTTGCAGAGGGACACCTTATTAATAAATTAAAACTTACCTTATTGGGCTGCCTATCATTATTCCTATGTGAAGGTCCTATGTTGAGATGATGAATCAGATCTTGAAAAGGCAAAAGTCTATATTCATCTGGTTTATCAAGAAGGTATGGTTGATTCATTCATACATCTGATGAAAAAGTGCCTCAATGTCTTTCAAATAATGATTACTTTAAGATTATTTTCTTTAAGGATCTGTATGACACATATGCTAAAATTATGCAATGACTTTGGTTCTACCTTTTAGCATCTGACTCTTTTAAAAGGATCTATACAGGACGATAAGCTAGGGAGAAGTGCAAAATATTCCTTAAGTGGACTTGGTGCCAAGACATGAATGATGAGCCCTTTAAATTGTACTCAAAAGCCTATTGGTAACCAGTGCTGGGCTCTCAACCCAGGGGGTAATGTATTCCTACTGATGAACTCCAACTATTGACCTGGCTGTTGCATTCTGAATCCACATAGTCTTTAAGGGCAGGGCCATATACAGCTTGTTACAGTAGTCCAGATACTGTAGGTCAGTGGTGGCGAACCTATGGCACAAGTGCCAGAGGTGGAACTCAGAGCCCTTTCTGTCGGCATGCGCGTCATCACCCCAGTCCTAGGCCTTCAGCTGGGTTTTATAAAACCTTTTTGCTTTAGGCCTCCGCTGCCATGTGCACACAAAAAAATGATTCAATCAATCAGTCAATTTCAACTTCTCACGGGGAAAAAAAGATTTTGCAAAGTTGGAATTGATTGATTGAACTTTTTAGTCCCACCCAGTCTGCCGTTACCACCACAACCAATTGGCCACACCCATCCAATGGGCCATATCCATCCAATGGGCCACACCCAGCAATGGCCACACCCACCCAGCACCCAACGATGCATAAGTGGGTTTTGGGTTGCAGTTTGGGCACTCGGTCTCTAAAAGGTTAACCATCACTGCTGTAGGTGATAAAAAGAGCATGAACCACTGTAGCAAGATTCTCTCATCCCAGATGAGACTGCAGCTGACAGATCAGTTCCATGACCACTACCTTCACCTACTGGAATTGCTGGAACTTCCAATCCAAGAAGCTCCCCAAACCATGGACCTTTTCCTCCAGGGGTTTAGGAGGCATGGCTGTTCAGTGGCTTAAAGATGGTGGACATGATCTCTGCTCTGGTAGTTCGAGTCCTAGCACCAAGTGACAGAGTGAGCTCACATCACTTGCCTCAACTTCTGCCAACCTAGCAGTTCGAAAACATGCTACATGCGAGTAGATAAATAAGTACCAAATGTGGGGATGGTCAGACCTCTACCGATGCTGCCTATCATTATTGGAGCAGCATTGGAGGTGAGAGAAAGTCCCAAATAACACCACAGGACATCACTCATCTTTCTAGTGTGGAGCTAGTTCATCACCTGTTGTGCACCCTGGATAGCACATAATCATGAACTAAATGGAATAGCACTGTTCAGCAGCCAAACAACTCCTGTACTATTATGCTGTACTATAGTCTCCTGGCTAATTGTACCATTGACATATTCTAATAAATAAATAAATTCCTCCAGCAGTATTGCTTTCCTATCAAGTGCCAACACTGGAGCAAATAGAAAACCTTGATGGGAAACAGTTCCTCCATCTTGATAAGATTCACCTTCACTCTTTTGGCTATCAGTTGATGTTCATGGATATGTTCTCGTTTCGTGAGCCATTGTTCCTCTTTTCTGGCTTATCACATTATGATTAGGTCATAGAGGGTTTTTCTGATTGGTTGTCTAGTTTCTGTAAAGGGTTTGTATTGATGATATTGTAGGTTTACTTGTCATTCAGCATCTCTTTTGCTTTTTGGATGCAAAATGGTTTTTTTCTTATGAAAACTGTGGTTGGGCAGTTGGGAGGACAATGATGGTTTGATTATTTTCTAATGTTTTTAGGGCTGCTTTTTCTGCCCTGAAGTTATTCTGTTTCCTTATATGTTTGGTCAAAGGAATAGATCCTTCCTTCCTTCCTTCCTTCCTTCCTTCCTTCCTTCCTTCCTTCCTTCCTTCCTTCCTTCCTGTTTGGAATGATGCTCCTAGGACTGCCAAGAATTGCAGTTGGTGTATTTATCATATATTTATTCCAAATTGATATAGCCTTCTAACTCCAATGGTGCTGGTTGGTATTCTCTTTGTTTTAACTCAATCCTTTATGGAGGATGTTGTGTTCTGAGGGAGATAAGAATGCCTTACCATTCATTCAGGTTCAGATTCATCTTGGGACGTGTGAATCTTGTGATCTGAGATCACGAAGCCATCCAGTGCAGCAATCAACATTAGCTTCAAAGGATACACTTTTAAAATTGTCAGGAGAAGATTTATACTTTTTAAAGCCTTCCTGTAGGAAACGTTGAGTCCTAAAAGATATACAAAATTCTTCAATTGTTTGGAGGATTTAGCAAAATGGATTAGTTCACAAAGAAAAGGTGGAGAGGGTGGGTTTCCTCTTCCAGAAAGGAAAATTTTGATTGCATGCCAATTTGCATGCCCTGCCATTCACTGATAGGTGACGTTTCCTAAGTGGCTGACATTTTTTTATCTTGGAAATGAATAGACAAGGGACTCAAGGGAGGTGAGAAACAAAATATTGTTTAGCCACACAATAAGCATTCCTTTAACAAGATGGTTACAGAGAATCTACAGGAGGAGAGGCTGATTTCTCCTTTTTATGGATTTTTTAAAAATCCTCTTACTACTATTTCCCCACCTTTAATGTCCTGCTATTGCTGTGGATGCAAAAGAATGCGCACACACAAGCACAAAGCACACCGAGAAAGTGTTAATAATTCTGCTTCCAATTAATTTTTGGTGGCCACTTTCATAGTTCCCTTTCATTCTGTATTTCTCTCATTAATATAGATCTGAAAGTGAAATGCTGCTGTTTCCATTGGTGAGGGGGCATTGGATAATAGAGTATGCCTCATTTCCTTAGGCACAAAGTACACAGAACTTTATATTTTCATGTCATGGTTGACTATATACTGCAGAATTAAACAAAGCTTTATTTTAGCCATTAAAGGTCATATTTTATTTTGCCCTGTCCTTTGTGGGACATCTGTGTAGAATAGGATGATCTTTCTCAACTTCAATCCAAGTAATCTGGAGAAATAGATGTTATTTTTTAATTTTAAAGATGGTCTCATTCCCCCCTGATATAAACACGGACTCTTCAACTATGATGCTCTCATTCTCGGCAAGAAGACAAAGCACACCAAAATAAGATAGAACTGTCCTCCTTGCCATGGGAAAAATGTAGTAAGATGACATCATTGCAAAGCCCTACATAAGATACTTGGGAGGGAAGTTCCATGGAGACCTTGAAATGTTTGTGTGTATGGTGCTTCTCTGGGGTTTCCTGACTGGCAGAAGGGCCAAGGGGTCTTTCTTTGTCTTACTGTATTTTTCAATACTCATGATTATTCTTTGATTGTTGTCATATTGTTATATTATTGTCATTTTTTTCTTCTGCCTTGCAATAATAGCAATAACAATAGCACTTAGACTTATATACCACTTCACAGTGCTTTACAGCCCTCTCTATTGCCCCCAACAATCTGGATGCTCATTTTACTGACCTTAGAAGAAAGGAAGGCTGAGTCAACCTTGAGCCAGTGAGACTCAAACTGCCGAACTGCTGTCAGCCTGCAGTCAGCAGAAGTAGCCTGCAATAGTGCATTCTAACCACTGTGCCACCATGGATAATCATTGCTTCTGAATCCAAAGGAAACATCTACAAGTTGCTGAACTATAGCTCCTGGTAACCCCAACATGTATGGCCAAAGCTAAGAAATCCCAGGAGTTATAGCTCAGTAGTCTTTGTAGAGCTATCTATAAAAGAATCCACCCTGGAGCCATGATGGCACAGTGGTCAGAATGCAGTGTTGTATTCTATTTTGCTGACTGCCAGGGATTCAATCCTCACCGACTCAGCCTTCCATCCTTCCAAGGTCAGTAAAATAAGGACCCAGATTGTTGGGGGCAATATGCTGACTCTGTAAACTGCTTAGAGAGGTCTATAAAGCACTGTGAAGTGTATATAAGTCTAAGTTCTAGTGCTATTGCCATCCACCCCTCTTGGAGCCATGTGCAGGAGATGACCAGGCTGAGCCCAAGGGTGGGATCAAATGAGTCATCAGTTTGGAGTTACTATGCTCCCACAAGAGACCTAAGTTCAGCCCCCCCATAAATTCCATTGACTCTTACCTACACCAATTTGCCTTGACCATTAATAATTCATATTCTTGTGTATACATAGCATGAAATAAACTCGTCGTACTTATGAACCCTATCTTGGCTCCTGGTTTCTTGCACCTGACACATGTGCTCCACTGTAGAATAGCTCTGTTGTTAGAAAGCTTTTTCTAACATCTAGATGAAATCTTTATTTTTGCAAATTCTACTCACTGGTTTTAATTTTGCCCCCTGGAATATGATTCATCTTCTCCATCCCAGATTTCTAATATGGAAGAGTGGCACTGTATCTCTCCTTTAATTTACGTTCCCTGGCTTAAATAGATGCAGATATTTCAACTATTAACAGGATTGGATCAACCTTCCCATCATAATGATTTCTGTTCTCTGGATCAACTCCAGTTTGTCAATAGTCTTCTTAAAAGTTAATGCCCAGAAGTGGATATAATGCTCTAGATGTGGTCAGGCTATGCCGAACACTTGTGTAGAGCAGCCTAAGATATTTTACAACTTGAGGCAACAAATAAGTGGATAGATCTCATTCTATTCCCTCCACAAAGCCTGACTAGATTGGGCATTGGAGAACGTATTAACCCTGAAGTTGTGCTCTCAAAAGCCCATATTTGGACAAATAAAACTTTTTGGGTCCCACTTGAGGTGGTTCCTTAATTTTGCCTAATTGTGGAGCCTGCTGTCCACAGGATGGTTAAATGGAAGGCAACCTAGACCAATCACCAGCCCCAGCCTTTCTTCCTGAATCTCAGCCTTTTCCCTTTATCTCAGCAATTCCCCCTGGAGCTAGCCCTGAGGTATCATAGACAAAATAACTTTATTTTCAAGTTATCAAGCTGCAGTGTTCCTAGTTGAATCCAAGGTTTTTCCACCATGCTGTTTTCATTTGACTGCAAATCATTAAGTTACTCATCCTAAACTTTGACATGTCACATCTATTCTTTCACTGAGTAATTCCTACAAGCAAATTGAACAAATTAAACAGTTTCTCAAATGCCATCATCATTTCTATTTTTTCCCCTCTGAGCTTAGCAGCACCCATTTTATTATAGCAAGAATTTTCTTTTATAGGCCGCTACACCCTATATCAATATATTGCTAGAGTGAGGACTTAATGTTTCATAAGAATATACACATTTTCATGAAAAGGATGACTATCTAATTTTATATCTTCATTTGTACAATGTGCTAAAATTGTCTTAAATATTTTGTTATGGATGGAGGAGCTTTCTACCAATTTAGGCTTCTGTTTCCTTTCACTCTCCTTTTCTCCGGTCTGGAGAATGTTAACATAAATTGTAGCATAAATCTTTGCCTTGTAGAGAAGCAGAAGGCACATATAAAAACCCATATCTTTACTGCACATATTTCCCATTAACCATAATCTATTAGTAATTGAAGTTCATTACCAATTCTTGTAGGCTTTATTGCTATCATGCTGCATGACATAGTGAACCTGGCTTGCATAACAAGAAGCCCTTGCTGGGAATATCCTATTAACAGTGACAGTGCATTTGTCATTGCGATAATAAACCCAAGAGCTGCCTGTAGATTATAAATTATTGTGATGCCATTTGCGACACTGTAGTTTAAAGTTTTGTCAGGCCTTCCATTTTAAAGAGCCCTGTTTTCCAGTGAGTTATAACTCAACTATAAAAATTTGCAGCCCATTTAAATTTGGCCTACAAGGACTTAGCGCAAGAGATTGAAAAAAAAAAGACAAGGTAAAAAAAATAATAAAAGAAACCAATAAGGGTTACTTCCGGTGGATCTGCGCGGCGATGGCGGCTACTTTGTAGCCGTCCTCCTGGGTAAGTGTAATGAATCGCTATGAACAGCGGACACCAGCTGTTCAGCGGTTCAAAATCCCCCTCCCGGGCAAAGGGGGGGGAAGAGGGTTGTCTGAATAGTGGTAGAGCCTCTTATACACCCCCAATATTTTTTGGGGGGTGAAAAGAGTGCTCCCACGGAGTTCAGACTGTCTCCGCTTCCCAGCTGCTTTTGTCCTTAGGGACAAAACAAGCCGTTGCAACCACCTCCGCGTTTAAAGAGATCTGGTGAGTTTTTTAGAAGCGGACAGAGTTGATTGGAGGATTAGCTTTTACTTTCTTTGACTTTATATGGATTTTTAGTTTAAAGATTTATTTTTACGTTTATATTCCCTCTTTTTACTTTTTACTTTTTGCTGAAAGGGAAAATAAAATGGCGATCGGCAGACTTTCCGGCATTTTTTATTATTATTTTTTTTATTTTTCCTTTTGGGAAGCTAGATTGGTGATCGGTAGGTTTTTTTGGTGTTTTTCTTTCCCTTTCTCTTTTCTTTTCTTTTTAATGATTGGAATGGATGTTTTATTCTTTTTTTTTTTTTTGATGAAAGTGAAAATAAAATGGCGATCGGCTTTTTTGGATTTTAGAAGCATTATTATTTTTGTTTACTTTTAAAGGCAGGCTTCCTGGTGTTTCTCTTTCCCTTTCTTTTTCTTTTTAATGATTTTTTTTTTCTTGCTGAAAGGGAAAATAAGATAGCGATCGGTTTTTTTGGATCTTAGAGGCATTATTATTTTTGTTTAACTTTTCTGTTTTGTTTTTTGTATTTTTTAAAAAAAATGGAATGGATTTCTTTTTATTTAATTCCTTTTCTTTCCTTTTTTTCTCCCTTTTTTATTATAATGATCTCCCTTTGAAGGATTTATTGATTTTTTTTTCTGGAGTTAATCTTTCTTTTTCTTTTGTTTAATTTTTGTGGCCCCAAAGTGTTTAGTATTTTTTTTTTTTTTTTTTTGCTATAATGACCTCCTTTTGAAGGATTTTTTGAAATTTTTTTTGGGATTTAATCTCTCTTTTTCTTTTGTTTAATTTTTGTAATTCTCAAGAAGGAGTAAAGATTTTTTTTTAAGATGGCTCCAAAGCATCCAGGGATTCCTACAGCTCCCAAATCAATAGCCTCACCTTCTTCCTTGGCTCAACCAATAATGGTGAAGGATCTGCAAGATATGATGGGAAATGTTATATCTCAAATTAGGGCAGAAATGAAAGAGATTTTAGAGGAAAATAATAAGATTTTGAGGCAAGATATAGTTTTGGCTTTAAAAGGAGTTGCCTCTGTTTTTGAAAAGCTGAATTCCCGTGTGGAAGAGGTAGAAGAAAAAGTGGAATTGATGGAGGAAAAATTTGAAAGTATGGAAAAAGAAATGGAAAATGAGATTCTTATGCTTCAATATGGACAAATGGAATACGCCTTAAGAATCAGAGGCTTGAGAGAGTCTTTGCAAGGAGATCTGAAAGAGATGGTTGCAAAGGACTTTGCTGTGATTTTGAATAAAGAAAAAGAGGAAATACTTAGTGAAATTGAAAAATTATTTAGAGTTAATTCTGTGGTGGCAGTGCAAAAGAATTTGCCAAGAGATGTGGTAATTTACTTTGGGAAAAGATCCCTGCGCAATGAAATTATACAAGCTTTTTATAAAAAGAGATTTCAAATTGCCCTACAAGACGTTATAATTTTAAAGGAGATCCCATCTAAAATTTTAAGAATAAGAAAGGAGTTTGCTTTTTTAGCAGATGAACTTAAAAAGAGACGAATCTCGTTCAGATGGGATGTTCCGATTGGAATGGTGGTGAATTACCTGGGGATATGTTATAGACTTAATACTGTTTTTCAAGCAAAAGATTTTTATACTTCGGTCCTGGGGGTATGTTCATCGCCATCTACTAAGTTTAAAGCCTTGGAAGAAAAGAATGTAGAATTATACCCTGAAGAGCCTATACTTATGAAAATTGGGGAACCTCAGCTTGAGGGGCCTCAACAAGTTCAGATAGAGGAGCAGAAGATAACTTGTGCAACATATAACTGTAAAGAGAAGCAGCAACAGAAGAAGGTTAAGGAAGCCTCACATCTATTGGTTTCTAAACCTGCGGGAGAAGCAAGACTTATAAAGTTTCGGGAGCAACCCTCAAGGGTAAAATTGCTGTCTGAAGAAATGGAAAATGGGAAATCTCAGTCTGAGGGGCTTCAACAAGCTGAGAGGAAGGGGCGGAGGACAACTTGTGCAACATATAATAGTAAAGAAAAAGACCAACAGAAGAAGGAGTTTAAGGAATCTTCACATGTATTGGCTTCTGAGCCGGCGGGAGAGTCAGGATTTATAATTTCGGAGCAACCTTTAAGGGCAGATCTCAAAGCATTTCTTTTGAGCCTTATGGATAAGAGAGACTGAGAGACTGATAAGGATGGAGATCGAATGAAAATTTTATATGGACAATCGAGACTGATAAGGACTGTGTTTTTTTGTGGATGGAACTTACTGATTCCTCTTAGTGGATCAGAGGAATGCTGTGGACATAATTTACTTGGACTTCAGTAAGGCATTTGATAAAGTAGATCACAACATACTACTTGACAAGATAGAAAAATGTGGGGTAGACAGAACCACCACCAGATGGATCCGGAGCTGGCTGACCGGCCGTACTCAGCGAGTGGTCCTCAATGGAACTGCATCTATATGGAGGGAAGTGTGTAGTGGGGTGCCCCAGGGCTCTGTTCTGGGCCCAGTACTCTTCAACATCTTCATCAACGATTTGGATGAAGGGATAGATGGGGAACTCATCAAATTTGCAGACGACACCAATCTGGCAGGAATAGCCAACACTCCAGAAGACAGGCTTCAGATACAGAAGGATCTGGACAGACTTGAACACTGGGCACTAACTAACAAAATGAAAGTCAATGGTGAAAAAAGCAAGGGTCTACATTTAGGCAAGAAAAACCAAATGCACAAGTACAGCATAGGTGGCACCATGCTCAATAGTAGTAACTGTGAGAGGGACCTCGGAGTCCTAGTAGACAATCACTTAAATATGAGCCAGCAGGGTGCGGCAGCTGCCAAAAAGGCCAACACAGTGCTAGGCTGCATTAACAGAGGGATAGAATCAAGATCACGTGAAGTAGTAATACCACTCTTCAATGCCTTGGTAAGGCCACACTTGGAATACTGCATCCAGTTTTGGTCACCACGATGTAAAAAAGATGTTGAGACTCTAGAAATAGTACAGAGAAGAGCAACAAAGATGATTAGGGGACTGGAGGCTAAAACATATAAGGAACGGTTGCGAGAATTGGGTATGTCTAGTTTTACGAAGAGAAGGACAAGGGGGGACATGATAGCAGTATTCCAATATCTCAGGGGCTGCCATAAAGAAGAGGGAATTAAGCTATTTTCCAAAGCACCTGAAGGCAGGACAAGAAGCAACGGGTGGAAACTAATCAAGGAGAGAAGCAACCTAGAACTAAGGAGAAACTTCCTGACAGTGAGAACCATTAATCAGTGGAACAGCTTGCCTCCAGAAGCAGTAAATGCTCCAACACTGGAAGTTTTTAAGAAGAGACTGGACAGCCATTTGTCCGAAATGGTGTAGGGTGTCCTGCCCGAGCAGGGGGTTGGACTAGATGACCTCCAAGGTCCCTTCCAACTTTACTATTATTATTATTATTATTATTATTATTATTATTATTATTATTATTATTATTATTATTATTAATATTATTATTGGTAAAGATTTAAATGTTTAATGTGTCTATTGTGGATGGAATTTATTATTGGTAAAGATTTAAATGTGTATAAGGGAATTTTAATGTTTTAAGTTTTAAGTAATGTTTAAAGTTGTGTTTTGGAGGGAGTTTATAAAGAATGTTGGATAATAATATAAGTATGATATGAAAAGATTTGGAGTATACTATAATGTGTTCAATGTTTGGGGTTTTTTTAATTATTATTATTATTATTTTTAAGATGGAATTTGTTATTGGTAAGATTTTAATGCGTATAAGGGGATTTTAATGTTTTAAGTTTTAAGTAATGTTTAAATTTGTGCTTTGGAGGGAGTATAATTTGTTTAATTAAATGTATTCAGATTTGCCTATGATTTATATTAGATTTTATATTGTAGGTATAGATGTTTAAACAAAGTAATGTTTAAATTTGTGTTTTGGAGGGAGTTTATATAGAATGATGGATAACATTATAAGCATATTAGAAAATGTTTAGAGTATTTAATTTAAGGTATCCAGATTTGTTTAGGATTTATATGTGTTTCAATTTTTTCTTTTCTTTTTCTGGAAAATTTTAATTAAGCCTGTACTCAACTCTGGGAAGGTTGGGGGAGGGTTTGGGAGGTTTGGGGAAGTGGGGGAGGGTAAGGGAGGGTGGGGGGCTCTGGGGAGGGGATTTGTTTTGTAAAATTTAAAAAAATTTTCAATAAAAAAAAGAAAGAAACCAATAAAAGCCTAAATTCATCCCTAGTTAAATTACATAAATAGAAGGCTGGTAAATGAAAGGGATGCTCTTTGCTTTGTATTGGTGTATACTTTTAACTCGTTGGGTTTTAAAAATAGCATTTAATGAATAACAACACATTGCCATTGTAGTGAATTTAAGGCTCAGTGTTCTACCTACTTAAACAATAGTTAAAGAGTTTGGCAACCAGCTGGGAAACTCTATGTTGTATTTCCTAAGCCTCTTCCTCCTGTCGACACAAATTTTCTGTAGCACTATATGTATTCCAGTTATTATTTTACAGGTTTTATGTTTGCATTTATCTCAGCCATGGTTAATGTCACTTCCCCTTAAGTAGGATTTGTGAACTCATTTGAAACACAGGATAGGAAGACACACTTGGTTAAAATGGTTTGCGGTTAGGACTGTACAAACATAAAGCTTAGTGTAATGACTATCAGAAAAGGGGAAGAGTACAGCTGAAAGAGGGGAAATGTGAGCAAATACATGGGCAAAAAACCAAGGAACATTCAGTTTATATTTTAATATAATGAAAGAATGATTGGGCAGTTAGGTTTAAATATTAATGATTATTTCACAGTATATTGTAAGGTAGAATCAGAGAAGGACAACCAAAATTCGCCCTGATCCTAAGGTGAGGAAAGCAGAATGAATTATATTTCTGACTTAAAATTACTTTGTACCTCAGTTTCTTCATTTGCAATAAAGAAAACAATTATATTGATTCATGTTACTGTTGCCAGTGAGACTCTGTGGTTTTTGAACTTAACATAATGCCCACCCAACCAGTGCTGCTCTAAATTCTTGAAGTGATAAAATGGTTGGATTTTAGTGGTGACATTTAAGCTTTAAAATATATCAAATAAAGAATTGAAATTCTTTGTTTAGAGGACTGGAGCCTAAAACATATGAAGAATGATTGAAGGAATTGGGTATGTCTAGTTTGATGAAAAAGAAGAACTAGGGGTGACATGATAGTAGTGTTCCAACATCTCAGGGGCTGCCACAAAGAAGAGGGAGTCAACATATTCTCTGAAGTATCTGAAGGCAGAACAAGAAGCAATGGATGGAAACTAACCAAGGAGAGAAGCAACCTAGAACTAAGGAGAAATTTCCTAACAGCGAGGACAACTAACCAGTGGAGCAGCTTGCCTTCAGAAGTTGTAGGTGCTTCATCATTGGAGGTTTTTAAGAAGAGACTGGACACCCATCTGTCTAAAATGGTTTAGGTTTCCTGCTTGAACAGGGAATTGGACTAGAAAACCTCCAAGGTCCCTTCCAACTCTATTATTCTATATTCTGAAATAGGAGTTTAGTGCCTCCAAGAGATGAAATTCTTAGGAGGAGGGAAGTCCCTCCTCTTAAAAAAATTCCCCAAATATCCAAGCAACAGGATGAAAAATGCCAGGTTCCTTTTGAGGCAACACCGATATGTCACTGAAAAGTTATCAGTGAAGAGCTGACCCCTGCCCACAGAAACATTGCCCAGCCCTAGTCTGGAGACTGGTTTAAGATGTCAGCTTTAGAGATTTAGTAATAGATGAGGCACATAAAGCAATATGAAATATTTATTTATTCATTTATGTTTGGATTTCCAAATCCAATGATAGCAGAGACTCCTTAGCATCTCATGATCTATTGACCAAAAGGGGCTAGTCTGTACTCTTGTTTATCACTCCACATATTCTAAAAGATGCTAATCTGAGATCGTGACATGTCTACTTTTCCAGGCACCAATAAAGCATATGCTGTTTGGACCCTAACCCCATTGGGTGGGGTGTAGTTAGTTAGATTTTAGACTTTACCTATTGTGTATGTCCTGAATATAAATTTCTTTTCTCCTAGTTATAAAACCTGGTTCTCTAATAATTTCTCAAATCAGATTCCTGCTCTCAGGAACACTCACATGTGTGCAGAACACAAAGAACACTTCAATCTCCAGCCATTTATGCATTTTAATGCATAAAATCTAGATACATTTATTGGCTTGCTTTATTTATTTATTTTTTTACAGCTACGTATCAAACATGGCACTTTTATTTTTATTGGTCTGCTTCTATTGGCAAAAACTTTTTCAATATTATTTTAATAATATTGTCAATCTGTAGGAAGCCATTTAAATACTAAATTTTCCTCAGGTTAAACCATTTTTTGAGAGGGTGAGGAAGAATGCATATACATATACATGTTTTTGTAGGTTTTCACGGGTACAGGTATGCAGGTCTTGGCGTATTCGAGTCTTTTCCCGTGTAAGATTGAGAGTATCTTGGCGACGTTTCAATGAGGTCCCACTCATCATCTTCAGGCTGGAGTCTTTGGCTTCGTCCTTGTGCCAGCAAAGTGTGATCGGAGCTGCTGTCTCTCTATAAATATTGGTGGGGGTGTGTGGAATGCTGGCTTCATTGCTGTAGGTGGGTTGGTTGGCTGTGTTGGAGTTATTGTTTGCGGACAATACCTCCCACCTACCAGACATCTGGAAACTAGCCCTAATCAACAAACGAGTCTTAGCCACGAAAACTGACACCGGATCCAGAACAACACAGCACGCCACCACCATTCACCCTCACCAGACCCAAACCCAAGCCCAAACTCATCCCTCAGACAAAATGCAATCACCATCCAGAAGCCAAACCACGACGACATCACCAGCTGCTGCACTTCCCTCAGACCCCTACATTAAGCAAACAGACACACGCCATGAACACAGAGCTAGACCGCAAACTCAGAGCCAAACCAAAGCCCAGTATGTTACATCACAGCTTTCTGCTCTGGACATCACATCACAGAACTCAGGAGGTTACAATGCTAAGGCTCAGGATGTTACAACATAGCTAACCACCCAGGATGTTGCAACACAGAACTCAGGATATCACTACACTAGATCTCAGGATGTCATCACACAGCCCATTACCCAGGTCATTACAACAAAAAAGACTAATTGGCACACAGCCAGCATCTCAGCTACTCAGGATGTTATGAAACAGCCGAACAATCCACAAACAATAACTCCAATACAGCCAACTAACCCACCTTCAGCAACTAAGCCAGCACTCCACACACACTCACCAATATTTATAGTGAGATGGCAGCTCCGATCACACTTTGCTCGCACAAGCATGAAGCCGAAGACCCCAGCCTGAAGATGACGAGTGGGATCTCATCGAAACATTGCCAAGATACTCTCAATCTTACACGGGAAAAGACCTGAATACGCCAAGACCTGCATATACATATGCATATATATATATGCATATACATGCATATATATATATACATATACATATATATAAACCCTTAGATTTTTAACAGAATTCTTCACCAGATGTAACTATTTTTCAGCTTCTATGTCTATAAAGTGCACTGAGTCTTAAAATATAGCAGATGTTTTCATTGATTGCATAATATATTTTTACCACAAGTCATATAAGAAGCTTGAATATATATTGCATTTTTCAAACTCCTCAGTGTCTTGAAATGTGAAAACCACTTCACCTTACGCAGAGGAGCTACATGCTCTGGAGTGAAATCTAACAGCTGTGTAAGAGCCCTCAGCACTATTACCCAACAATTTATGTTAGGGAATAGAACTGAAAACTAGCTAATTCTGATAAGAGAGAGGGGGGGGAGAGAAAGAAAGAAACTGTAATTTGCTAAAAAGAGAGGGAGGATGGTTGAAGTTCATGCTTTGTAAATGAATAGATATAAATTTAAGGGTACTGTTATTGTAGTTTCGGAGAAGAGTCTTGAGAGTCCCTTGGACTGCTAGGAGATCAAATCAGTCAATGCTGAAGATAATCAGCCCTGACTGTTCTTTGGAAGGACAAATTACTAAAGCTGAAGGTCAAATAGTTTGGCCACCAAATAAGAAGAGAGGACTCATTGGAAAAGGCCCTGATGTTGGGAAAGACGGAAGGCAAAAGGAGAAGGGGACGGCAGAGGATGAGATGGTTAGATAGTATCATGGATGCAATGAACATGAATTTGGGCAAACTCTGGGAGACAGTGGAGGACAGGGGACTTGTGCTGTGGTTCATGGAGTCATGAAGATTCAGACATGACTTAGTGACTGAACAACAATAAAAAACAACTTTTATAACCTAAGTTGACAAGGCTATTAAAGAGAGAAGATCATCAAGATCTTTCAATATGGTAGCTTGGTCATATTTTTGGAGATGAGTAGGAAATCTAAACTGTATGGCCCTTTATACATTTTCATATCTGGGCTCAGAAATCTGGATGACCTCTAAATGACATCAAAGAGATACAAAACACTGTAACACTATTATCCAGCTTAATATAGAGCTAGCAATGCTGACACTTTGAATGCAGTTTATGCTGGTTTATGAGCATAATGAAGATTTGATTTGATCTGAGTATAATTATGGATCAACCTTACTGTAGTACCATCCAATTACATATTAAGAGTTTTTCAATAAGACTGTTGTGTTGAAACTTATCAAAAGTTTTGCTAAAATCAAGATATATATGATATTGATAGTATTTGACAGCAGTTACTTCTCACACAACCTATTTTTGATGAAAACACGCTGACTCTCAGCAATATTGACAGTCTTCAGGATGTTTACAAATAACATGCATTATTATTTGCTCTAATATTTTTCAGGTATTATTGGATAATTATTGGGATTCTCTCTTTTCCCTCCCTCCTCCAAAGGTAAGTGTCAGATTTGCTCTTATCCAGACCTCTGGCACTTCTTCAATTCTCCACAACTCCTTAGAGATAAATAATAAAGGTTCTTTCAACCCTTCAGGCAGTTTCTTCAATATATACGGATATATTTGATCAATGGAAAAGAATATTTATAACTCAGGGCTGAACCTTGGGATCTTGGATCTCTCTCTGAAGAGCAAAGCCCACTTCTTTTCCAGCACTGATAATGTTACCTAGTTGGATAATGAAATATCTACAAGAAAACAACCAAGTTCAGAAAGCACCAAGGACCCAACTGTTATGTCCTGGGCCTTCTGAATGACTCAGCAAGCTCAGGAGGCTGCAGAAGGCCTGGGCAGACCATTTGGTTGCCCGGGACCAGACAGGCTGTCTCTAGCCTTGTGAGCATGTGCAAGGTGGGAGATTAGCCTGCATTGATAGGCTGATGCTGTTCTTGCAAGGGAAGTATAAAAGAGCCAGCGCCATTTTGTTTGCTGTTCTGTTCTGTTTGTGATCTCAATAAAGAAGTTGTGTTTGTTACTCCTGCCTCGCTTCGATGTCTCTGATTCTAAAACAGAACACCGACAATACAGAGTAATTTTGGAGGAAAGGACATGAACATTTAAGAAACAATGTAAGAAGCTGTTCTATGTCAAATCAGACCATTGGTCCACTTAGTGAACACTAAGTAGCAAGATTTCAGATCACACTAAGCAGCAAGATTTCAGGTAAGAGATTTTCAAAGCTATCTGCTGATTTAGGGTTTGATTTCTATATATGAAGAATGTATGTATGTATGTGTGTGTATATATATTCCTAATAACTATAAAAATACGAATCCAAGGAATATCTGTACAATGATAAAAATCCTCGAACTCTGGGAAGGATATAAACCAGCTGTTTATTGTTAAAAAGGTAAAACAATAAAAACAACTATTTACAATACTAAAAACAACCTAAGCTTTCACTGGTACACTGCCAGCATCATCAGAGTGAGAGTCAGGGGTGGGGAGGTTTCCTTGTAAACCTTGCTAACTCAGTTTCTTGCCCATTGACCTGGTGATAGGGCAAGAAACTTGATCGTAACTGCCTTAATTGTCCCACCTCCCCTCGTTTGCATTCCAACACATATACAGGAAGGCCTGGAGAAACGTTGTCCATGGGGTCGCGATAGGTCGGATACGACTGTGCAACTAACAACAACAAATACATATATATGTCTTTGGTTATTCGGGTTTTCTCCCGCATAAAATTGGAAGTGTCTTGGCGACGTTTCGACAAAGTCCCATTTGTCATCTTCAGGCTTCGTTGAAACATCGCCAAGACACTTCCAATTTTACGCGGAAGAAAACCCGAATAACCAAAGACCTACATACAAACACCCGCAAAAACCTCAGAAAACATGTATTCAGACAATGTATTGAAGTGTGCGGTCATTCATCCTAGATCATACCTGAATTCCAGGCCAACTAATATAAAAACCCACTTCATCCCATTAATTGGGTCTTATCTATTCTACTATACTTCCTCCCAGTTGTTTCTCTGCGCATTATCAAGCCTTTACAATGCTCATGAAAAATCTTTAAAAGCATTAGTGTGCTGTGAAAGTACAACATGTTAGCAAATATAATTGCAGCCTGGGAAGAAAATGGAGATGACAGCACAACACCCACAGTCGTCTCCTTCACAAGCTAGAGTCCTTTAGCAAAAGCACTTTTTGAAAACAAATCAATAAATTACGCAGCACAGCATTTGTTTTGCTGAAAAAGAAAACAGTACTCCTGCAGTTATTCGGAAAGCTGTAAAATGATAGAAAGTGAGTGTAGCGCTTAAAAAAGAACACTCTACAAATGTTTACTTTATATGCTACACATTATGTTACACTTGCATAATTTTTAAGAAAGACTGTGACATTGGTACTCAGGCAACACTTAGCATAATTTATAATAAGGTTTATTTGTTTTTGGCTTGTCGTGATGTATGAATCCCTAATCATAGTTTAGTTAATGCTTCAACAAACCATGGTTAACTTGGTGGCATAGTTTTATCTATGAGCAGAGCTATGTCATAGCATTATTATATCAAATAGTTCACAGCACAGAGTTCAAATGAATGAGTCTTTGACTGGAGTCCTACATCACACTAAGTAAGCCATGTTTGGTTTGGTTTGGTTGAAGGAATGTTAACATAACTGGTTTATTTAGTTTGCAGTGTAAAGCAAGTATTAGCACTGAATACATTATTGTTACAAATATATTCTTTACCACAGGCTATTATGACTTGGTACTCACCAGATACAGTAGGAATATAAATTGTAGAATTCCCAGCTAACAAAGCCAAAATATCTAGTAAGTTCTCCAAGCAACTGTTTTCTTTTTATTCTTATAATTATTTTAAAATGTATGTAGTACCTTTCAAAGCAGTTTTTCTCCTGGGCATTCTGCAAGAAGTTTTATTGATTTAACTTTTTATTTAGTCATAATGTTTATATAGCCCACCAGTCTCACAGAGTTTTTTGCCATCTATGTTTTTTAGATGGCAAATATGTAATGAATGTCTGGAGAAAGCAGAGCTAAAGTAACAATTGAACAGCTTAACAGTGTAATATGAAATTCTACAACATTTTTGAGACAACTGTATGTGCAAGTGGTTGACTAGAAAATATTGTTAAACTATAAATAATATTGCTTCTGAAACATTATTTATTCTCATGCCAAATATAAGCAATTCAAAAGTAGAGGTGGCTAAATCTAGACCTGAATCTAGGGATCCCCAGTTGCAGTCCAACACTTTACTTCTATGCATATATACTTTCTATGATTCTGTAGTAAAGTGTCCAAATTAATATTGTATTGCATGCCAATAAGAGGTGCAGAAAAATGGCTTGAAAAACTGCTTCTCTTGAGAATGAAACTCTGCTCTGCCAATCAAAGCCATAGAACCATAAGCATTGGAGCTATGATGACACAGTGGCTAGAATGCAGTATTGCAGGCAAATTCTGCCCATAGCCTGGAGTTTGATCATGATGAGGCTCAAGGTTGACTCAGCCTTCCATCTTTCCGAGGTTGGCAAAATGAAGACCCAGATTGTTGGGAGCAATATGCTGACTTTGTAAACTGCTCAGAGAGTACTGTAAAACATGTTGGATCAGTATATAAGTCTAAGTGCTAATGCTATTGCTATAAGCATTCAGTATGGCAAAAGATGGTGGCTCATGTGTACACAGAAACTTCAGGAGCTGAGCCTTCTAGAAGCTGAAGTTGCTTTATGGCTGAGGAGCAGCTTCAGAAAGCTCTTTCTTTATAGTCAAGGCCTGGGTTAATATTCTCCAAAGACTCTGATCATAAAAAGTGAGGCTGCTGTGCTTTACAGCTCAGCATTATAGTTTTAACATCATTCGGAAGCTTGACCCAGGAACTATCTAGTTAAACATATCTGAGTTCTACTCATGTCAAAATAAAACAATGATACCTAGAAATATGTCCTATAAGTGACATCATAGTTATTATGCTTGAAGGTAGGTACTCAACAGAGTCTTATGACCAACCTATGACATAGGTTGAACATTCCGGTATGCACACAGACAAACACAGTGGAGATTTGGGCATAGGAAACCTGCATAGTTCCTGAATTATAATTCACTCCCACTGGAGTTGAATTTGACTTCTACCTTAACTTTTCTTAACTTTTCTTCTTGGGTATATTTGTAATTGGATTGCTGCTGATTCCCTTGGGGCTATAAATTTAAAATTAATAAATCGCTCATATTGGCCTACATATCTCCAATTCCTATTATATTTCAGAATATAATGAATACTGTTGGTCTGTAAAAACTACCTCTTTGACATAATTTAGAAGTACAGGGAAAGAAGAATAAGGAAAGATAAGGCAAACAAACTACCTATTACTTATGCACCCTATACAATACCTTATAGATTTTAATGGTATAGCTACTACTGTTCCATTATGAGTCTTTTAAGATTTCGCTCCTGTGCTATCTCTTTCCTACTATAGACCTTGGTCCTGGTGAAGAAGGAAAAATAGCATACAAAAGAAGCCCATAATCACATCAAAGTTCTCTGAATCTAATTCTTTGTTTTCTGTTTCAGCCTTCTGAAAATAGGTGAGTCATTTCAAAATTGTAATTAGTTTCGAAGGGAGACTTAATTAATATGTGGTAGGCAATAGGTATGTAAAGAAAGCAATCAGGAACACTGATTAGCCCATTGATATGTTCTGCTTCAAATCAGGATCCAAAACTAGATTTTAATTCTAGGTAAGACAGGTGTGCATAATGTATGTCCCATACGTTGAAACTGAATTCTGAGCTCCTGAAAAGATTTTCTTGAAAATTAAGGTTGATTGATGGGATATGTTCTCATGTTGTGAATAATTTTCTTTATGAGCCTGTATACCTATTAACATAAACATCTAAGGATCCTCTTATGATGCTCCAAATAGCAAAGGCCAGGTTGGAGATGACCAGGAAAAGGTACTGTACATTTAAATTTCACTGTCACAGCTAACTGCTCTCTATATAAATCTGTATTCCCATCTATTCTTTATGTTTTATGCAGTATGAAGTGGTATCTTTGCCACTGTTACACAAGTGATTTTCTGCTTACAGCATCTTCCTATATTGCTACTGCTTTAGCTGGACACTTGGATTCATGGTGACCTTGGTGTTCTTCTTTCACCTTTTGCAGGAATCCCTCATCATTCAGGGAAGATGGTGTTGGCAGAGACCTGATGAAGGCAAAGATGGCAGTCCATCCAAAGAAAGTGGCTGATATGAGAAGATAGGTGGCTGAGGTGCCACTGATTGGTTTGGGCCCACATATTCCCCCAGAAGAGCAAGATCTGAATAAGCTCTACGTTCTGAAGACTAAAACTCAACAGATTAGGAAGTATTTTGCTCCATTTACCTTGTTCAATTTATCAAACTTTTCTTCAATTAAATAGGAAATATACCTACTCATAGTTCCATGGCAAACTGCATCTCTGTGTAGAGGAAGTTGAGAGTGATTTTAAAATTTGAGGAAAAAAATAATGAGAACAGCTACAGCAATGTCAATGAAGATATTGAAATGGTGGAGAATTTCTTTCTTTGAGGACTGATAGTCAATCAGTCAAAAGTGACTTATCACAAACCTTTCTACTGATCTCCTAAACTGATCTCATTCAGTCTGCTTCAACTATAACTATGTCTAAATCCAAACCACAGCTTGGGAAAAAGCACTCCCCATGCCCCCAAGCTAATAGTTTTCAAAACAAACAGACAAGTGAAAGGACAAGCTGTGAATTGGCAGCAGTGATGAAGGCTGCAATGGAAGTGGTGGGAAATATGTAATATTATAAGTGGGCTCCTATTTTGCTCTATTCATGCTCTGCTTTTGTCACCATGATAATTCTCTCTTGTTCTTTCACTGATCGGAATCCCTGTTACTCATCCCTTGAAGAAGGAGCAGCTATAGGGAATACACAATGATATATGAGCAAAACAGTGGTGTATCTACTTGTAATTTATTTACAGCTGTCCCACCGTTGGGTTTCTCACTGATTACAAGTTGAGTACATGCCACAAATATAATGACAAATACGCCTATAATATTGTATTTGGGATGCAGAATGTCTTTTTAATTTAATTTTTTTTAAATGCCATATTCCTATGGGTTGGAATATTTGTACACAAGACATTTGTATTTCTTCTTTCACAAATAGAAACACTGCATGATCTTTTCAGAAGGAAAAGAATTGTCTGCCTTCCAATATTCTTCAGAAATAACCCATAAGTGTTGCTTTTGCAGAGCAAGAGAAAGGGAAAATTAACCTCATCACCACCTTATTGGAAATTCCAAAATCTGAGAATCCTGTGGAAAAGTAAAATAGCTCACAATATCCATTGACTAGAAGCTGCTAATTTGGGTATGGGTTGGCTTTCATAATAAAAGTTATATTTCGTATATTGAAATAAATAGAAAACAACCTTGAAACAGTTTTAGGATCCATTAACTTCAACAGAAGAATCCAAGGTGACTTTAACTTTATTTCACAGATGTTTTTGACTCTGACTGGATTGTGTGCAATCAATTCTGGCAGATATAGTGCAAACTGGTAACCAGAATGCAGTATAATATTGAACTGTTTTTAACAATTGAAGTGGGCTTTTCCTGCAGTGGCCTTATCACTGTGCTAGTTTTAAGATCTTGGCTTTCATAAGACAATTATTATAGTACTCAAGCTGGGCTGGACTCTTAGCAGGGCTCTGCATATCCTCAAACAGACATAATACTGCTGAGAATTCAAAGGTAGCACTTCCTCAAAGCTGCTTCAAGAAACAACCTAGAAACCCATTTCAAAGAGGAAAGGTAAAGAGACCACGATACTTTGCTTTTGGGTGCTACAGAAAGATACAACAGATTGAAACAGAAGAGTTGTCCACACAAAAGAAGAATTAAATATCTGTTGCACAGGGGAGGAAGGAACCCCAGTATAAGAAGGACTGGATGTTGTGCCTTGCTCTTAATTCTCAACATTTGCTAGTATCTCATATATTGTATTGTCTGTCTGCCTGTTCTATCATCTCTCTCTCTCTCTCTCTCTCTCTCTCTCTCTCTCTCTCTCTCTCTCTCTCTCTCTCTCTCTTATATCATCTATATTTGCTGATGTTTTATTTAAACTAAATTTGTATATCAGGGATTCCGTGACCTCTGTACATGCCATAAACATCACTTATCTGAAGTTCCTGGATTTCTTGTGAGTTTCCTCAAGTTTCTTGCTCCTTCTCAGCAGAGCACCTTTATGGAGGCCTCTTTTGTAAGTGCTGATAGAGAATGTAAAAAGTTGCTGAGGGAAGTGGTCCCCTATCAGCCTTCTCCAGAAGCATTTGCCAAAACTGGAATAGCTTCTGTCCAAGCAATGGCTTTTGCAAGTGACAGGTAGGGGACCTGCAGCATGTTCAGGGTGATAGGACCATGTGTCAAGAGAAACTGTGCTGCATCTTTACTTGGACAAAGGAAATTGTATTGCCTTTGTAAGGAGAAAGCTGTCAAAGTGAATTTAAGTTGCCTTCATGCAGATCTAGTTTTTAGCATCTAGGGCGATGTTTTCTTCTCACATTAACAGGAGAGAGGAAGGGACCACAGGGATGAGGTAACAGTCTGGAACAAAGGTGATAGGAAATAAACCTAAAAATCATATGGTGCCATCTTTGCTGGTTGTTGTGGCATCCTTCTCAGCCTCAAGACACCAAAGTCCCCTGCTTTTCTCTTCCTTTCTTGGGCAACCAAACAAAGAGATGCAGAGAAATCAGCAGAACAGGAAATTTGTCTAGCTAAGCTTCTGATCGACTTCATCCAACATAATGCTTTTTAATCACTCTTTGAACAAAAGATTTAGCTCTAAATCCTCTTTTGCTCAATTTGCTGTTCCTCATTTATATGAGATTTCATATTTGTTCAATTCCCCTGTCTACTTTTTCCCCCAGAATGCCTTTGCATAAGAAGCAAATTGTTAGTATCTCCAGACAAATGAATTTTAAGACTCTGCCACCCCCGCTATTTTTTTTTTTTTCTGAATCACCGTCTCTCTCAAAAGGTTTCATCTTAAAGCATGGCAGGCAATAGACGTCTAATTCTCTCAACTTTTTTTTTGTGGCATGTAATCTTGCATTCTCTTGCTGTGCTCTTATTGCCTTCATTGCCCTGAAGTGCTGTTATTGTGCATTTTGCTAACAAAAAGCATATGATAATTAAAACTAGTTTGAATAAGAATAGTCTGCCAGTCCTTTCAATTATCCTTTAAATATACATGATAAATGTGCATTTTGCTACCAAATGTATTCTAAGTTTATCCCAGATCCACAGCCTGTTCTGAAAAACTTGGCTCTTCAGCACATTGTCCATATATCCCCTAGATTGCAATAGGATCTAGGTTTGTATACCAGTGTCTAATTTTTATCTGAATATTAATTTGCTCTCCAGTTTTAAATTTTTTATTAGTTTATCAACATACAAAATACAAAGAAAAATAAAAATAATAGGAAAGTAAGGGAGGAAAAAGGGGAAGAGGAAAAAGTGCAGGCCGTCTTTCTCAACCTTGGTAGCTTGAAGATGTGTGGACTTCAACTCCCAGAACTCCTCAGCCAACTTGGTTGGCTGGGGAATTCTGGGAATTGAAGTCCACACATCAAGCGGCCAAGACTGAGAAACACTTGTGTAGGGGAAAGGGGGGGAAAGAAAGAAAAGCGTTGGTTTCAACTCTTTTTAGTGCAATAGAATAAGGTAATAACATCTTATTATAATCCAAAGTTATTTAGGGGAGATGGATAGTATGGAGATGTTATAGATAAAATTACTTGCTCGCTCAATAAAAGTACTCTGGCAAAGTATTGCTCAGCATTCAAGATTACTCCAGTAGCTTATTCCTCAGCATTCAAGATTGTAATATTGAGGGCTGTTATTACTAATAACTCCTTGAGGAATGCCTTAACTTGCAAACATTGCCTTCAGACCAGAAGTCTCTGAAGTATGGATAATATCATTCATATTACAGATTACTTCTGTTGGGCAGATACTCTCCTGCTAATTTTTTCTATAGCTCATTGGTTTGATGGGGAAAAAATCTCAGAACTTTTAATAGATGGAATTTGATGTTTCTTCTACTTTCTTAATTATAGGTAGCCAAGTATTGTGTAAGTGCATTATTTTGTTGTATAATCATCTCTTCAGAAGTCTGGAGCCTTCCTAAGTTCCAACTAAATGTGGTGAAGACATTGTGAAAGAATTCCTCCTACTGAGATTTCTCTATAGTACTTGTTGTAAATGAGACAGAAGCACTTGAGAAAAGTTGCAGACTCACTCAATTGTTGTCTACTCAATTTCTCTTTCAACAGATTTAATGGAAGATTTCAAGTGTATTTATCCACTGCTCTTGTATTCACCAATATTGCTGTTGCAAATATGGAAATTCCTATGACTTAACCTAGAAAGTGACATTATAGTGAGGCAGGCCAGACTGGTTCATCTAATCCAAGATTAATTATATGAGTAGAAGCAGGATTGATAATAAATTGTTTTTCAGTGCTACTGAGAGATGAACTTGGCCTCCACAATTCATTTATGAATAATATCGGGAGGAGAAATTTATGAAGACACCAATGTGCTTTGTATAGCCATGCCTGTATGATTCCTCCTGCTGGCCTCCTGTTTAAGATCTCTGGTGCCAACCATCCAAGTTTCATATAAAGGCATATTTCTTCTTCAACATTAAACTAATAGAAAGGTTGATTCAATGACATTAAATTAAAATGAGCATGTCTGCGAAGCGCTATCTCCTAATGAGGAGATTTCAAAAAGTGGAAAAAATAAAATGAATGCTATAGACATCAGGTTTTGGTAAATGTTGTTAAATCTATGATTAAAATAGACATATTGATTGCTCATTTGAACAGGCTAAGGAGAAATGCCCTTAAATCCTGAGATGATGTCAGACTAAAGAAGTCACTTCAAATTGCACCTATGTTAATTTGGAAAATGGAAGCTCTGCCTTTGCCAAATAATGGATAGTCGTTTAGATTACTAAAAGGAAGCAATGTAGTGACCTAGAGATGAAGATGTTCGCCTCACACTCAGGAGGTTGAGAGTTCAACCCTAGGCAGTGGCAGATGTTTCTCTATCAGGGCCCAAAGAGAAAATATCTGTTGAGAACTCTGTGTAGGTGTCAGGAAGGGCATCCAGCCAGTAAACACTCAGCTCCATTCAGTCACCCCAACTCCACCCCAATAAGAAGGGATTACAGGATTGTAAAAAGAAAAAAAAATAGACAGCTAAAAATTAGCCTTACAATTGGCTTATACAATGCAACAATTCTTCACACTAAATCCATTTGGTCAGCCTAGTAGCCAGAGATTTAAAGTTTTTTTTTTAATTTTCCATATCAAACTCTGTGGGATAAGGCAAGAAAAAAATTACAGCCTTGTGACAAAGAACTTACTTTATTGGTTTTCAAACTACAAGTGCTAGAAAAATTGAGGACAAAAATAATGTTTTCACCACTTCTTTTTGGAGTGCAGCGAATTCTGCCATTGTCCTCTCTCAGGCTTATTTATCATTGCTGAAAGGTGAGATTACTTATCAGAGAAACAAAAAACTGGAAAACTACATTATTTGCAGACCTTTCTGCACTCTGAAGTTGCAAAAGCTCTGAGGCTCTGATTCTATAGTACATACATTTACTTAAGAATAAGTCCGATCAAATTCAATGAATGATGAGTCAGCAAGGATAGGATTGCACTACCTATATATGTTTACTTCAAAATAAATTAAAGGCCTATTAAGTTTGTACTTAAAGTTGCAGATTCAGGGTGTGTTTTCCTGAGGTTCTTATAGTATTTTAAAATATTGATCATAAGAGATTTCTTGCTTAATGGTCCTTCTTGTCCAGTCCTTCTCCTGTGTGGTTCCCAGTCTCTGGGATTGCCCTCTCAGGATATGGCAATTTTTCTGTCCATTAGATCACTTGGCTTTCATCCAGGAGTTTATAGCAGTTTTCCCCCTAGTTTATCTTAATAGTATAAGGTTACCTGCCTAAGCAGGGGGTTGGACTTGATGACCTCCAAGGTCCCTTCCAACTTTATTATTATTATTAACAACCCTCTGAAGTACCTTAAATTGATATAAAGTGACACAAATCTCTCCAATGAAGTTCTTTGCCTGAGAACATACTTAAATTTGGATTTCCCTTCTTTTAGAAGAAAGGAATGGAATGGAATGGAATGGAATTCTTTATTGGCCAAGTATGATTGGAATTTATCTGCGGGATGTAAGCTTTCAGTGTACATAGAAACATACAGAGTACAGGACTTCCGTTTCCACCTCACAGCAACATGGCTGAGAGACTGCGGGGCTTTGCACCCCATGGCTGTTTTTGCCCCACCAGGGGACCCTAAATGGGTCTGATATTACCCCAGAGGGGCGATGAAGAAAAAGAGATACCGTGATGATCACGGAACGATGGTAGTCTATCTGTTTGATCTGGGGGAAGCCCTCTAACCTGACAGGAGAAAGGCTAGCTGCACACCAGCGTCTAGCCCAAGCTGCCAGCAGCCGAAGTCCAAGAGCACAAACTAGAACAATGGTGAATAGTGTGCTTGGAACTGGGTGAGAGCATCGATATTTTCTCTTCTATTTTGTAACTGATTCCTTGGAAAAGATCCCCAAAGCAAGAAATCCTCCAAAAGTGAAGGGAGGGGATCACATCCCCATTCCTTCATAGATGGAAGTGGTGAATTAACTTCCAAGGGGGAAAGAAATATACTGAAATGAAATTAAAAGAAAACCGTTAAGATTTTATATCCTAAAGAGTCCTGATAAAATTAAAAAGAAAAATAATTCTTTGAAAAAGTTGGAAAATAAATAACTACTGACATCTAGCGGAGAACTAGAGCACAGAACAATAGTATAATACTGACTCAGAAATAAAGAATAATCTGCTCCCTTGAACATTAATAACTCTCATCTACATAGAAAACTGCTAGGAACAAAGAAAGAAAATATACTGGACCACCCATAAGCTTAAGAAGTGTCTTAAAAAAAACAACTTTAACTGTTGTCAAAGCTCAAGAATTGTTTGCAGAGAAAGAAAATCTTTGACTTCTAGGGGGGGATTTACTGGAAGGCTTTAAGGTGGCGAAACATTTTCCTGCAATTCTGAGTGGTTGATAATTCAAAGACCCCTGAACAGAAGATTTGTTATAAAATACTGCTTTCACGGATGCCTTGATAATTGGAAATGCATTGGATTACAAAAACTATATATAAAGATAAGTATATGAGATTTGGTTGTTTGGATTTTAAGATTGGCTGGTTTGATAAGGCTAAACACAGAGACTGTGGTACTGGTGAAAGACTACCTGGGAGGAAACAGACAAAATGGATATTGCATACCTATCTAAAAGTGACAGGAAATCACACCTAATATTCCCTTCTGAAGGACCTAGCCTGGAACATCAAAGATCTGCAGGAGCAATACTCTAAGATGAGACAAATACTTTCCAAGAGGAAATGTATGCAATGCTACAATAGATTCAAATGGCAATCATTTCAAACCATGATGAGATTAAAAACCACTTTGACGACATAAATGAGCATATCTTCAATTTAAAATCACAAATAAAAAACTCTCGTAAAACGACGATAAAGAATGAACAAACAAACCAGATAATAGAACACAAACTAGAAGGAAGTGACTTAAACAAGGAAGCTACAAATGAAGAGAACTACAATTTAATACAAACAGAAAAAAATCTACAAAATTTTGTCACAGCAATAAAAATAGAAAAGATATCTTATCTGTCAGGATTTCGAAACAAACTTCAGGATAAGAAAAAAGATTTAATAAAATGGATTATAGACCTGCCAGGAGAATCACTCCCAACAATATTTACCAAAATACTGGAATCCCCTTGCAAGCGGAATATACTAACTTGGAGAGCTACTTGGCAAAAGAAATAGGCTAGAGTTAGATTCAAGAGACCTGATTTGAATTACCAGATGAAGTACTACATGATTAAACTATTGTTTGAATATGGTTAAAAGAATAAATAATTTGGGGTATAAAGGAGCTATAGTAAGAGGGATAAGAGACATAAGTAGCATAGTATTTTTTATAATATATGAAATGTAAAAATATTGGGATGATGTATGTGAATGAAAAATTAGGAGATTTAAAGGTAATTAACTTTGAGAGAAGTATGACCAAGAAGAATTATTTGAATACTGAGGGAAAACTAAGCTTAAATAAGAATTTTGAAAACAGGACATATAGTGACTTAACAAGATGACTTTTACAAATATAATTGAAACATAAGCCGATCAAAAAAGATGGTATATGTGGATGTTATAAGATATATAAGTAGTATAGTATCTTTTTAATATATGAAATATAAAAATATTAGGATGGTATAAGTAAATGAAAAGTTTGGACATTTAAAGGTAATCAATTTTGAGAACACCTTCGTGGATTACTGCCTTGTCGTGGTGCAGGGGCTTGCGTAATTCAATGAAGCTATGAGCTATGCCGTGCCTGAGCTATGCCGTGCAGGGCCACCCAAGACGGACAGGTCATAGCAGAGAAGGAAGGACTCACTGGAGAAGAGCCTAATGCTGGGAAAGATTGAGGGCAATAGAAGAATGGGATGACAGAGAATGAGGTGGTTGGATGGAGTCACTGAAGCAGTAGGCATGAGCTTAAATGGACTCCAGAAGGTGGTAGAGGATAGGAAAGTTGTCCATGGGGTCACGATAGGTCAGACACGACTTTGCAACTAACAACAACAACAAATTTTGAGAAATTTATGACTGATAAGAATGGTCTGAATATTGAGGGGAAATTAAGTATAAATGAGGACAAGAAGCAACAGATGGAAACTAATCAAGGAGAGAAGCAACCTAGATTTAAGGAGAAACTTCCTGATAATTAGAACAACTAATCAGTGGAACAACCTGCCCCCAGAAGCGGTGAATGCGCCAACACTGAAAGTTTTGAAGAAGAGACTGGAGAGCCATTTGTCTGAAATGGTATAGGGTTTCCTGCCTGAGCAGGGGGTTGGACTAGATGACCTCCAAGGTCCCTTCCAACATTATTATTATTATTATTATGGATCATCGCACAGTGAGCCAGATGTTCAGACTGGATTTGGCATTTTGTCTACCTATCGAGTCCTTACCTAGGACCTGGGATAGGCAGATGTGGATGTTTGATGGTATTACAGATATCGTCGCAGGATGGAAGCAGTTCCTAGTAAGGCTGCCTTTTGCAATTGACTAATAGTGAATTTGTCAATGCCAATGGTGTTCAAGTGGTGCTCCAGTTGTTTTGGGATTGCGCCCAAGGAGCCTATGACTATTGTACTACCCTTGCTTGCTTTTGCCACAGTCTTTCTATTTCTATTTGTAGGTCTTTGTATTTTGTTATCTTCTCCAGTTCTTTCTCTTCTATTCTGCTATCTCCAGGCACTGCCACTATTATTATTATTATTATTATTCATCGCACAGTCAGCCAGATGTTCAGACTGGATTTGGCATTTTGTCTACCTATCGAGTCCTTACCCAGGACCTGGGATAGGCAGATGTGGATGTTTGATGGTATTACAGGTATCGTCGCAGGATGGAAGCAGTTCCTAATAAGGCCGCCTTTTGCAATTGACTAATAGCGAATTTGTCAATGCCAATGGTGTTCAAGTGGTGCTCCAGTTGTTTTGGGATTGCACCCAAGGAGCCTATGACTATTGGTACTACCCTTGCTTGCTTTTGCCACAGTCTTTCTATTTCTATTTGTAGGTCTTTGTATTTTGTTATCTTCTCCAGTTCTTTCTCTTCTATTCTGCTATCTCCAGGCACTGCCACGTCCACTATCCAGACTTTTTTGTCTTTCTTATCGACAATTGTTAAGTCTGGGGTGTTATGTTGCAGGTGCTTGTCTGTTTGAATTCTGAAGTCCCAGAGCAGTTTAATTTTATCATTTTCTATGACTTTCTCTATTTTATGATCCCACCAGTTTTTGCTTACAGGCAAATGATATTTTTTGCAGATCTTCCAATGCACCATTGTTGCTACTTTGTCATGCCGCTGCTTGTAGTCAGTCTGTGCAATCTTCTTGCAACAGCTTACCAAGTGGTCCACTGTTTCTTCAGCTTCTTTGCATAGGCGGCACTTACTGTCTGTTGCTGTCTTCTCAATTTTGACTTTGTATGCATTTGTCCTTAAGGCTTGGTCTTGTGCAGCCAGAATTAATCCTTCGGTTTCTTTCTTCAATTTTCCTGCTCTTAGCCATTGCCAGGTTTTATTATTATCTGCTTTCCCAGATATTTTTTTAATGTATTGGCCATGTAGTGCTTTGTCTTCCCATGCCTCTATTTTGTTCTTCATTTGGTCTTTCTTGTAGGCCAGTTTGGTCTCTCCAGTAGTTAGTAAGCCTTCCTGATATACTAATTTCAATGCATCTTCATCATTGTTCTTCAGATATTCTTCCAAAGCCATTTTTTCCTCTTCAACCATCTGATGTACTTGTAGCATTCCACGCCCACCTATTTGCCTTGGTAGATAAAGTCTATCAATGTCACTGCGTGGATGAAGGGCATGATTCATTGTCATTATTTTTCTGGTCTGCCTATCCATTGTTTTTAGTTCTGCTGAGTCCGCCACTATTCCATCTGTGTACCTAATTGGACTGGGATTGCCCAAGTGTGATTGCCTTTATGGTATTTCCTCCATTGAGTTTGGATTTTAAGATCTTCTTCACTCTTTGAGTATTCACCTTAATCTTTTTCTTGACTTCAGTGTGCTGATGTTGTCAGCTTGAAGGATACCCAAGTATTTGTAGTAATCTTCCTCATCCAGACTCTTAATGTTATTTTCGTGGGGCATCTTGATTCCTTCAGTTTTCACTACTTTTCCTTGTTTGATAGTAAGTGTGGCACATTTGTCCAAGCCAAACTCCATTATAATATCTTGGCTATATATACGGACAGTGTTGAGCAGCGATTCTATTTCAGATGATGTTTTTCCATACAGCTTCAGATCATCCATGTAAAGGAGGTGGGATAGTCTAGCAGATGTTTTTGATGTTTGATAACCATGTCCTGAGTTATTCAGTATTGTTGACAGAGGAAACAGTGCAATAACAAATAGTAATGGTGATAATGAATCTCCTTGAAATATTCCTCTCTTGATATTAACCTCTCCAAGCTTTTCACCATTGATCTGCAACTGTGTCTTCCATTGTGCCATCGATTTTTGCACAAAGTTTCTGATGTTTCTACTTACTCCTGTTATTTCTAGGCACTTGATTATCCAATCATGTGGCAGAGAGTCAAATGCCTTTTTGTAGTCAATCCATGCCACATTCAGGTTGGTCTTCCTTCTCTTGCAGTTTTCCAAGATCATTTTGTTATTAGGAGTGTTGATTTGTTGTGCAACTCTGCTATGGGCGGTTTCTTTTGCTCAGGTGATGGAAAGAGTAAGAGATGTTTTCAACGAGATGCTGTTTGTACTCATCAGCTACCACACACAGTTAGTAATTTGAATGTTGTTGGGTAAAGCAGGTAATTGGCCTGTAGTTGCCTGGTGTTGCCCCCTTTGCTTGATTTTTCATTATTAGGTAGGTTTTCCCAGTTGTTAGCTACTTTTCAATTTCTCCTCCTTGTAGTATATTGTTGAACTGCTTGGCAATGAGTGGGTGTATAACAGTTAGATGTTTCAACCAAAACCCATGCAGTTCATCTTCACCTGGTGCTGAACAATTTTTGATTTTCTTTGCTCTTTTTTCTAACATTTTTGTTGTTATTACTAGTTCTTTCATTTCAACTTCTGTTTTATTTGCATCCACCTCTTTTAACCAAACCGCATCCTTGTTGTATTTCTTTGGGTTATCCCATATCTGCTTCCAGAACTGCACTGTTTCTTCCTTGTCAGGTACTGAATGATTCCTTGCAGTTTCTTCATTGATGGATTGGTAGAAACGTTTCTGATTGGATTGAAATTGTGAGTTCTGCCTATAGTTTGCAATTCGAGCTTCATATCTACTGATTTTCCTGGCTATAGCTGTTATTTGGTGCTTTATTATTTCCAGTGCTTCCTTGATCTTCCTTGTTTCTAAATGGTATTTCTTGATTAGGTATTCTTTGGTCTTCTTGTTCTTCAGCTTCTTTTCTTTCATCTGTTCTAGCTTGCTTGCATGTGATCTTAACTTGCTGATCTTATTTTCTAGTCTCAGCTTCCATTTTTCTGGTGCACTGTTTGTTTGTTTTTCTTCTTTGTTGATGTTGCATCCTAGGTATTCAGTTATAACTGCAGCTGTGCTGTACATTAGTTGGTTTGTTTCTTGCAGTGAATTGGTGCTTATACTTGATATTGCAGTATTTGCATCTTTTAATGCTTGTGCTAGCTGTTTCTTTGGAACAAGCTTCAATGCAGGCAGCCTTATTCTGTTGTTTTTGTGCTGTTCTAGATGCTCAGTTATTATTTGTTTCAATTCTTTTATTTCTTTAGTTAGAGGGTTTTGTTCTTCCTGAGGTAGAGGTGCCTGGTTTCCAAATGAGAACAGTTGTATATCTCTGCTAGATTCCTTCACTGCCAACTCCCCCTGGTTTGCCTCTACATTCTGAATTACTTCTGGTAAGGCTTTGATTTCTTTGCCCTGGGTAAACCTTTGCAGTTCGTCCAATTCTGTTTCTGTGAATATTTTATTTCTTGTTATAAATCGGCGTTGATCTGCTAGTCTCTGTTCTGTTATTTCTGATTCTGGATGTTGTTCTTTCCAGAACGGGTGCATTCGTTTTAGATATCCTCTTCTTGTTGGACTTGATCTGTAGTAACAGATCATTATTTCTTTGTTTTCCATCACTGTGTATCTGCGACGGGTAAACACCTTTTCTTCCAGTAGTTCTGCAGCTGCTGGCCCTGGTTGCTCAGCCAACAGTCCTGAGTCCTGTAACCCATTTTTCACCAGACTCCTCTGATGAGACCTGTCCAGTATGGTTGAACCTCTGGCATAGCTCTCATCTTCCTCAGAGTACACAAGCCCCACAACCACGTCAAGGTAGTGTCTCACTGGGGGATAATTATTATTATTATTATTATTATTATTATTATTATTATTATTATTATTATTATTATTTCTGAAAACAGGATGCATAGTGATTTAATAAGATAACTTCTACAAATACAATTGAAATATAAGTCAATCGGAAGAGGTGTTATATGTAGATGTCATTGTTACAAGTACAAATACAAAAAAATGTCTATATCCAACTTTGTATGCATTGAAAATATTAAGAATTATATCTGTCTAATGCTGATAAAGGAAAATATTATTGGAAGAAGGGAAGATCATGAAAACAAACTATTAATTAATAAATTGATTATGGAATTATAGAAATTATTATTGATTGTTTTTTAAATATATGAACCCAGACAACCCACTGTTCACTAAGTATTAAAGATTGTCATTGTAAAAAAAATCAATAAAATATATATTTTTTAAAAAAGAAACATACAGAGTACATACAAATATAAGCTCTCTGTGTATATACACAAGCTCTCAATGTACATACAAACAACAAGTGATAAATCATAAATCATAAGATACAATAATAAATCATGAGATACGAACAACAAAGTATATCATAATATACCAATAGGAGAAGGTAATAGGAAAGATGAAAAGGATAATAGGAAACAGCCCTACTACATGGGTATTTCATCATACCAGCTATTACAACTAGTTTTTTTTCTACATATATTTTGTTCACGTGTAGGATGGTGTAATGGCCATATATTACAGTAAATTATGATTTGTGCAACAATAGTTCATTTCATAAGCTACAAAATGGTTGAATTCACACAATATGCTAAATTGTAACTCATGATTGACGAGCAACTGGATAGGTTAGCATAACTGTTAAATGTTAATCCTGACAAACAATTTTTCCAAATTAAAAGGAAAAATAGTCAATGCATCACACCATTGTGATGCAGTAAGCTGTTCTATTGTGAATCAGTTCATTACAGAAACAAGGTAATCTGGTCCCAAATGGTTTTCTACATCAACAGCCCCAAATCTCTTGCACAGAGAGGCTGGGCTGCTGAAACAGACTTCCAAATGCACAGATACAAAATAGGTTGTACCTGACTCAACAGCAGTAACTGTGAGAGGGATCTATAAGCCCTAGTCTAGTGGACAATCATATAAATATGAGCCAGCAATATGCTGCAGCCACCAAAAAACCCAATCAGTCTTAGGCTGCATCAAAAGAGGGATAGTATCGAGATCACATGAAGTGTTAGTACTGATTTATACTACCATGGTAAGACCCCACTTGGAATACTGCATTCAGTTTTGGTCACCCTAATACAAAAAAGATGTTGAGATTCTAGAAAAAGTGCAGAGAAGAGCCACAAAGGTGATTAGGGAGCTGGAGGCAGAAACTGGATATTTCTAGTCTAACAAAGGGAAGGACTAGGGATGACTTCATAGCTGTCTTCCAACATTTGAGGGGCTATCACACAGCATTTGAGGGGCTATCACACAGAAGAAGGAATCAACCTATTCTCCAAAGCACCTGAGGATAGGACAAGAAGTAACAGATGGAAGTTTATCAAGGAGAGATAAAAGGAGAAATTTCCTGACAGTGAAAACAATTAATCAGTGGAATGACTTGTCTCCAGAAGTTATGGGTACTCCATCACTGAAGATTTTTAAGAAGAGATTGGACAGTCATTTCTCTGGAATTGAGTCTCTGTTTGAGCAGGGAGTTGGACTGGAAGACCACCAAGGTCCCTTCCAATTCTGTTATTCTCTGATAGATGATGAAAACAGCTTCCTGTGCAAGGAGCTCCAGAGGATCTTGGGGAATAGTGCAGATTTGTATCTTATTATGAAAAATGTGTCACTCTGAAAGGGGGACACAAAGATAGACTGAGAAAAACAAGATAGATGTCTTTGAACTATGGATCTGCAGATATTTACTAGGAGGTGTCATAGATTGCAAAAAAGAGAGAACCAATCATTAGGTCCTGAAAGAAATAAGACCAGATCTCTGAGGCAACATTGCATAAACACAAGCTCAAATACTTTTGATGTAAGCAGAAGGCGGACTAGAAAAAGCAATTATGCTTGGAAAGATTGAGGCAAATAAAAAAAGGGGAAGACAAATGAGAAAATGGATGGACAAGATCAAGGAAAATACCAGATTATGGTGGATGATAGTCTGAGATGATGGACATTTGACCACAGAGTCATTAAAAATTTTCCTCACAGACAAATTAAAGGAGACAAATTCTCTCCCCTGAGCACTGTCCTTTGAGCATATTCTCTTTTTTGTAAGGTACCAGAACATAAGAAACATAAGTACTACTTTTTTTAATGCCACTCTGAGACAGTTAGTGCTTTTTCTTATAGCCCTTAATGTTCTTTCTTGGATTATTTTCTGGACCCCCCAAAATATGACTCCTCAATACTATACGAGAGTTAAAATGCAGTTAAATTTAATGAAAGATCCCAAATGGCAGTAACTGCAGTAACTGCAGTTCAGCCATGATGCAGAAAATCAAATATTGAATTAGAAGTCCAAAGGACTTCTGCATTGAAAACAGCAGGATTAGTTATTTCTCTACCTCTGAGTACATCATGAATAATGACAGCAGATGCTGCTGCGACTTTTATTACAATTGTTGTGATTTACTAAACAAATGTCTCAATAGGTGACAGTTCCTGGCTGTCCAGTGTTGTGTAGGAATTGGGCAGCCTCCAAATCTAATAAAGTGAAATAATAAAAAACAACAAATATGCTGTTGACTCTAGGCATCACAGTGAGAATAAGCCTGATCCAGACAAACTTGACCTTTGGAATCCAAGCTCTATATTCTACAGACATGGTCAAAAGCATTGGTACCCTTCCACTTTTTCCCAAAGAATCCCAATTTGCCACGATACAGCTTCTGCCAGGAACTGCTTTCAAATTTTCCAAATGGGATCCACAGAGCAGACACTTTGTCTTGCTGTATGACTTAACCTATCCTTGTAAATCAGAAAGCTAATTAAACTGGCATGGGCACAATTATTGGTTCCACTAATCTAATATTTTGTAGCATTTGAGGCAATAAATGCCATCAAGGGCTTTCTGTAATTCTGATGAAGACGTCTACATTTCTCAATTGTCAATTTGTCCTACTCTTCTTCAGCAAATTGCTCCCAATGACTGGGTGATTTTTCTCCATTCAAATGGCCTGACTGACTGATTTGAGATTGAAGACACCTGTGACACTAATTAAAGGAACTAGTCTGTCTGAAAGATCACTAAAATCCAATAATGTCTTTTTAACTTCTAAGAGGTACCGATAATTACGTCCATGCCATTTTCTTTTGTTTTATGATTTACAAGAATATGGTAAGTCATACATCAAAAGCAAAGTCTCTGCCCTGTTATTATGGTGGGTGCCATTTATTTGTGTCAAGTTCATCTTATTTCATGCCAAATTGGAATTCTTAGAGGGGCAAGGTGAAAGGGTACCAATATATTTGGCCATATATGTATAAATCTCATTAACTGTACAGGGTAGAACTGAAGTTTACATGGTTTCCTGCCCTCCCTCCCCACGCACATACCTATTTTTAGAAATTGACTTTTTAAGATTTGTTTTTAAAGATTTTTTTAGAACACATTTTATTGTAAGTTAAATTACAAGGAATGGTGGGCTTTGCTATACTTTATTTTACACATATTTTACAGTGTTTTAAGATGTGCTGTTCTCTGCTTTTTAGAACAGTTGAATATATTGTTTATGGAGATTGTCAGTCATCCAGGTCATGGTTGTCCCAAAGGTGCTTTTTCAAGAGGCAACTGGACTTTCTTGTTTTTCTTTGAAGATGTTTCGCTTCTCATCCAAGAAGCTTCTTGAGCTCTGACTGGATAGATCCTTCCATTCCCCACCATCCAATCATAGCTGAAGAAGTTTCTAGGATGAGAAGTGAAATGTCTTCAAAGAAAAACAAGAAAGTCCAGTTGCCTCTTGAGGAAACACCTTTGGGATAGTTGAATATATTATTTCTATTGTGATGTATACCAGTTTGTTGCAATGTCTCTATTTACTTACAAACATACACACAGCAAAGATTGTACCAAAAGGAAAGTGTGGCATTGAAGAATGAACACAATTCCTAGCAGTAATTTCTGTCTTTTGCTATTGCATCTGACAATTATGTAGCTCAAAATACTCAAGGATGCTCATTTGAGAATCTTGGACAGCTCCAAGCAAATTGGAGCCAAATGAGGTTTTGGTTGATCAGAGAACCATTCAGTTGTGTTAAAAGAAAAGGGTCTGGATTTTATCATCCTCAATTTTTTTTTGTGAACAACAAATGGAATGCCATCTGGATAGCAGAGACATCTGAATGTTGATAGTTTAAGGATATTGGTAACTTTCCTAAAGTGAATTTGAAAAACATTAAGGTGTACTATGTTTCTATCACTGTTCTAAATCCTTCCTTGTTATTTGCTCGGCTATTCATTCTGCCACCCATTCCAATAAAAGGAGAAGCTGTAACTAGAAAAACTTTCTAAAAACAAATATTGTCAGAATATTCTGGAGACTGGTATCCTAAACCTTAGAGCAACCTATATGATACAGAAGAGGGGTGCAAAGCTTGTTCTAAGAGCAGTCCTACTTATTTCCTACAATGTCTGTGTGCACGTGCATATTAAAGCCACCTGCCCGCCAAAAATTTCATCCCACGGTAATTTACAATGCAAACTAAAAGAAAGATAAGGTAAGCTATACAATAAGCAATGGAAAAATAAATAGCAAAATTAAACATCAATCTTAACAGTAGTGAAAATTATTTTTTCATTGTTTAAAATATACAGGCACAGCAAAGGATCACAGGGTTGCATGAGGCCCTAGATAGGGGTGGGGAACCTTGACTCTTTTATGACTTGTGGGCTTCAACTCCCAGAATTCCTGAGCCAGCTATGCTGACTCAGGAATTCTGGGAGTTGAAGTCCACAAGTCATAAAAGAGCCAAGGTTCCCTATTATGTCCACCACTATGTCCACTACTAGGAAGTAACCTTCTTTGTTACCAACTTGTAATTTTGAAAGAAATGGAAGGCAAACATGATCGAAAATATGAGTGGAGAATAATTCTATTAACTTTGATTACTCTTTTTTAATATAAGTGAAATGCAATCAAATTTAGCTGTTTCCCTATTCCCATCTCTCACAAGAGAGTAGGATGCATTTTCCCAAACTTGATTACAGATTTCTTAGATATGGAGGATTTCACTACCATTTACTGGTAGTAGATTTACTACTACTGGTACTATGTCCACCACTATGTCCACTACTATGACATACTGCTGCATTTTACTGCTCTTTCCTTGTCTGTCCCTTGTATCCTGCAGATTCTGTCTCTCACTCACTATGGATAAACCAAGAAGAGGAAGACAAAAACGAAGCATTTTCTGGATTCTAAACATAGGAAGGGGAGCTTAGAATATTTAATTCACCGAAAGGGCTGCTTTGAAACAGAGATTGTAGGAAGTGGCAGAAGATGTGCACCTGCCCCAACTTGTTTGGCAGGTCCATCTGACATGCCTCTCACCTCACTGAACTTCCACCTACCATGCCAGGCTTTGATTGCCAGGAAAGATGAAGACTCTGTGCCTTGCAAGCTGGTGTTTCAGAGTCAGATATTGAACGAGACGGGATGGCACAATCCACCTTCTTCCATTTCAGACTTGTCCCTTGACAATGTGGAGATATCTAACTCTACTTCATAGGCTTGCTTATTTATCTAAATAGGTTTGTATTGTTCATAGGCGATTCTGGGCAGCCATATACACTGACATAAAGAAATACATCTGGGTTGGAAAGATAATTACTCTCCATACATTCCATGGTGGAGATAGAGAGAGAATTTTCAGGAGGAGGTAAGTGATAAGGTAAGTCAAAGAGACCCTGGGAATATGGAAGAGGGGTTGACCAAGGTAGAAACTGTTCCTGAGTCCAGGGCCAGGAGAAAGGTGACTCAGAATAACTCCCCTTTAATAACACTAGGTATTAGTTGAGCTGGAGATTTACTGGAGTGGCTTACGAGACTCTGCTACAATACCTTACAGCAATAAAGATCATTCCAGAAATCCAAGCGGTTCTTATTTCTTTAATCTGCCTGCCTCAAAGAGCTTGTCAGTATTGAGTGATTGTTGGAGAGAACGTTTTAGAAGTAGGACAAGGCACAAGAGCAACCTTCTTCCAGGAGAAAAAAACAGCTAGAAAGAATTTGGGAAAATTCACAGGCAAATTCAGGCCATATTTTTACACACTGTAGGTCCTATTAATGGCATTCACTGCAACTGACCATTGCAGTGGGGAAAATATATTCATTTTCAAGGAAAAAAGAATTAGCAAATTTACTGATTGTAGCAGTTATATGGGAAAGTATTACCCCACAGAAGTGTGTGTGTGTGCGTGTGTGTGTGTGTGTGAAAGAGAGAGAGAGAGAGATTCTACCTGTCTAATACAATAACGTTAAAAAAATGATTTGTACATTCTTGACAGAGAGATTGCTCTACAGTTTCCAGAGACCCACAATGACTATCAGACATTTTTATAAGACTGTAGAATACAGTTGGAGAGGGGGGGGGGAAACCTCACAGTGCTTGAAAACATAGGTTGTTGTACAATTTTTCTTCACCAGCAAGATTAGTCCAATTCCCTGAGAATCTTTTTTGGGTCCCTAAAGTTTATCCAGATGGTTATTTTGAAGACTAGCAAAAGAAATTAGATTGTGTTCCAAAGAAATTATTTTCTAATATACTTTTCTCTAATACTGCACTTTCTGTACATGTTTATCACATTCTTGAAATAAGCTGCTTTTCATGATTAAGCTCTTTGAATCTCATCAGCTGTTTAAATCCTATCAGAGGCATCATCTTTTGAGTTGTGCTTTTAATACCTTTCAACCTGATTTTCTCAGTATTTTGACTGTTCATCTTAATATATTTTGTGAGCATCTTTATGATGTTTTTCCTCATTTGTCTTAATTTTACATGCTTACGGAACAAAAAATGTTGTAACTTTTGTTTCCTCTCTTCCAAGGATAACATCAAAGGCCTAGTTTACCTGACTTCATGGTAAAAAAAAAAACCTATTCAGATTTACAATGAATCTTTATACCCTTGTTATGATTCCATTCTACATGCAGTTCTAGGAAATTATATCAATGGATATATTATAATTGTAATCGAAAAGGACAAGATAAACAAGATGACTGTGTCGTATTTATTATTCTCACTTCAATTTCTTTCCTCCCATGAAACCTCTAGACCCCAAATCTCATTTCTGTCACTCCAAATTTTACATTTTTCTTAATCTTCAACAGTCCTCAGGCCTAGTCTATGAATCAAAATTTTGTAGGCAAAGCAGCAGACAATCTTGATGGGATGGTCTTTGCCAAGGCAACACATGGGTTTCCTCTAGCTTATATGCCAAACATGACATGATGGATGCATCCTTTCAAGCTGCTGTCCTAGTCACATCTCAAGAAAGGGTCAAAATAATTTATTTTAACTGGGTTTTTGTTGTTGTTATCGATAGGGACTTTTTTTTTCCCCTCCAGTAAACTGCTACTTACAGAATAGAGTACGTAAGGCAGAAAATAATTGGATGAACGATCAAATACGTGGTGATAACTTGCAGAAAGACAGATCTTCCTCTAGTTTTGTGCTCTAAGTAACATAGAAAATCTGTAATTTGATGTGAATTACCATGGTTTTGAATGCTGCCATAACAGAAAGAGGAATCAAAGTAGGGAGGAGCGAGTTACGTAACCTGGAGTCCCCAATTCACATATAACCTTGAACCTTGTCTCCCTCTGAAAGTTATATTTAGGATTTGGAATTTTCAGGGGTTTTTAAAATCAAAGGTAGGAGTAAAAGACGGATCTTGACTCACTATAACACAATAGTTAAAGAATCAATTGAGCTATTTTAAAGTTTGATGCACTCTTTAAAATTCTCTATGTTATTGTTCTTAGGGGAAAAAAACCCATTTCTGATTTGCTTTATCTTGATATTAAGAATCATCAAGGGTTTTCCAAAACTTATTTGCTGATTATGGATCATGATCAAAAATGATACATATTTTATTTCATTTACTACTTGCAAACTGTATGTCAAACATTAATTGATATTCTGCAGCTGTAAGTGCACCGCATCGCTTTAAAAAAATGAAAGTGGTCAATATTTGCCTGATCTAGAACTTGTCAGAGTTGTTATGAATCTTCTGATAGCCTTCAGATAATTGACAATCTACCTCAGCGGTTCTCAACCTGTGGGTCGTGACCCTTTTGGGCTGGTGGGCTTTCACAGAGGTCGCCTAAGACCATCAGAAAACACATTTCCAATGGTCTTAGGCAGGGCTTTTCAACCACCTTCTCTCCCCCAAGGAAGGGGTGGAGAAAAGGAGTCCCCTTTGGGAGGAAACTGCCACCTTCTTCTCCTTGGCTTTGCGCTCTTCTGTTCCTCGGCAGTTGGGCTGCCAAGCCTCTGCTGGCTGGAACTTCCTTTCCTTCCCTCCCTCTTGGTCTCTTCCTGCTTCCCTCCCTCTCCCATTGTCCCTTCCTTCCTTCCTTCCTTCCTTCCTTCCTTCCTTCCTTCCTTCCTTCCTTCCTTCCTTCCTTCTTTCATTCCTTTCCTTTGCCTCCCTCTTTGTCCCTCCTTCCCTCCCTCTCTCCATTTGTCCCTTCTTTCCTTCCTTCCTTCCTTCCTTCCTTCCTTCCTTCCTTCCTTCCTTCCTTCCCTTCGCCTCCCTGTTTGTCCCTCCTTCCCTCCCTCTTTCCCCTTGTCCCTTCTGTCCTTCCTTCCTTCCTTCCCTCTTGTCCAGGATCAGGGCAAACCTCTACAGCTGATCCGCACTTCTGCAGAGCAGCCAAGAAGCAGGTCAGCTGTAGCAGCTCTCCTTGGCTCCTGCCCAGCAAACCTGCTCGAGCTTTGCTAGAAAACATGCCGCTTGCTAATTTAGCAGAAGCGTGAATCAGCTGGAGCCTGGCGCTGATCCTGGAGCTTCTGCTAACTTAGCAAGCAGCATGTCTTCCGGCGAAGCTGAGCAAGTGAGCTGGGTGGAGCTCTCCTCTGGCTCTGCCTGTGCACAGACAGGTTTGGCATGTCGCCATGGCCACTGGTAGCAAAGCCACGAGCCACGCTGGCTGCCTATCCCCCTCCCCTTGTCCCTTCCTGGGCATGGAGGGGGGAGGAAAGAAGGGACGAAGAGGGAGGGAAGTAAAGGACAATGAGAGAGGGAAGGAAGGAAGGAACAATGGAAGGGAGGGAAGGAAGGAACGGACAAAGAGGGAAGGAAGGAAGGAAGGAAGGAAAGAAGGAAGGAAGGAAGGAAGGAAGGAAGGAAGGAAGGAAGGAAGGAAGGAAGGAAGGGACTAAGAGGGAGGTGAAGGAAAGGAAGGAAAGAAGGAAGGAAGGGACAATGGGAAAGAGGGAGGGAAGCAGGAAGAGACTAAGAAGGAGGTGAAGGAAAGGAAGGAAAGAAGGAAGGGACAATGGGAGAGAGGGAGGGAAGGAGGAAGAGACTAAGAAGGAGGTGAAGAAAAGGAAGGAAAGAAGGAAGGGACAATGGGAAAGGGAGGGAAGGAGGAAGAGACTAAGGGAGGTGAAGGAAAGGAAGGAAAGAAGGAAGGGACAATGGGAGAGAGGGAGGGAAGGAGGAAGAGACTAAGAAGGAGGTGAAGAAAAGGAAGGAAAGAAGGAAGGAAGGGACAATGGGAAAGGGAGGGAAGGAGGAAGAGACTAAAGGAGGTGAAGGAAAGGAAGGAAAGAAGGAAGGAAGGGACAATGGGAGAGAGGGAAAGAAGGAAGAAGAGACTAAGAAGGAGGTGAAGGAAAGGAAGGAAAGAAGGAAGGAACAATGGGAAAGAGGGAGGGAAGGCGGAAGAGACTTAGGGAGGTGAAGGAAAGGAAGAAAAGAAGGAAGGAAGGGACAAGGGGAGAGAAGGGAGGGAAGGAAAGCAGGCACCCACCCTAGTCCCATCCCAGAGACCCACAGATTCCCCCCCCACAGGCACTCTGCAACCTGAGTGATCAGCTGGCCACGCCCCCTGGCCATTGATCACGTGACCCTGGGACACTGTGAACGTCATAAGTATGAATCAGTTGTCAAGCATCCGAATGTAAATCACATGACCCTAGGGATGCTGCAACAATCATAAGTGTGAAAAACTATCATAATTCGCTTTTTCAGTGCTGTTGTAACTTCAAACAGTCACTAAGTGAATTGTTGTAAGTCAAGTACACCTATCCCATTTTTTCCTTTTTTTTTTTTTGGTCAAGTTTTTGATAACTCCCAGCCAGCTGGATGGGGTGTTGGGGGTCACCACAACAGGAGGAACTGTATTAAAGGGTCGCGGCATTAGGAAGGTTGAGAACCACTGATCTATATGGATAAACAAGGTTTATCAAAAGAAAAGGGACTTGGTGAGATGAAGCAAATTAAGAACAGTTATTCACCTCTATTTTCAAGAAGAGGAACAATAAGCACTCAATTCTTCATGACACAGCAACAAGGACTTTGAAATTTGAAAGTTATGCTCTAAGCAAAGATGTTTCCACAGTACATAGTAGTATTGCAAACAAACAATAGATTTGCTAACTGGTTGGTTAGCTAGATGGTGCATCTTGGATTTGTAGACTGCTTGTTTACAGAACCCTTGGATTCAGTTCTCTGGATTCACTTATTTTGATTATAAGAGAAAAAGAGAGATGACACAGGCCTTAGATTAGAAATTGGCATCTATTATAGGTGAGTCAATGAGATAACAAATCATTCTAATCCAGTAATAACACCAAGCTTAAATATGTTATGGCAAAATAACTGCATAAACACTGATCTGTGATTGGGGCAAATTTCATTTAAAAATCCAAAGTCCGCAAGTTAGAAAATTGAATGATAGCCATCTGTCTGATGTCGACTGATGTTAAAATAATTGTCTTGTCACATTTGATGAGAAAACCTTCCTGCTGTTACTTTTCTTTGCTGAAAATGAGTTTCAAATTCCAAAAACGTTCAAATATCTTTCTTCTACCTGTGGGAGTTAGGGAATATAAACTTTCAAAAACATGTCTGAGGTTCCAGGTGGTAAATGGAGGGTTTTCTGAGACTTGGCTATGCCAGCCTGCTTGTAAGGCTTATTCTGTCATAGGTAGCAAATGTGTCCTCAAAACCCAATCTAGTGAAAATCCAGTGAATTATTATGACCCCCTAGAGATGGGTGGCCAGTTGGAGAATCCGAAAGTTGAGCCAAAGGAAGTCATAAGTGCATTTCTATCTTCTTCAGTTATGTAGAATGAGGCATGTCAGGAGTTAATATTCACCAATCTTGGCCTTCTCAGATTCTGGAAAATATATTTCCACGATAGGCCGATAAGCCTATGTATTTGAGGCATGTTGTCAAGGTTAATGAGAAAAATTATCTCCTTGAAACATCCCCACCCCCTTAAAATCAGGTGTGCCAAATCTTGCTTCTGATACACACTAATCTGTCTGACTCTGTTTCTAGAGAGACTGTGATGCATCAAAGTCAATGCCTTTGCCTTCCCCGGAGAACATCAAGTTTAGTCAAGCTTAGCAAACTGCTTCACTAAAGGGAAGCAAGGATTAAAAAAAAGTCACACTACAGTAGGAACAGGATGTACAGTACATGGAAGTGTGGATAATAATAATAGTAATAATAACAACAGCAGCAGCAGCAGCAGCAAATGTCGCTTATGCAACGAAAAAGATGAAACAATGGGTCACCTCATTGATGGCTGCAGCAAAATCTCACAGACTGATTATCTACAATGTCGTGATCGAGTTGCAAAAATCATACACTGGTAGCTTTGACAGACGTTTGGATTTGAATGCAACAAAAATTACTGGGAACACCAAATTGACAAAGTTCTTGAAAATGAGCAGGTTAAGATCCTGTGGGACTTTCAGATCCAAACAGAGAGACACCTGGCCCACAACACACCTGATATCACTATTGTGGAAAAAGAAAAAAATCTGGCTCATTGATAGTGCAATATCAGATGATGCACGTATTGAAGAGAAAGAACTAGAAAAAATAACGAAATATTGCGATCCACAAATTGAAGTTAGGTGATAGTGAAAAAGAAATCAATGGTTATACCAATAGTAACAGAAGCCCTTGGAGCAATACCCAAAGGGCTGCCTAGATACATGGAGATTTTGAACTTATTAAATCTGAATATCCTGACTTTGCAAAAAAAACAAAAAACAACACCCTACTCTGAACTGCCTATATATTCACACACTACCTTAACAGCTCTTAGGTCCTTGGTTAGGACTTGAACTGCTAAGTTTTTAGCAATCCCAGACTGTGAGTCAAATTGAAGATTAATTCAATGATGATGATAATGATGATGATGACGACTACAACAACAACAACAACAATAATAATAGTAATAATTCATTTGGGAAACTTTTCTTGAAATAAATAGACCTATATTTAGTTTTTATTACTCACAACCTCTCTTTGGCTGGCTGTCTTTTTTTAGACGGGGCTGAGTGGGAACTAGAAAGTGATGCCTGGGGAAAAAAAGTTGGGGAGATCCAGGATTGCATAGGCTAGGCAGATATTTATTACTCTCTGTATGTTTAAGACAGTTAATTGAAAGAAAAGGGCTTCTTTATTAGTATTTAGTGCTAATTAGAAATCAGTGTTGATTGTTCTTTGAAGGACAAGCTGAAATACTCAAATATTTTGACCATCAAATAAGAAGACAGGATGCATTGAAAAAGAGGGAAGGCAAAAGGAGAAGGGGATGGTTAGATAGTCATCATCACAATCAATGTGAATTTGAGCAAACTCTAGGAAACAGTGGAGGACAGGGGGCCTGGCATGCTGTGATCCATGTGGTCGCAAAGAGTCAGACATGACTTAGCGATTGAACAACAACAAAGGAGCTACATACACTGAATTGAATTTTGGTACCTTGAATTTTGCTGTTCGTGTATATTTCAACCACTGTGAGGATCTCAAGATCATATTTGGACTTTGAATTGTATTCTTGAGTAAGCCCCCCTTTAAACAGTAGGTGAACTGAATGCAATTTATCCAATGTGGAAAGAAAACTAATATGCAAGATTGTGAGACCAAAATTAAATGTTTATTCCTCCTCAAATTTTCCTCTTTTGCCACACTGCAATGTACAGCTCAGTGGCTATTTTTAAGGGTAGCTCCGGAGAACACATCTTAAGCTTTTATACTTCCAGCCAAGATACATTACGAGTCTCACCACTTCCAATCTTCCTGTCTAGAAAGTGTCTGAACTGGTCTGCGGTTGATTCAAGACTGCTTAAATACTTGATTATCCACTTTTAATGCAATTCTACACTTGTCTACTAAGTAAATAAAGACCATTGAGGACATTGTTCTCAGATAAGGGAGAAACAGATTGCAGCCTCACTGCCTTTTGATTACCTAGTAGATCTTCTAGTAATGATGGGGAAATGTTTTCGTACTTTTTCAATTCCTGGTTATCACTGAATTGGGGTCCACAAGAACACAAGATTTGGAACATATTGATCTTTCAATATTAGATCTACAGGATTGTGAAAAACGTAAATCTCTCTTCTTCCTGTCTTAGAAGTACATTCCTATCTCTTGGGTGCATGGTATTATCTTGTTGACTTTGCCTCCTATGGCAAATACTTCTCCAGGAGAAAATGGGGCCATACATCAGATTCTCTAAGTATCCTTCCTGTCACTTACAAGAATTGCCCTTTTGGCTTCTCTGCAGAATGGGAAGGATTTTTTTCAAGAGAAAAAAAAAACATAAGGATTATGAAGGTTGCTGTCATTTTTCCTTAGTCTGGCTTCTTTGCTAAGTCCCATCCTCTGTGTGATCTCTGATTACTGAAGCATAGTGCCTCACAGATGCTAAGGAAGCGAGTTTTGAAGTGCCATCTTGAGATGGAAAAGCAACAAAACTGTCATCTGCTGAAATCTATTTTCATATTTTGCTAGAGGGAGTCATCATAAACAAAGAGTGACTCTCTTCTTGCTCGCACCCTCTTCCTATTTGCAAATTACTCATGTGTCCTTTCCCCCATCTCCCCTTGATGTTTCCTTCTCAGATATCACCTATCCAGTTCCAATAATATTATGAAGCAAGGCTGAAAACAAATTACTCTATTCTCCGATGCATGGAATGAAAATGTTGTATTCCCAAATTTCTGGAATAATATTTCTGATTTGCCACAAAAGTTGGGCTGCAGGAGGAGAAGGAAGAGGAGGAGGAGGAGGAATCAGCAATGTCACTGCTGAATAACATAAAAGAAAATAAATTAGAAGTATCTTTCATAGTGATACAGTGGGCTGCGTTGGGAGGCAAAATGTGTCCTTTGTATTCCTACTGATTTCTCTGCTGAGAGGGATATACATCTATCATTAGCTGCAATATCTGTGCTTGCCAGAATCTTTTCTTTTCTCAGACAATCTTTTCAGGCACAATTAATGCTATTATCCCCAATGGAGAGGTATGATTTTTGCAAGATATCAGCCCGTTTCCTTGGGACTCTGTGACAAATATTTGTGTACTTTTTATGACTTGGATATACCAATGCCAGAATATTGTGGGGGGAGGGGAGGGGGATGAAATCCATTTACAATTTATTTAATCCTTCTGTCCCACTGGAAATGGACTACTGGCTTTTTTTTCATGTAGACAAATCTTGTAGTGCCAGGCTTGTTCTTACATGGTGCACTCTCTCTCTCTCTCTCTCTCTCTCTCCCTCCCTCCCTCCCTCCCTCCCTCCCTCCCTCCCTCTCTCTCTCTCTCTCTCTCTGTGTGAGAGAGAGACAGAGAGAGACAGATAGAGACAGAGGGGGGCACATAAGGACTGACTATTACCCTGTTTTCCTGAAAACAAGACCAACTGGAAAGTAAGCCCTTGCATGATTTTTCAGAACACTCATAATATAAGCCCTACCCCCAAAATAACCCCAGTTAACATCATCAGCCAGACAAATTAATTTAGTACCATGTGTCCCTGAAAATAAGACCTAAATGGAAAATAAGCCCTAATGCAACTTTTGGAGCAAAAATTAATATAAGACCCAGTCTTATTTTGGGGGAAACACAGTATATGGCCACACACCATTGTGGGATTCAAATAGGTGAACAACCAGTTCTCTGTGTGGATGCAACTTCCGGAAGTCGATTCTGGGCCTGGGCAACAAAAAAATTAGCTACCGGTTCTGCTGAAGTGGCTGAATCCCACCACTGGCCACATACCCCTAAAATCAAGGAAAGCAGAACCCTAGAGGTAGGTTTTGGAAATTATCTCTTAGCTTGGAAGAAGCCCTCTCAGTGCTTCAGTGAGAAATCTGGGTTTAATCCTACATTGCTTTTTTGTCTAAGTCTCATTTTTGAACCACCTAATCACTCTGGGAAGAAGCCACAGAACGAAGAATGGAATCTGAGCTTCTTTTGAGCTTCCGTTGTATGTCCATGCATTCATCTATGTGTCTCTGGCCACTGATATCCAGAGCGTAGTTCCACCTCATTGACTTGATTGAGCTTTCTCACCACAACCTCCCCTCCCAATTTGTAGTCTCACACTAGTCATGATACTCTTCCATCATGTAGACAAACATATTTGTCTGTATAATGGCTCCTGGCACAAGAAGCCTTCTTGTCACTATTGTTCTGGATGGAGGTGGAGGTGAGGAGGAGAAATGAATGGCTTGCGAGCAGATGCTTCTCTTCTCATGCCAGACATGTAGGTTCCTCCTCAGACTTTGCAATTTGAAAAAAGAGAGAGATCTGGCTCATGTCAAAATTAAAATTTAAACAGGAAAAAAGAAAGGGGAAGAGGAAGAGGAAGAGGAAGAGGAAGGGGAAGGGGAAGGAGAACGGAAATGGATAAATACTACAACGAAGAACCATAAACAAAATACAAACCACACTGCAGAGAAATCAAGATTTACCGCAGAACATTTGCCAAGAGGATAAATAATCCTAAAAATTCTACTTTATGATTCCAGAACAGAAAAGGGCCTCTCATACTTTCGTAACAACTGTATCTCAGTAGAACTGGGAGTAACAACAGAAATGCCAGACTGAGATGCAATTCATGTAGACAGGGCAATCTTAGTCATGCTGTCTCCTCTATCTTTCCACTCCCAAACACCCCCCCCCCCCGCACTTTCCTCTGCACATACTACGTACTTACTCATCTGACTACACCTGCTTGTCTGCACCCAGTGCCCTTCTTTTCACTGCCCACCACCCATTGCAAAAAAATTTTGTTACATGCACCATTGTGAGGTTTGAAGTGCCCAGCTTGAGACAGATCACCCTGGAGTAAGTTTATCTAAATATAGTATTCACTAAGAGTTGACATCAGCTTGATGGCACATAAATAATAATGAACCGTTTATTTCGATGATCCATTGAATTCCCAAATAAGCAGTCTTTCAGCCTGTTATTTACTGGTTTATTAGTTTTGTATCCCAGTTTTATTTTTCACAACTCAAGGTGGTGCACATAATCTTTCATTTTTCCTAGAACCCCCTGTGACATGGGTTGGGTGGAAGGAAAGGGACCCAAGCTCAAAGTTTTGGTGGAATTGACATGTGTGAACATGGTCAAGGCCTCCTTTTCTAAAATGGAAAGTAATGCTTGGCACTTGGAAAGGTTACTGACCTTTGACAAGGGGTAGGGAAGGAATTCTATGGTCAATGGTTTTGAAAGCTAATTTCAAAGAACTTGCCAGGAGTGGCTATGTAAACATATTGAAGACAATAATAAATTATGTTTCAGCTGGGTTAAGGAAAGAAACAATTGGCTACAATAGGTCTTTTGTCCTTTTTCAGTACAGAAAAGAACCTGTTTCTCTTGGACTTTATTTTCCTACCCACCCACCCCCCCACCCCCGCCCCAGACATGCTCTTAAATTTTCCTTTGGAGCAATCAATTTGGTGCCTTAAAACAAAAATAAAACTAAATTAATTTTCTGTAAGAAGACCCCCCCTTGGCGAGAAATGCGTTTGTTTTGTAAAGTGAGGGTTTCTATCGTCCCTGAAGAGCTGTTAACAAGATGTCAATTAATCATGCAAATGAGAAGAAACAAATATTAAGTTGATTATGCTACCTGCAGCTAGGCTTTGAGGTTGCCAGATGTTATTTCTTGCCATAAGACATGTATCTTTGAATTCTTTACAAGTCATGGTGGGATAATGGGTGGCAAAACAAACCATTCATGTGGTTCGACTCCTTGGAAGGTAGGATGATTCATTCCTTCTTTCCTTCTTCCCTTCTTTCCTTCCTTCCTTCCTTCCTTCCTTCCTTCCTTCCTTCCTTCCTTCCTTCCTTCCTTCCTTCCTTCCTTCCTTCCTTCCTTCTTTCCTTCCTTCCCTTTTTACTTTTCCCAATCTGAAGCTGGTTACAATGGTAAGAGATCATCTGCACTATGGCTGAAATGTGGTACTGTAAAAATTGTGCAGTCATAGACTTACAAAGGACCATTTGCACCCCTACAACCAAAACCATAAGAGAGCAGATTCACAGAGGACCAGCAGCTCGCAGGGCACAAAGATGTCAACTTCCCATGACTATCAAGCATTATCTGTTAATTTGGAAAGGCAGAATGAAGAATGTGCATGTTTAAAATTTAGAACATAATTTTCAGATGTCCGCACTCTCCTGTGGCCAATCTTCTGTTGTGTTTGAGATTTCGTTCTTGTTTGTAATAAAGATTCTAATCTAGCTAAATTGTGTCTGGGACTCTTCTGCCAAATCTAGCTGAGATGTGAATTAAGATTAAATATCTAGAGACCTAAAGTTTTCTTCTGAGGCCAGGAATGAAGCTCAACAAACCAATGTTTAATGCATGAAGCCAGCCAAGTGATAGCTGCCTGTCCTATCGCTGCTTAAATGCAACACTTCCTTATGCAAATTGTTCCATTTTAAAACTATTCTTCCCTTTAGAAAAGTTTTCTTTATCTTCAAATGGAATGTGCTCTCTTGAAAAGTAAGGCCATTATTCTGCGTTCTACATTCTGGAACCCTAGACAACACGACACATTTCCCCCCCCCTCTCTCTCTCTCTCTCTCTCTCTCTCTCTCTCTCTCTCTCTCTCTCTCTCTCCCTCCCTCCCTCCCTCCCTCCCTCCCTCCCTCTCCCTCTCCCTCTCCCTCTCCCTCCCTCTCTCTCTCTCTCACACACGCACATGAACTTTCCATTCCTGAAACGCTCTATGGTAGCCTTTTTCACTCATATATCATTTCCTTCCATGCCACTTAGTATTAGTATTCAATTAGTATACTAAATTAGTATTCAATCCCTTGATTATCTTTCCTTCCCCTTTTCTGGCCCTGTTCCAATTTATCATAACCTTTTTTTAAAGCGAGGTGACAGGACTGAGGTTAGGATGCAAACATTCTGCCCATCCACAGCCTTTGTGAGGGTCCAGGAGGAACTTTCTTCCATTCAGAATCCTTATATATTATCCACACGGTTAAATCAGATATTAAATCAGTTGGCTGTTAAATCACATGTTCAGAAAATAGCAGATTTTTCTCAGTGTGAGAAGTTATGCAGCTAGAAATTTGTATGCTTCTTTTAAGCTGGCCACTGAAAACATTAACTATGTGATAAATCGAAAATTAACAATGCAAGCAAAGTTTTAGAAGTACTGTTTATGCTTTAAAAATAACGAGACAAATTTAATTAAAGCACCATCAAGATGAAAGATTGTTGAAATGTATCAGCTTTCTTGGGTATGACAAAAAGGAAAGGAGAATGTGGTCAGGGTTTCAAGATTCTTTAACTGAAGCTTATATCACTAAAGTAGTATTTCTAATATTGTGGAACCTGTTTCCAAGACCTGGCCTAAGTTAATGGCTGTCATGTATCCTTGCACTGAGAGATACCCCAGTATGTTAATTTTAAAGGATCCAGTATTATTGCCATTTCCCCTTTTTAGAAAGAGTTGCTCTGCAGAGGGTAATGGGTGACATATGCATTAAATAGATAATAAATAAATAGTGTACATGCACAAATAAGCAAGCATACTGGAATCCTACATACCCTTATTGATTACAATTAACCAGTGGAACGACTTGCCTCCAGAAGTTGTAGGGTCCCCAACACAGGAAGTTTTTTAAAAGATATTGGACAACCATGGTATAGGACCTTGATGGCAAACCTTTTAGAAACCAAGTGCCCAACACTGGCCCTGCCCCCGCTTCTCCCCTGGCCCCCAACCCGCCTGCCTGCAGGGCCACTCACCGCCTCCATGGCCTGCCACAGATCACCCAGGCAGCCCAGGAGTGCCATGGCAGCCACGCCCTCTGCCCACGCCCCACAACATCAACTGTGCACAATGGGGTTTGAAGGCAGAGTCTTGTCTACGCTGCTTGACTGCCATGTCCTTGGCTGCGCTGGGGGCGACTCTCCTCCAGGGGGGCTGCTGGTGAGGAGGGGGTTGTGGGGGGAGGCGAGGTTGGGGCAACGGCACGTATGCCTACAGAGAGGGCTCCGAGTGCCGCTTCTGGCACACGTGCCATAGGTTCGCCACTACTGGTATAGGATTTCCTGTCTGAGCAGGGGGTTGGACTAGAAAACCTCCAACGTCTTTTTCAACTCTGTTATTCTGTTATTCTTACTTAGAACTAAGACATGTTCACTTCAGTAAGAAGAGATATGAAGAGTACTAGTTTGTGACTGATTTTTTACTGTGAAGCACCATATGAATGGCTGAAGAATATATTAAATAAATTAATACTGTTTATTTTCTAAAATATTTGCATCTCATCTTTTCCCTGGATGATTTCAGGTATTGTAATTAGCATTACAACATCTCAAATTAGAAATTAATTCAAAGCTTAAAGGGCGCAATGTTGCACATAATTAACCATGTGTAAATATAGCTTAAATATTTGAGTGACATGAATTACAGTGAACAGGACGGCAACTTAATGTTGAACAATGCACTGAATTTTAAATTCCCTTGGATTATTTGTTTCAACTATATAGTTCATTAAAAAAAGTCATAGTATTTTCTAAGAATACCAGTCAGCTGTCTCTCACCAATAATGCTTTGTGATAAGTTGAAAATGAACTTCTTGCTGGAAATCTGCTAGCTTCCAGTGCTATTATGCACTCCTCATTTAGAAAATGAATAGGTCCTCTCTGAATAACTGTCAGAACCTTTATATTGGTAATTTAAATAAGATCTAATTTCATGCACAATTGACAGCATACAAGGAATTTTTCTGATACCCAAAAAGCAAAGAATTTTATGAAGCTGTGTGTGTGTGTGTCTCTCTCTCTCTAAAATATACTATTCTCTGTATATGACTCTCCTGGATGGATCAGAATAATGCATTTTAATTGCATAAAGATAATAAAAGAAGCCATTTGCCCTCCTATAAAAAAACGAGAACATAGCACCTTAGTGACACAGGCATCTGTTACTCGAGCAGATGTGCCTATGCAAAGTCAATCTAGCAACCCAAGTGAATAGTTGGAGGCTACCTAAAATAAAATCCTAGCATTCATTGTGAACCATAGGAACCAAAGAGGATTCCCCCCGCCCCCTGTCCCCCCCATACTTCTCGCACCTGGTTTTTTTTACCCTCTTTAGTTCTTTGGTTGTCTCTTTCTTCCCAGCCATATCCTGGAACCAACTGTTTCTTGATCACTAGCATGAAAAGCTGATATTATATCTTACACTTCTATAGCAGAAGGCCTTATTCTAAAATTATTGAATTATGCAGTGTACTGAAGTCATGCAACACTTAGGTTCCTTTTGAGCATGATTGCATATTCATGGAAAAATACATTCCCCCCCCCCCCGAAGTGAGATCCACACCCACCCTTTGGATCTTTTGAAAGGGCCTGAAGACAGCTGGCTGGGGACCCCAATGTGGTGTGTCATTCTGGAGGTGGTTAATGGACTAGTACAGGGGTAGGCAACCTTGGCTCTTTTATGACTCGTGGACTTCAACTCCCAGAATTCCTAAGCCAGCATGGCTCAGCTTGGAAACTCTCCCTTTCCCCTCAGCATGGCTGGCTCAGGAATTCTGGGAGTTGAAGTCCACAAGTCATAAAAGAGCAAGGTTACCTACCCCTGGACTAGGATAAGACCCTGTGTGCATCAAACTTTCTTCCTGCCCATCCTTGTTAATTTTAAATCAATGTTAGTGGTACTATTGATTGTTTTAATGTTTTATCTTGCTTTCATTGGCTATAAGCTTTCTAGAATCATCTCTAAGTGAGATGGGCAGCATGTAAGAAAAACAAACAAACAGCTTTCAGGCAGTGGTTATTTGCTGCATAGAGAGCCAGTTTGGTCTGGTGGTTAAGGCACCAGACTAGAAATTGGGAGACAGTGAGTTCTAGTCCAGCCTTAGCTATGAAACCCATCTGGATGACCTTTGGGCCAGTCACTCTCTTTCAGCCCAATTCATCTCACAGATTTGTTGTTGTGGGAAAAATAGGAGTTGGAAGGTGTATTGGATATGTTCATCATCATGAGTTATTTGTAAAAATAATAAAGGTGTGGTACAAATAAATGAATAAAATTAAATAAAAATTAAAAATGGATTGAGGTGTGAATAAAAGAGCTTCATTCAGTAAGGGATGCATCATCAACATTTCTCTACATCTCCTATCTCCTAATTCTGGAATAGATAATCATTTGGTTGCCAGGCATTATACTTAACACAGAGAGAGATGAGAGCGAAAATGGAAAAGATAATGGTGCAAGGAGACCAGGCGAAGACATACACTGGCTGATATGAATAAAACCAATTTAGGGTTTATGCTATGTGATATGTGTGTGTTCTTTCTGTCTCAAACAATCTAGATGAAAACTTATATAATCATTTGTAATTGGAAAGATCTCCAAAGTTCAGAAAAAAGATCTACAGAAAGAGTGCCATCTTGAGCTGTGGTGGCACAGTGGTTAGAGTGCAGTATTGCAGGCTAATTCTGCTGACTGCCAGCAGTTCGATTCTGACCAGCTCAAGGTTGACTCAGCCTTCCATCCTTCTGAAGTCAGTAAAATGAGGACCCAGATTGCTGGGATCCAATATGCTGACTCTGCAAACACTTAGAGAGGGCTGTAAAGCACTGTGAAGGTTTACATAAGTCTAAGTCAGTGGTCCTCAACCTGTGGGTCGGGACTCCATTTGGGGTCGAACGACCATTTCATGGGGGTCGCCAAACAAGGCTGTCCACCATTTTTCCCCCTTTTCTTTGGCCACGCCCCTGGCACCTGGTGATGTATAAGTGGTTGGGGGTCACCACAACATGGGGAACTGTATTATGGGGTCGTGGCATTAGAAAGGTTGAGAACCACTGGTCTAAGTGCTATTGCTATTCCTATTGCTACCTTCAGATTACCCACTATGACTTAACCATGACGTTGTAATATTTGATATGTGTTACAATGTTAAGAGGAACCATATCCCAAGAAACTCAGTGCATTTGGGAATGTTTATTCTCTTTTATTTCTAGGATGTGTTTGATTAAGATGATGATGAGTGATGGTCATTCTGTGTGTTCATAGAAGTGCATATGCCATGCTATGTAGCATGCTTTCTGCCTTACCCTAAAGTATCCAGTGTCTTATAATGCCCTAGAAGCATGAAATCTGTATCTTCCCAAGAGCTGTCTATTGACTGCCTTCACAAACACCTCCACCCAATGTTCCCAGCCTATTCCATGTTCAGCAGAGGAGCAAGAAGTTAGATCTTTGTAGCTCAGACATCAATCCAGGAAATAAAACTTCAATACATGAGGCATAGTTACTTTATTGTACTCTTCCATCCATTTGATTTACCAAGAGAGATGGAAGAGATTAAAGAGGGCTCCCTTAAGGAGGATGGCCCCTTGTGATTGCAAATCAAGATGCTGCCTCCCCATTGTTAAGGACAGCCTACCAGGTCCACCACTGATAAGTCCTTTTTCTAAAGTTAGCTCACATGTTTGAATCAGGAGTTCATGAAAAGCATTAAGAAAATCTATTACAGTTCTATGTCGGATGGCAAGTGGGATTTATCTGCTATACCTTGAAGTAAGCAGCAGGATTCTCAATCATTTGATAACCTTGAAACTGCTAAGGTACCCAATTGCTTTCATGAATATTGTGCAGGAAGAGAAATAACTCAGTGAGTCTGGTATCTTTATGGAAAAAAATAGAAGACATTGCCATGTAGAAAAGTGAAGCTACACTGATGCAGGAAAACAAGCATTTTCTATACAGGTGCAAACCATGTATCGTATCTGTCTCTTATGTACCTTTTCCATAATGAAAAAAAAAAGGTTATCACGTTAGTAGCATCTCATATCTGAAAGAAAATTACATGTGTGTCCTACTACAATATAGAAATGCAAATCACTAGATTCACATATATTTGTGAGGGTGAAGGTTCATTCTTCGAGCTTGTGGGTTGGTTTCCAAACATTTCATTACCAGGCAAGGTAACATCTTCAGCAGAATTTAGGAATTCCTGAAGTTTTTACCTAGCTTGGTAATGAAACATTCAGAAATCAACCCACAAGCTTGGAGAATGAACCTCCATCCTCAGCCTACACCTCATCTACACACTATCACTAACATGTATTAGTATCATAAGTAAGTGAGATTTAAGTATACTGAAGAAGACGGTACCAAATTGAGACTTTTCTAAAGAGAATCCAAAACGCAGGATACTAGGAGGCATATAAGTCCAGTTATAAATTACTAAAACCAGGACTGTTGATAAATTGTCCTTCAGACAACAGCATGGTTAAATCCTGCACCCTGTTGATGTCACTCAAATAATGTTGTTCCTGAGAGAAAAGCCTTCACAGATATGGTTCCACTTGTGGAACTTTCATGCCAGCCAGGAATCACTGTTATCAGAGTCCTTACACATATAGACACTAGCATGTGAACAACTATGCACATGAAAGCTGTACTTCCGAAGACACATGTCCCAAGTTTGTATAAGGTGTGACCAGTGCTCTAACATCATATGAAAGAGAATTACAAGACAGAACAAATTCAAAAGAATGATGAGAAGGTACTTTTTCATTCGATGGAAATATTACCACCCAACATATTTGTGATGGAAAGGGAGAAATGCAGTTAATTTGTGATAAAAATGCAGTTGTCCTTGATGGAACTTAGGATGTTATACAGTGAAATAGTAAATGGGAAAAACTTCAAGTATAATCAGTATTAGCAATAGTCCATGCTGGCAATAACAGATGCTCCAGGGCCTTTCTAAGATCATAAAAGAGCATGACTATTAGATCAATCTTTGAACATGCACACTTTAGCTAAATGCCATGACTTGAGTTCTGATCTCTAAACTGCCTGGTAGGAATAAATGTCACTGGTTTAGAAGAGGATTGTGTTAGATCGTGGTTCCATTGAAGGATAAGATGTAATCTACAAGCCTTACATTATTTGTCTTTGGTTTAGGGCAACCTTTTTTGGCCTCAGGATTGCACTCAAAAGAATCCTGATCAATGATGTAGCAATGCCATTAAGCGATTATTCCCAAAAATGCTTAGCCTCATTTTTGCAGAGGATTAAAGTTTGGGACAGTTTTAAGAATCTATGGGCAAAGATCTAACATGGCTGTTCAGTAGAATTAATTTAATTTTAAAAAACCGGTACAAATTATTTGTTTTTCTGTCTGTTTGTATCTTACTTTTATTATTTTTACAAATAGCTCAGGGCAGCAAACATATCCAAAACACCTTTCTCCTCCTATTTTCCCCACAACAACAACCCTGTGAAGTAAGTTGGACTGAGAAGAACGGCTGGCCTAAAGTCACCCAACCAGCTTTCATAGCTAAAGCAGGACTAGAACTCGCAGTCACCTGCTTTCTAGCCTGATGCCTTAACCACTCAACCAAACTGGTTCTCAAATTGCAGCATTTTGTTGCTGAATTTTGACTATATGATTGTGGAGTTCTTTAGAGGAGCACAACTCCAGGAATGTGGTGGTGGCTATAGGTATTATTTAGATGATTGGTTCTCTATCCCCACCCCAAAACAATTATAATTTCCTCCCCAAATTCCAGCATATAGTTAGCCAGTGGATAAATGGGGGGGTCACTGTTTTTCTTCAGTTGCTGAATAAATGGATAATGAATGAATGAATTTGGGATACTATAGTCCGAATAAAACCAGGATTCTTGCAAAACCTGGACGAAGCAGAATGGTCCATATTGACCCATATGGTGACTTGCTTAAATTTCTGAAACTTTACATAGAGATCCCTGGAGTAACATGTCCATTTATTTTATTATAAATACATATTAGTATATTTTTATTTTAATCCATTTATAAAGTCAGCTATTTCATACCAATCACCTGCCAAATGTTGCCCATACATCACACTCCAACTACCTCGTCAGCTGAGGCAGTGAAGCTTAAATTCAACAGACATGAGCAAAAAAATTACCTACTTCTAGTAAATAATCTCCTAGCATATTTATGAAAAAAGGCACTTTTCAGGATTTCCACCCCACTATTAGGCTTTTTAAGGCTGCAATTGCTGACAAAGGCCCATAATTCTTAGATAGCCATTAGATGGTGCAGACAACGGTTTTTTCCTTGTTGATTAGTATTAAACCTGATTCTAGTTTGCCATTTTATTCCTGCTGATGCAATTTAATTTAATGTAAAATAGATGGGCATCCAAAGGAGTTTCTTTTATTGTATTTCTGTTCCCTGACAGAAAGGTCCATTGACTTAATAGAAAATTTGGACAAAGTATTTTGAAGCAAAGCACTACTTTGGATCGATGGGTCCTTCAGGTGCCACAGCTTAGTAAGATTGTTTCACAGTCATGGGAAAACTCAATGTCTGAAGTGATTTATCATTGTGTCAGATTGTCCTGCTCTTTGTCACATTGACTGACAATAGGGGGAACTTGGAAATAATACAAAGATTCTACGTGCACTGATAGCGCCTGCACTGTGATTACTGGGAAAAAAAGAAGAGGGGAAAAAAAGGATGTGAGGTGAATCTTAATTTCTTCCCCTCACACTGTGTGAAAAGATACAGTAGTGACAGGTTTTTTTGTTATTTCTAATATGCACACACACATTTAGATACTCTAAGTGATACTAATACTAGACTAATCAATCTTTTGTCCAACTAAAGCTTAAGCAAAAACTGTCTTTTTTTAATACTGCAAAACTGGAAGAGGTACACTGAAATAAAATAACAGCATTGGTTGAAAATATATGTATGCCTAAAATTATACAAGATATTCGTGAGAGAGGTGGACTCAAGGTACCGAATTTGAAATTGTATTATGATGCTGTGGCCTTAACATTAATTAGTGATTGGGTTAATTTAACAAATGTAGAAATACTCCTCTTGGAGGGTTGGGATTTACTTTTTGGATGGCATGCCTATTTAATTTTTAATAAAAAAGTTGACCGGGTTTTTAAATCCCATATTATAAGGATTTCTTTACTTCGGGTTTGGAGGAAATATTACAGAAGTGATTCTAAAATACCATTATGGGCTATACCTTGGCATGCGATAGAGGGGATAAGGAGAGGAGTTAAGATGGATAGTGTTTCTTATGCACAATTGCTTAGATGGGATGGTAAAATTTGGCAGTTAAAATCTTTGGAAGATTTAGCACAAGAAAATATTATATATTCATGGTTTCAGTATAGACAAATAGCGGACAGATGGAAGATAGATCGTAATGTGGGCTTGCTTAGAGAAGATGAAAATTTTGTTAAACAAGTAAAAGATCAAAGACGAACTCATATTAAGAGAATTTATGGGTTGCTAGTAGAATTGGACTCAGAACCAGAATTAATTAAAGAATGTATGATTAAATGGGCACAAAATTTTGGTGAACCAGTTCTACTAGATACCTGGGAAATTATCTGGGTGAGAAATGTTAAATTTACACAAGCCCAGAACTTAAGGGAGAATTTTTATAAAATGTTTTATAGATGGCACCTTGATCCACAAAAAATGTCTCGTATGTATCCCGACTTACAGCCCAAATGTTGGAGATGTGGTTGTTTGGATGCTACTTATTACCATATTTGGTGGTCGTGTAAAAATATAAAAGCCTTTTGGATTAAGATATGGTGGAATATTCAAAGAATTTTTAGAAGGAGGGTAAAATTTACCCCACAATTGTTTTTGTTAGGTATTGTTACCGATTGTGATACTAAGGAGGTTATATTGATGTTAAATTTAATTACAGCCGCAAGGTTGTTAGTAGGGCAATACTGGAAGAAGGAATCTTTGCCTACTTTGCAAGAGTGGTTTTTTAAAGTATCCTATCTGGCGGAAATGGCAAAGATTTCGGCTTTTTTAAAGGATCAATCGCAAGAGAAGTTTTTTGTGGTATGGGAAAAATGGATAGATTTTATACAACATAAGTTGGATATAAAAAAATATTACATAGTTTATCAATAATTTATATACAAATTTTAATATTTTATAGATTGTATTATTTTTTTTCTCTTTATATGTTTTATTATTATTTTACTTTCTTATATTTCTTTCCTTCTTTCTTTCTCTTTATTCTTCTTTTTTTAAAGTATTTTCTTTTTTTTCTTTAATATTTATGTCTTTTATATATATATATATATATATTATTGTTAATTATTCTATTAGTAGTTTAAGTAACGTATTTAGACTTATCTATGGTTTATACATTTTTTTAAGAATTCAAGAAAATTTAATTAAGCCTATATTCAGCTCTGGGAAAGTTGAGGGAGGGAGTGGGAGGGTTGGGGTGGGTTGGGGAGGGTTGTTTTTTCTTATTTTGTAAAATATTAAAAATTTTCAATAAAAAAAGAAAAGAAAATATATGTATGCCAACATGCACCCAAATGCTAGCCACACATTGGAACACAGTTCTGGGCAAGGACCAGTTTTACCTTTCCAGCTTTGTTTTGAACAATTGGGATGTTTTGAAATTTCAAGTGGCAAACTATATATATATATAGCCACCCAGAACATTACGCTTGGGCTTGGAATGGTGAGAAAAATAGAGATGATTAAAAGGCCCTATAAAAACCATGTTTGGTTGGAATCACCTCATGATTTTTCTCGCTTCTTGCAGGACAAGCCATATGTCTAAATAAATGTTGTTTTAATAGTATTTGTGTATATATGTTTGTCTGTGTTGTTCTGTGTTATTTCCAAGACTTGGAAGAGGGTCAAAACCCTCTCTGATAACATCACACAAAAAGGCCTTATTTAAAAACAAATGCTTTGCCTGGAGAAAGTATGAAATGAAATATTTGTATGTGGAATTGTTTATGCAAGCAGTTAGAATGAAAGTGAATGAATTAATTTGTTGATACCTAAGTGTGTGTGTTAGCCCTCAAACCCCATCCTCCACCCACTCCCTCCCAGGCTGTGAAAGAAATAGTAAACTGCAGATTTTATTGTTGTAAAAGTAAATTGAAAAGTAATAGTAAGTGTTTGCATGAGAAGAGTCCCATGGAGAATGTGTGAGAGAATTTATGGAAAATGCATGTGAAGGAGAGAAAACTATTTTTAGTGGTGAGAAGTTTGTAAGAAAAAAATTTCCTTTCTCTTTTGTTTTTCAATTGGCTGTGTTGCTTTAAAAGTAGGAGAGACAGAAAGAAGGGGGGGGGACTGTTCATTTCTTTTTTTCCTCTTTGCTTAGAATTCTGGTTTGCGAATGGAGATGAAATTTAATGCCCACTCTTGAAGTTTCAGATTACAAAGTTTTACTCGAAAGAAGAGACAGTAATTGTTGGACAATTTTTTGGGGGGAAAATTGTTGAGTTTAAATTGTTTAGTTAGACCTATATATCCATCAACCAAAAGAAATGACTGTGAATTGTTTTGCTTAGATTTGTAAATGTTTAACCTATTTAATGGAAAATTGTTTCCATCTGAATGGAATTTGATTAAATTGGAATTTGACTTATTGACCAAAGGAAAACAAACTGGAGATCCCATTGTAGTTCCACCTGTAGTACTTGCCATGGTTGAGCAAATTAATGACATCTTGAGTACTCAATTTGTAGACAGAATTCCACATAAAAATTGTCAGTTAACACTTTTGATATTTCCTACTAGTAAGCTACCTACAGGAGTATTAGCTGTGTTAGAAACACAAAAAGTATATTGTATTGAATGGCTTTACCTACCCCATACCCCATCCCAAAATGTTTTATTTTTTATCCAGGCGGTTGCTGAAATAATAACCCTAGGACGCACATGAGTTTGCCATCGAAATGGGACTGATTTAATTAATATTGTTCTTCCTATCCCAAAATCTGATTTTCAATTTTATTTTCAGAATAACTTCTCTCTTCAGTGTGCTTTAACTGACTATATAGGCTATATTTCATATCAACTGCCTAAAGATCCTCGACTTGCTTTTTTAATGACTTCTTCCTTTCCGGTCCGCCCACTGCTTTCTCCTTCTCCCTTGCCACAAGCTCCTACTGTTTTTTCTGATGGAGGGCGAATGAGAGGAGCAATTGCTTACAAGGATCCTCATAATTGCAGTGCAATCCTCACCACAACGTTCAGAATTATCTGCTGCTATTTTAGCTTTCCACATCTTTTCTCAACAGCCTTTTAATGTAATCTCTGACTCTCATTATGTGTGCCAACTTATTTTTAATCTTTCAGGTGCTTATATCATGCCCAGGATTGACCCCAATCTTATGGCTTTGTTTTTAACTTTACAGCAGCTGCTACAAGACTGAAAACATTTATATTTTATTTCTCATATATGCAGTCACTCTTCCCTTCCTGGGCCTCTTTCTGAAGGCAACAGTCATGCTGACACCGCAGTTCATGTCTTCCCCACTTTATTTTCAGATCCTTTTTTCAGTCACCCTTTTTTTCACCAAAATGCTAGGGGCCTGGCACAAGCTTGCTATATGCCACTCAACCAAGTCAAGAAGATTATTTCATCCTGTCCCCAATGTTCTGGGGCATCTCCTTCAGGAGACATGGGAGCTAATCCCTGTGGTTTTGCCTCTAATCAACTATGGCAAATGGATGTTACCCATGTTCCTTCTCTGGCTCCCTAGAAATATATTCATTTATCTATTGATACCTATTCAGGAGCAATTTGGGCCATGCCTCAACGAGGAGAAACAGCTTCACATGTTATTTCTCATCTTTTTTCAGCCATTACAGCCTTGGGTAAGCCCTCTTCCTTAAAAACTGATAATGGGCCAGCCTATTCTTCAGTGGCCTTTTTGCAATTTTGTACAACCTGGAATATTGTTCTTACTCATGGCCTTCCCTTTAATTCCACGGGTCAAGCCATCATGGAAGGTGCTAATCGATCCTTTAAGGACTGCTTTCACAAACAAATAAAAAAGGACTGCTCTAGGGTACCGATTTTGTGGTGGGTAACACAACAGGTAAAAAAAGAATTATTTACATTAAACCAATTGAATGTTTCCATTCAAAATTCCATCGCTTATCAGAGACACTTTCAACAGAAAACAAGCTTGCCTCTGCCTCTGGTATATTATCGGGCTTTACCAGACAAAGCATGGTTGGGACCAGTCCCTCTGATCACTTGGGGGCGAGGCTATGCTGTTGTGCTTACTCCTACAGGACCTTTGTGGATTCCAGCATGTTAAATTCACCCAGCCAGGGATGTCGTGGCACCAGTCCCTGGACCCGGTCCCAGAAATGGCAAGGGTGACTCTACAGACGGCACAGCGACCAATCCGATCCCGGCATGCCAGTCGGCCAGTGACGTGGGGAGATGTGAAGAACTTGACCGCCAAAGCACAGGCAGTGCTGCAGCAGCAGCAAGTAGAGCAATCCCCCGAGAACCTGTGCGCTACCATTTTTGCGGTTTTAACTGCAAATTCCTTAGCCATCATTTGTTTGTGTCTGATTGTTAATATCTGTCCTTTGGCAACAGCAGCTATCATCCCACCCAAACAATCATTCGAGCAATGAATGAAGCAAAATCTATGGGTGCAGCTGGCTAACATCACACAAAATGATGTCTTTTGCTTATCTAAAGCGTATGACATGGAAAATTTGCTTTCTACATGTTTAGTCCCTGTTTGCACCCCTTCTGTAGTAATTCAAAATTTCATTGGCTTGAGCAGAATGTTATTAAATGGGAACTTTAACTATGAGGCTATATCTAGATGGGGGGTCACTGCCTATTATATACCCCCTGACACTATTGCTTTGCACATCCCAGTGGTAGCAATCCCTGCAAATATAATATGTGCAAAAATAGTTAATTGTACTTCTTCAAGTAAAAAACCTCACTGTCGTCGCATTAGCTCACCTGTTTTAAACTGCACAGCTTTTGAAGAGACTTCCTTTCATTTTGGGCATGTTTGGCTACCGCAAGGATGGTTTTTTACATGTGGTCAAGAAACTTTTAATTATATTCCTGATAATATTAGTGAAGCGCAGTGTTGCCTCAGCCGGCTGATTCCTGTTTTGCTTTCCAAACAACAAGTTCACTCGAACTGTTCTCAATGTGGAGTCACGCTAGATAGCACTTGTGACTCTGAGACAGCCTTACTTAATAAAGCAGAATATGTGGCACTGGCTATGTCTCTAGTGGATGTGCCAGGACTTGCTGTTTGTGCTCACCTCAACATCAACGCTATTGCGTGTAATTTAGCAAAAACAATTAATGCTACTTCTTCAGCTATCTCAGCAATCAACCATGAGCTGCAAGAAAGGCTATCTTGCAAAATTGTGCTGCTATTGATTATTTGCTTCTGCACTAGCATTTGGGCTGTGAAAGTTTTGAAGGAATGTGTTGTTTCAATATTTTGGATAATTCACAAATGATCCAGCACCAGATCGATATTTTACACAATTTGGCCTCTGATTTGAAAATTGATACTTTAGGATCTTGGTGGGAAAGCCTTTGGGCTTGGTTGCCCACAGGATTACTGGGAAATAGCCTACGTTATTCAGTCATTACCTGTGTTATTTTGATTGGGGGTGCTGTTTTGTTCAGTGTATTCCTTCCTTTTGCAATATATGTATCAAGGCTTTTTGCCCCAAACCCTCTCCCACATTGCCTCAGGGCCAGTTTTTTGTCCTGTATAAACAACTGCAAGGATGTTCCTCTCCGGATTATGATCCTTTTACTAACCCCTCTTATGATGATGTTTCATCTAACAAAACAAAAAAGAGTGAGATGAAGGGATAAAGGTCATGTAAAGTTCGTGAGGAGCAAACTGCCTGATCAAATGCATGACCTCACCCCATTCATATCACCATGGTGATGTAGGGAAATACCTCAGGCTGGTACATGATTTCACCTGGTTCACATGATATCAGCTAGCTTACATCAACAGGATGCTGCAGAAAACTGCCCCCTGGCTGGTGCCTCCTGGCTAAGATATTCTTAAGGATTGACAAGGAGAATCTACCAATAAAAATGCTGATGCTATGCTGTTTCCATGTTATCTTATGCTACTTGGAAAACTGTATAAAAAGCAATAAAGACTGCGGGGGGAGAGTTCCTCTTTGCACCCTGCAATGACTGGTCTTGATTCCATCACATCTGGATGGTGCTTCGACAAACTCTCCAGCTCTGTGGTGGCAGAGAAATGTGATGGATCTGGAAAGCAGGTGGCAAGGCAACTCCCCCAAGGGCACCAGGTGCTGAAACGGACCTGTCTCTCTCCAGCAGCTGCCCATGCCCACTGGAGGGAAGGCCGGCATCTACTGAAATGTGGTGGCATTACGACCCAGAAGGGGAACGGGCAGGCCGGCATGGATGCTGCAGGCAGGATGCCAGCTCACTTCAGCACCCTCTCTGACCCTTCAGGGTTCTGCCGGCACTTTGGGCATGGGCTGCTGCCTCCTCGTTCACTGCTTGAGAAGGGTGGGACAAGAAGGCAACCCCCAGCATCCCTGGGGCAAAGATCCTCTGCTCCGCTTGGAGGAGCGTCAGCCTGGCCGCCCCTGCCTGAGTGCCCTTCCTGCTGCTGCCCAGCATGGTTGCCCCAGGGCTGCAGGTGCTGGGCTGGCATGGGAAGGGCACATGCATCCCCCCTCCTGAACTCTCTCATACCTTTAGTTGGTCTGCCCCCACACTCTGAGGTTGGCCCAATTGCTGTTGTGCTTTGAAGCTCTGCATCTCACCCCATGCGCAGGCCATGCTCTGCTCTGCGTGCTCACCACTTGCTGGATAAGACATCCCCCCAAAATAAGACCTAATGGGTCTTTTGGTCCAAAAAATATATAAGACTCATTCTTATTTTAGGGAAAACATGGATATAAATAATGTTACAAAAATCATTGTAATTAAAATGTGGTTATATGTTTGAATACTGAATCAATCACTTGGATCATCTTTGCATGAAGAATCATGAACTAATTGGGGCAGCAAAAAAAATATTCTTTTTCAGTGTTGAAACAAATGCAACCTAAGATTAGAATCTCGGATGGCACATGTGCTATGTGCCCACATGTGTTCACTTTATATGTATGAACTGGCTTCCTAACTCTCTCTGATTTGCCCACCTTTTTTCTTCCTTTTCTCCTTATTTTTGAAATTGAATCAATAAAATCAAACTAAAAAATACAAGTAAATGTTCAGAATAAGTTGTCCCAAAGCATTCTAAAAACAGTAAAAATAATAAAAAATAAACAGTAAAAATAATTAAACAGTAAAAACAAATAATTAAATACAAATAATTTATTTAAATGTCTAAAAAATACAATAAAAAATTAGGATCAGTATTCTGCATTAGCATATTACAAAAAAAGTCATAGCTAATCAACTACCATTTTGATTCTTTTTTTTTCACCCAGACAAAACAACATGCATTGCTATATGTTCCCCCTGGAAACTGTGAGGATAGGATAAAGGGGCGGTACTGAAACTTGAGGTTTCTAGAAACATAATCCAGGAATACATATTAACTTTGGGTTAGTTTACATCTCCAGGAGCAAAAGAATTGCATCCAAGGTAGTGAAATAGCTAGCAGATGGCCTAGCCAAACCATTATTCATTATCTGAGAATTCCTGGAGAACTGGAAGACAGCAAATCTTATTCCTATATTCCCAAAGGAAAGAAAGGAAGATCCTCCAATCTGCAAATCAATCAGTCTGACACGGAGGTCTGGAAAGATCATAATAAGATCATTCTGGAAGGGCCCTGAAAACACAATGTGATAATTTTCAGAAGTTTTCATGAAGATGGTTGGTGCCCTAACAATGAAGACACCTCTACCTTTCCACTCCAAACCCCTGCTTTTTTAGTTTAATGTTTGTAATTTTAATCTGTTTGTGCATTATAATTGTCAGATAATTCTGTTTTTATCTTACTGTAAGCCACTCAGAGTTGCTTTGAGACATAAGATGGGCAGCAAATAAATTTGATAATAATAATAACTGTGGCAAAAGAAAGCAATTGTAGTACCAGTAGAAATAGGCTCCTTGGGTACAATCCTTAAATATCTGGAGCACCACTTGAACACCATTGGCATTGACAAATTCTCCATCAGTCAATTGCAAAAGGCAGCTTTACTTGGAACAGCTTACAATTTTGATGGTACCAATTTTGATGGTACCTTTATCGAACATGAACATTTTTCTATCCCAGGTCCTTGAGAGAGACTCAGTAGTGGATAAAAATATCAACACCAGTCTGAATATCTAGCTGACCATGCGATGAATTATAATAATAGAATCGCCCAGAATAAGTTCTGCTAATCCATCTTATTTCTAGAGATCTGCTAAACTTTAGCTCAAAGTAAAACAGGTATTTTGGATTGGGCATAAGCATGCATGCCACCACTCCTGGCAACTTCTAAAAGGCAGCAAAGCTCACATCCACTCAGAAACATTTCGTCTATTGTGCAAGCCCAGCAAAAAGAATTATTAGCAGAAGGAAAAAGAAAATGAATATCATCCATTTGAATCAGTCAAAATTGAGGTGCTTAATAAAAGAGGCAATCAATTATTTACATTGAGAGTTTTATATGTGGCTAAGCTGAGTATTACTTATCTCAATTTTTCAGTTATCAGGTTAAGATACCAGATCAGGTTCCTCAACTGATATTTATCATTCAGCAGTGGTTGTCCCTTGCAGTATCTCTCAATTACCAGATATATTTGAAGCTGAACATACATCATCGTCGTCATTGGAAGGGACCCTGAAGGTCTTCTAGTCCAACCCCTTGCTCAAGCAGGAGACCTTATACCATTTCAGACCAATCGTTGTCCAATCTCTTTTTAAAAGCTTCCAGTGATGGAGCACCCACAACCCCCGAAGGCAAGTCATTCCACTAATTAATTGTTCTCACTGTCAGGAAATCTCTCCTTAGTTCTAGGTTGGGTCTCTCCTTAATTAATTTCCATCCCTTCCTTCTTGTCCTGCCTTCAGGTGCTTTGGAGAATAGCTTGACTCCTTCTTCTTGGTGGCAACCCCTGAGATATTGAAACACTACTATCATGTCATCCCTAGTCTTCTTTTCACTAGACTAGACATGCCCAATTCTTGGATCTGTTCTTCGTATGTTTTAGCCTCCAGTCCCCTAATCATCTTAATTAATTGAATCATTCTGATTTCATTCAAAAAGGACAGTGGACAATGACATGAGAGTCATTCTGCATTTTGTTTTTATAATATGTATGACAGAGTAATTTCCTGCAATCTTTTCATCATTCAGCTTTTATTTATCTTATTTGTCAAACATCTTGCTTGAACTCATTCACTTTGAATTGAAGATTTACAGCTTATTCCACCTTCAAAGAGTTAAAGCAGCTCCTCCCTCAGAGTATTTATGCAAGTAGTTTGCTTTAGTTTCACAAGATTTCTGTCTGTAAGTGAAGGAAACTGCTTAGAAAAACCTTAGCATGTCTTTCTTGGATTTTGGAATCCAACAACAGCCCTATCGCAGCCACAACTTTCCCAAATTTCATTCCCTCAGGAGCCATGGGTCCCAAATTTTGGACACATTTGGTTCAAAATTTTGGTTCAAAATTTGCTACCGTATGATGCACCGTTTTGCCCAGTTAAAGGTCATGGAAATGTGGGTTTTAGTACTATATAGATTGTCTTCTACATGAAATAGTATAGCATAGATATAACTCATATTTGTTTATCAATACTAGTAAAAAAAACGGAATGTGATTTGTATTATCTGTAGCTCCATCAGTTTTAGTAATGGAAGAAATATCACTAGAAACTGCACTGCAATCAATGCAATATAAAAAATGAAACCTAAAACTTCCCTCATGAAAGCTGAATTGAATTTTGATTTAAATTTGACACCTCTCTTATAATCCTGTCTTTAAAATCTCATTGGGATTCCATTTGGGAAGCACATGTAGCTGTGTTACCAGCATGACATATGGCCACAGGAAACCCCTTGACAGCAGAAGCAATGGAAGATGTGAAATGCACTCATTGGTGAAGACTCATCAACACCGAGATAGATGCTTCAATAAAAAATAGGTCTCTGGTTTCTCCTGCAGTCCAAGCTAACATTGCAATAGAAAGCTATGTCTGGGCATGTCCATAGCAGCCTAAAGGGGCCAAGACAAAGCGGGCAGATCCCAGTTCCTTACTGTGTCATCAACCACTTTGTCCATGAAACATGCTAGATCCTTCTCGTGACAAAACTAGCACTAGGAGGACACTACTTTGCATTGGGAACAGCCATCAGCCAATAGGAAACAAAAGCAACATAGTCAGGACATTAACAAAACAATTATTAAAGGCTTACATTCATTCTACGGTTAGGGGGTTGAGAACATGAGTTGAAAAAAATCACAACAACAACAGCAGCAGCAGCAACAACAACAACAACAACAACAACAATAATAATAATAATAATAATAATAATAATAAATAATAATATGGTGCACACATATTTTTCTGCGGAAAGTTTAGTTATATTAGTGCACAGCTTAAGAAAATTAAAGGCCTTGGGCCAAAAAAGATGGAGTATTATAAGAATGCTTAGGAATGGTTTGTATGCTTGATTTGTTTTACAGTGAAGTTGGTCTTTAGTTTTGATTGGATTGTTTTACTGAAACATGAAGGGCATCTAGAAGGCAGGAAAGAGAATAGGATGCATTTCCAGCAATATGCCCAACAGCTAAAGCTGAATGTCAGGAATAAATTACAACAACTTGCATTGATGATGACAATACATTATAATTCATAGCCTAGCCAAATATACCCAAAGTTTCCTTGCTGTTCTAAGAAAGTACTTTTTTAAAAAAAACATTTACTGCTTAGCTAATATTATATTTGTGCAAAAAAGAATAGGAATCCTGTCCCGTGTGTTTAGCAAACCAATGCAGACAAGCATTCCTAGAAAGAAATATCATAGGTATTTTATAATTAATTTAAGTATCTGCACTTCATTGACATTCAATATGGAATACAATTGTTTATTTATGGCTAAGATAAATCATCACATCTTAATTTTGCTCTCCTCTGGAATAACCAAGCTTGAAAACGACACTCAGCTATTGCTTCGAAACTCACTGAGGATTAGTAAAAGAATTCTGATAATTAATAGGTATCCTGGCCATTCCAACACTGTTTGCCTTCAATGGTTGTTTAAAGATGAATGGATCACAATCCTTTCTCCTTCCAGACCAAGGAGAAGGTGTGATGTACTGAGGTAACAGTTCCTAGTGAAAAAAATCTGTTCCAAATAAAACTATGACAAAAGATGGGGAAACCCATCACTCTGCATCCTATTGAGGATTCCAAACTATCTACAGACCCAGCCTTTTTAGTCTATGAATGCCAATCTCTTATGGGGCTCTTACTTGCAAATAATAGCGTTTAGCTGTTTATTATTGTATATTTATTTTTTCCTCAACAAATTGGTTATCAATTTAGAGTTGTGAACTAGACAGCTCTCTGGAATCTACCTTACACCTAGCAAACAATGTAAGCCCTTGTTATTTAGTCACTTTGTGACAAATACTTAGTTTTGGTACAACAAAGCATAGATTTAAAACATTTTAAGCAGTTTGAAAATCTGAAATTTGAAAACTGAAACTACTGTTATTTCTGGTGAACCTAGACTGAAATCTACTTTCAGTGCAATCCCACTGTTAAAAGTCATGTTTTAATTATCTGGATGTTGCCCCATTAACATTTTCTTGTGATATTCTGTTGTTGTTTTTTTCTTTGAGATCTTCTGCAGTCTAGATTATATGGAAATGCAGAGGATTTTTGCTTGTAACAGTACGCAATTTGTTTAGCACATTTGGAATTTTTAAATAGTAGATTTTGGAGGTTGTTATAAATAGTCAAGGCCATGGTTTTCCCAGTTGCAATGTATGGCTATGAAAGTTGGACCATAAGAAAGGCTGAGTGCCAAAGAATTGAGGCTTTGAACTATGGTGCTGGAGAAGACTCCTGCGAGTCCCCTGGACTGCAAGGCGTTCAAACCGGTCAGTCCTAGAGGAGATCAACCCTGACTGCTCTTTAGAAGGCCAGATCCTGAAGTTGAAACTCAAGTATTTGGCCACCTAATGAGAAGGAAGGACTCACTGGAGAAGAGCCTGATGCTGGGAGAGATTGAGGGCAATAGAAGAAGAGAACGATAGAGAATGAGGTGGTTGGATGGAATCACTGAAGCAGTAGGCATGAGCTTAAATGGACTCCAGAAGATGGTGGAGGACAGGAAGACCTGGAGGAACATTGTCCACGGGGTCGCGATGGGTCAGAAATGACTTCGCAACTAACAACAACAACATAAGAGGAGATCCACTTATCCATCCATAAAATGGCTAGTTTTGACCAGCTACAAAATGTTTGTTTATTGTATCAAACAGCAATTAATGGCACATTCTTGTAATAAAGGCAATGGAAGATATTTCTCCCACATTACATGTTCTTGTTTAAAGGTTGTGAATCTAATTTGAGAACCATAGTCTCCTTTGACCCTTATCCTCTAAGGGTAAAAGATAAACGTGACATAATTGGAAGTGCTTAGTTACTCAATATATTCCAAATGTTCTTCTAACTGTCTTGCTGTCTTTCTGGAGAAGAGAAAGGAAACATTTTTGATTATAACTCCCAAACTGCACCATATTGGCTGTATTTCATAAAACTGAACCCCTACAATATCTACTGTAAAAGCTGGTTGCCTACTTCTATTTACTGGAGGATGGTGAAAATTAATGATCGGTTTGAATACCTATCATGAATTTTTTTAGCTGCTTTGTGAAAAGTGTTATTTTTTGAGATTAGAGAATGCTTTGAATTAGCCAAATCTGGTGTAGAAATGCTGAATTGTTCTGTCATACTGAGCATCCCAAATGGTGGATAATCTTATTATTCGCCTGTAGTTTTCAACAAGTAATCAATCAGTGCTACTGTAACTTCTGCGAGTAAAAGATTTCAGAACATAATTCAGTGCCAGGTTGGTACATTAATCACTGTGTGCCCCAAATACTTCCTGGTCCAACTTATAAGTCAGGAACTTTACACTGCTTCACACTTAGTCTGGGTGCAAAGTCAACACACCCACCACAGTGTTGAAGGTATATTTCAGCAGCATTGAAGGGGGAAAAAACCTCGCCAAACAGAAAAGTCATAAAGCCATAGCCTTGCATCATTTGGCTGCTTAAAGTTTAATGTTTTACATGAAATAAAATAAGGCTTCATAAAATCTCTGTTAAACCTCTTAACCCAGTACCTAGAAGCCATTACAACATAGATAGAACACAATAATTTATCTTCCTGGTTATTACTAACTGTCTTGCTATTTGACTCTTCATCTATCTAATGAAGGTCAGTATGCGCTGAATTTATATCTTCAATCATAGAAGTCAAACAACTTCACTCTTTAAAAAGTCCCCTCAAGGGTTATTCTGCAGCTGAGTGTTGCTTCCAGTTAGTTAGAACATATAACTTCCTGAACTGCAAGACAAGTATAACTGGATTATGGAAGGCATATAATGTAGATGTGGATCACAGGTTCCTTCCCTTTCCCTCATTCACTTTTATCACTCTTAGCAAAATGTATTTTGGTTTGTTGTTTAACAGCTATATGAAGCCACTGGGAAAGGTCATGCAGCAACAATAGGCAGATGATATTCAATTATATGTCTCACAGGCTGCTCTTCAGAAGATGACTCGGTGCCTGGAGGATGTAAGGCCTTGGATGAAAGCTGCATCTCAACCCTAGCAAGATAGAATAATAGTGATGGTCTCCCAGGATCAGGAGAGTTGACATCTTTGACTCTGGATGGAGTAACACTCCCCTGAACAGAACTGGTGCCCACTTTGGAAGTCATTTTTGTGGCTCATACTAGAACCGATGGGAATTGTGGTGAAGGAGACTTTGTACAGATTTCCTCTTGTGTGCCAATTGTACCTGTTCCTGGACTGGGAGGCCTTGCTTACAGTCAATCATGACATAGTTGCCTTCTGTTTGGATTACTGCAATGGGTTCTACATGGAGCTGCCCTTGAAGACCATCCAGAAGCTGCCAGGTGGCACACTACTTTATTGCTATTTGAGCTGCATTAGCTTCCAGGTGCAATTCAAGGTGCTGGTTATCACTTTTACAGCCCTACATGGAACAGGCCTAGGTTATTTACCTAGGTACCCTAACCTAAGGGGTATCTGCCTATCCCACCAAATCGGATAGGGTAGACACATTCCAGTTCCCCTTCCTTAAATACAGTCACCTGATGGGATTTTGGAGGTGTGCTTTTTTTTTGGTAGTCACCCTAATCCTTTGGAACTGCCTCTCATCTGAGATCCAGGAGTTCACTGCCCTTTTAGCCTTCAAGAAGGCCACCTTGCTCTCCCCCCAAACATTGGGCTATGGTAAGCTGGGAAGCTGTTTGGCCTGGTACTTGAGGGAAAAGGATGGTTTTATTTCTATTTCTGTTTTAATTTATTGCTGCAAGGTACCTAACATCAGTATATGAGATAGGGTTAGGGTTAGGGTAATAATCACAAAAACTGCAACCTAGTAAGCATAGTAGCACCAAACATCACCTTAGAGGGGGGGAAATGGATATCTGCAGTGCAAGTAAACAATATCCATGTGATGAAAATATAGGGAAGGAATCTATAGAATACTGTCAGGCATGAAGAATCAGGACATATTGCAGTTCAGAAGAATCTAGTCAATTAATAGTCAGCACCAGATTGGCACTAGATAAGGTTCAATGGCATTCGGGGGGGGGGGGCTGAACTTGGATTGTTTGTGGTAATGTAGCAACTCTAAGCTAATGATATATTTAACTCCATCCCTCCAGGTCTGTCTTCTCTTCTCCTACAAATACAAGATTTGCCATGTTATATTATTCTTTAAAAAAAATGAAAAATGCAATTCCTATTTCCTATATTTTCTTCAGTAGTATGATATTATGCTATTTTCCACTGTACACTGGAAATTTTACTTGTAGTTCTTGGGAGTTCAGATGAATGGCTATATTTGCTCCCTTTTCTTCTTTGTTGCATGTGATATAAAGTTGCCGTTACAGAAATAACATTTGTTATATAAATCCTTACACATTTGTTTAATTCATGCCAATACACTAGATTCTTCTCACTTAAAAGAGAAATGGCTTAGTGTACAAAAAAAATCCTAATACAACACTTTGAATTTAAATTAAAATGTAATACAGTAGTTTGATTTAATTAGTGTAAGAGTTAAAAATATAATCAACTTAAAGAAGCAGATAAGAAATGGTCTTCTCAGAATCTGCTAAAGAAGGAAATATTACGGGATATTTCCTATTTCTTCTTTGATTTCTATGCCTGTTGAATTGTTCCTATATTTTTTATGCATTTTTGTTGATTAAAAAAATTGGGGGGGGGGGGGTAAAGGGAGAATGATAAGAAAGTAAAATTGCTAATTAAGTGTTCTATAGCAAAACTAAGATCAAGCATATGAAAGAGTAAATTGTTAAAGCCATTAGAGTGCCATAAAACGTCCTGTAAAGGATTTGAAAATTGTATCCAGTTTATTTTTATACCGAGAATATTTAATTATTTATAGTACAGAAGAAAATTATATATGATTTTTCCTCCCATTTCTTTCATTTATAAAATTTAAAATAATGGAATAAGATACCACTCACCTAAACGCATAAAAAAAATAGGATTTGGATTTATTCACACAGGACCAGTGTGAGCCAGAGATTGGCAAATCTGCCAGAATCAATTTCCTATATTTTTCCCATTTTTCATACCGAGATTTGTTGCATGAAAATGCACATGGATTTTTCTCTGTATATAATTTGTTTTATACAATTTGCCAAACAGACCTTTTCTCTTAATGTCATGTATTGTTACATTCTCTAGCCAGATAACATGGGCTGATCTCAGAAATTAAGCACAACAGTCTGGAAACTCCAGCCTTGTTGGCTAGACTAGGAAGTAGACAAGTATCTTAGAATAGTGGGGGGGGGGGCAATTTTAATGCTGCCAAGAAAACTGCATGGATACACTCTCCAGATTGTGAGTTTGAGTCAAGAGAAGAGGTGGATAACTAGGGCCTCTTTACAACTTGTGGACTTTAACTCCAATGCTGACTCAGGAATGGAACCCAGAAACTCAGGTCATAAAGGGGCCATAGTATCCCATCCCTGTCAAGAGTGTCCTTGTCTTTATTTTCTTTATTCCCCAATATCTGCATTTTCATGCTTTCCTTTTTGATTGAAATGCTCAAAACTGCATTAATACTGGTAAGTGTTGGTCTTCTCCTAGTGATCGGGGGGGGGGGGGGGAACTGGGAATAAAGTTAGGTTGCATAACAATGTGAACAAATGGCTTGCCCACTTCTACTCAGCTTTGTGGGAATTATCTACACAAGAGTGTTATTCCTGCAAATAGGCTAAATAAATCTTCCAGTTTATAGCTCCATTTAGAAAGGAGCCCATTTGTATATCCCTCACCTCAAACCTGCATGACAGGAAGTGTTACCTTGGCATGCACCATTTGCTGATGATGTGGCTAATATATGTGGACAAACAGATATGCCAGTAGCATAAGGATTATAATGTGCTATAATGAAAAGATCTGCTTGTTTGCAGATGCTTTGCTTATTCTGATGGAGAAAAAAATACAGGTTTATGACAGTTTGGCATTAGAAAGCACTTTACAGAAGTGGCAGAGAGCCTAATATGAAAGCATAAAAAGACTTTCAAGCAAATCACATATAAGCTATTTTAACAGATACTAGTTACACATGAGTTTTAATGTCACTTCCAATTCCAATTCTCTAATTGCATCTTCTTCCCTGCCAAAACTTTCAAATAAACGCTTCTTTACAGGAATACAGAGTTTGTGTGCTAAATTACCTGGTTTAACAAGAAGAGCTAGAAAAACTCTGCTGAAATATTCAGAATTCTGTAATGATAGGCCAAACTGAAGCAAGGACTTTTCATAGTTGACATAAAGCAATGTTTGCTTGCATGTATTTATAGACATGGGACCTAAGGTATAAATATGATGTTCTGTCATCTAAAAGTGCATCTTTTCGTGATTGCAGTGCAGTGCAGAATTTAAAAGGATATACACAGCTGCAACAATGGATTGACATTTTCCATTTGCTGGTGAAACTGCAAAAGGTTTTTTGAGTTTATATGTCTCAGATGATGGTCAAGTTGAAAGACTCCTCCAACTCTTTTCTGTTTCTCTTATTCATTTATGCAAAATAAAATTTATATCTTAAATAAAATAAAGTAAAATTAAATTTAAAAAATCATGATGATACGTTGCTATATGCTCTAAAACAGGAGTGTCAAACTTGCAACGTCACATGACATGTCGCGACATATCGCGGCTTTTTCTCGCCGGCAGTGGGGTGGGCGCGGTTCCGCCATGATGCATCTGGTCCACGGAATGGCAGTTTGACACCCCTGCTCTAAAACATGGACAAAAGTGATTTTTCTGAAACAAGAAGTCCAAGTTTAACTTCTAAGCTAAAGTCTACTTAAGGATTCTTTTTAATCACTAATATTCACTAATGAACCATATCCTCTTTTCCAATTCAAAGCAGCCTTTCCCGACTCCACCAATCACTTCAAAACATCTAGTGTTATTTTCCATCAGTTCCCAGATATTTTACATCATTATACTAATCCTCATGGAATTTAATAGTGACTTTTTTCATTATATCTATATATCTGGAGCTCTATTCTTCTGTTCCTCATAATCTATAAATATTGTTCATAGCTGATATACCTTTAGGTGGTCTCTGAGCTTCTTTTTCTTCTTCAAGACGAAACATCTACAGTCCCATTTCTCAGCTATTCACCAACTGTTGTAGATGGCCATATTACTGTTGGGTTCTTGATGCAAAAAAACTGAAGCTCATAGGAGAGCTAGAACCAGTGGTGGGATTCAGCCAGTTTGCACCACTTTGTCAGAACTGGTAGCTAATTTTTTGTTGCCCAGGCCCAGAATGGACTTCTGGAAGTGGCATCCACACAGAGAACCAATTGTTCACATATGTGAATCCCACCACTGGCTAGAACCCAACAGTTTAACCCTGGACCACACGTATTCTCCCTTAATACAGCTGGTTTACCATTATAGTTACCCACAGGTGCTACAGTGAACATTAAATCACTTGACTTTCACCCACACAATGTGATTTTTATTGATTTTCTCACTGCGTCCCTCGTAGACCCACTGATCCGTTCTGAAAAATCTTCTGTCCCTCCAATACTCATGCACGTGGGATGCAATGGGGAGAGGAAATAGCTTCAGCCGACAAGCTTCCCTGGATAGGATGTTGTGGCTTTGTCACATCATCTCTCTATATATAAAAAAATGCCTCATGCCTTCCTAGAAAAGACTTATTTCTTACCCCCCTTTCGATAAAAATGGTTTTCAGCTAGCTTTGGAAATAGCATTTGTATATCAATAAAGAGCTGTGTACAACAAGGATTCAAAATGAACTTATGTCTCTGTTTATATATAGGCTGCTTACTTGTGCTGAAATTATTGACTGCCATGGAACCCTCAATAATTCTATAGGCCGATGTGAGCATAGGGCATTTTATTCTGGGTTGAAAAACATTATCTAATTTTTAATCATAAAAGCATTATAATTAAATGGAACATCACTTATGGTTCTGGGTATACATTTTAGAGATTTCAAAGAGGGATATCCTTTTTTTTCCCTGTAAGTCTGAAATCTGATTTATCTATAAGACACACTTCACGATACAACCCAATTTTGCTCTGGTAATACCATGTCAATATTTTCTGACAGAAGATAAATGTTGTTATTATTTTGCCATTTCTGACTTTTGTAAAAGTTTAGAATTTTACAAAATGACTCTTCTTTACATGTCAAACTAGTAAGTTGCAGATGAAAAAAACTTAACACGGTTTTTATATCAAGGGACAGTGATGGATTCTATGATGAGGTTAAAAATCATTCGGCACAATATTGACATTTTGTAAAAAGTGGAAAGTAAGCAATATTTTCAACAGATAGATAAAGTTTTATATAAAAATTGAGGTGGGGAAGATACCAAGAAAAATTTAACAGAAATTATTTTTATTGATTCTGATGTGTGATATCAGGGGAAAGTGATTCATTTCTTGCCATTTTGATTTTTCATGCCACGTGCCTTATCGATTATGTTGCATTTATTTTAAGGTAGGTTGGTCTAAGCTCTGCTTCATTTCTCTAGTGAATAATCTATAATTATAATCCTATCAAACCTTATGGAAAATGGCACATCAATAATTATTATTTTAAAATTATTTAGAAGTTTCCAATTTATTCATGTATCAAATTTCTACACCTCCCATCTCACCTGCATGATGCTGGGTGATTTACAAATAATACCATACAATATAGAAAAATACATAGTTAAAAACAGAATTAAAACAAAACTAAAATTTGAACAGCTGAAAAGTTAAAAAGGCAAAGGGAGCACCTTCAAACCACCAGCTACCCCACATTTATGTATTTTGAGGGATGTCTTTTTTCTACACAAGGTCTAGTTCAGTGGTTCTCAACCTGTGGTCCACGGACCTCTGCGGAGTCACAATATCATCACAGGGGATTCTCAAAGGCTTAAAGAAATGTTATGATTTAAACCTTGAGTTAAGTCTTGAAGGTCCATGGCCACAAAAGGTATTTAAAGGGGGTCCATGGTGAAGAAAAGGTTAGATCTATATAATTGCCATTGGCTTGTCTGAAAAGTACCTCAAAGATTATCCAATCTTTTGAAACAAACTATGACATGGAATTGCACTGCTACATAAATGGCCTGGGATTATTTTGGTCAAGACATCATCTAGAAGTACATATTGTGACTTCTTTTAAACCAGTTTCATGCGGATCGAAGCAAGGTCATTAAAAATGTGGCTTTGGAAGTTGAGGAGGGGAAAAAACCCAAGAGGCTTCTTGTCTTTTAAAATAATTCAGTTAAAGATTACATTTTTAAATTTGCTGGGCTACAATAAGTCTCAATGACTTTCTGTTGTGACACATCTTGCATTTAAGAACTCTACGCTGAATAATTCATTTAGGGATGTTTTGAATGCTATGATTGCAATTATAATTTCCTACAAACATGCTTATATTAAGGAGGTCTTTTTTTAAGGAGAGAATAAAATTAGGAGCAGACAGCTATTAGTAATCTTACAATAGTAATAGTTGTCTGCTCCTAATGTAATTCTTTCTTTTCTAAAAAAAGACTTTCTTAATATAAGCATATTTGTATAAAATTATAATAGGCATAAATGGGAGGCAGCCGCTCCTTCAGGAGGCAGAGATGTGCAATTCCATACAGATACCGGTATTATTCCCCTGATATATTTATCAATTCAAGTGGTAAAATGCATGTATGAAATCATCATGAATGGATACAATGCACAAGGCAGAACATTTCTATCACACAGTATTATTTTAAGCATTTTTTTTATACAAAATGAGCAGCAGCAAGCCATAGGATTTGGTATGTTTTCCTTTCCTCTTTTAGAACAGTTGAAAGGATGAGATTGGAAACAATTTGCTTTACATTTAGATAAGGAGAGACAATTATTATTATGGCTGGTCACACATTACTGTGGTTGGTCGCATAGTCAACCAGATGTTTAGACCAGATTTCACCTTTTTATCCACTATTGAGTTCTTCACAAGATCCTAGGATAGGCAGATATTTTTTGATGGTGTTAAGGGTATTGTTGGAGGATGTAAGCCAGGGGTGTCAAACTCGCAACATCACATGACGTGTCGCGACTTTTTTTCCATTGCCGGCAATGGGGTGGGCATGGTTTCGCTATGATGCATCTGGCCCACAGACCAGCAGTTTGACACCCCTGATGTAAGGTATTCCAAGTAAAGTTGCATTTTGCAGTTGACTGATGGGAATTTTGTTGATTTGGATGGTGTTCAAGTGGTGCTCCAGATGTTTTGGAATTGCATCCAAGGTGCCTATTACTATAGGTACTTTCTTTTCTTTTCTTTTCTTTTCTTTTCTTTCCTTTCCTTTCCTTTCCTTTCCTTTCCTTTCCTTTCCTTTCCTTTCCTTTCCTTTTCTTTTCTTTTGCCACAGTTGTTCTACTTCATTTGCAGCTCTTCGTATTTTGTGATTTTTCTCCAACTCTTTCTCTTTTATTCTGCTGTCTCCAAGTACTGTCATGTCCGGACTTTTTTGTCTTTTTTACCACAGTTGCTAAGTCTGGGGTACTGTGCAGCAGGTGCTTGTCTGTTTGAATTCTTAAGTCCCAGACCACTTAGGCTTCTTGGTTTTCTATTGCTTTGTCTATTTTGTGGTCCCACCAGTTCTTGCCTGCAGGAAAATGGTATTTCTTGCAGATATTCCAATGCACCATTGTTGCTATGTTGTCATGCTATTGTATGTAGTCAGTCTGTGCAATCTTCTTGCAGCAGCTAACCAGATGGTTTATGGTTTCTTCAGCTTCTTTGTAGAGGTGGGACTTGCCGTCTGTTGCTGTCTTCTCGATTCTGGCTAATTATAATAACAGAACTAGTGTACATGAATCATATTTCGTCTTCATGTCAAAGCATTTGGGTTTCTAGAGAATTATGGCCTTTGTTTATGTTTTAATTTTTTTAAATAACTTACATTCACATGTCTGGATATATCATCCCTCCCACATTATTTCCTTCCTTGTTCAGAATAGAGCAGGGATCACCTGGTGTCCTACTTTCCAGTTATATTCTGCTGCTGTTAGGTACATAGAAGGACTAAAGCTGCAATAACTAAGGGGCCTTCCCTCAGAGTATTCATGCTAATATATTCAGTGGCTCCACATATGTTGTGTCCTGAGCCTGCAGAAGGCAGGCTCAGGACATTGCAACAGTCCCAGGCAGTTGCAAGCTGCCCGGGACCAGACTGGCTGGCGCCAGCACTCGCACGCATGCGTGAAGTGCAAAGCGCGCCAAATGTTGCCGTTTGGCCCGGGGATTGTCTTTAAGAGGAGGAGAGAGGCTTGTGTACCTCGGCGTTGTAACAGAGCTGCTAGTCATCAATAAAGAGGCTCCTGAGAACTACCAAATGATTCCTGAAGTTATTGCCTTTCGTGAAGGACTCAACACTGGCGACGAAGGTGGGATGCCTTGCAATTACTTCAAACAATTGTAAGCTTACCCTGGAGTCCTGAAGCAGCAGGAAACGGCATTAAATTCAGCAACTGCCTGCCAATACAGCAAACGTTGGAGGTAAGCTGGCTGATCAACCCTTCCTGTACTACTGAAGATAGCAAAGATAGGGAGACTTTCCGAATTCGATGTTACGCATCCGGAAAGATGGGAGTCTTACGTGGCCAGAGTAGAAAATTATCTCAAGGTCAATCAAGTGAGAGAAGATGGCTTAAAAGCCGCCACCCTGCTGTGTGTTTGTGGTCAAGATGCATTTGAGATCGCTGAAAATCTAGCAGCACCTGCACCTCTAGAATCTGTTACTTACACAGACTTAAAGAAATTGCTAAAGGAACACTTCCAGCCCAAGTTGTCTGTCATTGCTTGGCGCCATACTTTTGAACAGAGGGATCAACGGGCTGGTGAATCAGCTAAAGAGTACATTGCTGCATTGAGAAGAGCAGCTAAGCCTTGCGAGTTTAAAGACTTAGAAGAAAGGCTGAGAGACAGATTTGTATGTGGACTGAGACAGAGAGATTTGCAGCAGAGACTTTTTGCCAAAGAAGACTTATCATTCCAAGATGCCTTGAGAGAGGTTACTGCAGAAGAGGCAGCGGGGGGGGGGCCAATCAAGAATATGAGGCCCATCAGAAGTACTCCAGAAGCTGTGTCCGTGCACCAGGAGGGAGTCCAAGGAAGCTCAGAAGAGGATCCTGATGAAGAAGTAGACCGTCTCTACCCAACAAAAGAAGGGAAGCAGAAGGAAGGCAAAGAAAAGTCTTCAGCTGTCCCCAAGTGCTTCGGGTGTGGAGGTCTCCACAAGAGGACCGACTGCAGGTTTCGCTCTGCTATCTGTAGAGCATGTGGAAAGCAAGGCCACATTGCAGCTGTGTGTCTGGGCCGTCAGAGGGTACAACCCCGAGAAGAATTGCGCCTGAACGGTACCAGGGTCCCCAGCCAAAACAGGGTGGGTTTCTGTGCTTCACGAAGAAGCATGTATAGGACAGGCACACACAAACCTATCAAGAAAAAACTATCACTTAAAGTGAAGTTGCAAGGAGTTCCATTGGTCATGGAACTGGACACTGGGTCTGCACTTTCAATTATTTCCATACACACATTCAGAAAGATTTGTTCTGGTAGTGGATTTCAGGCCAAGCTTAGGCCTTCTGGCATTGTGTTAACAGACTTTCAAAACTCCAGAGTGTGTGTTAAGGGGGAGGCTACCCTTAACGTACAGTATAAGGATTTTGAAGGTCCATTAGATGTATTGATAGTGGGGGGTGAGCGAACAAGTCTCATAGGACTCGATTGGTTTGAGGCCTTGGGAATACATGTTACAGGGCTCAATAGCTTGCAAACAGTAGATCTAAAGGAAGTCTGCAAAGAATTTGCAGATGTTTTCAGCCCACAGCTGGGCACATACAAAGGGCCCCCTGTGTCTTTAAAACTAGACCCCACTGTCACTCCTGTTAGAGTAAAAGCAAGAAGGGTTCCTTTTGCTTTAAAAGGGAAAATTGATACTGAATTGGACAAATTGATTCAGCAAGGAGTTTTAGAACCCGTTGATTCCAGTCCTTGGGAGACCCCATAGTCATGCCTCTCAAGGCTAATAGGGACATTCGCATCTGTGCAGATTTCAAATGCACTCTGAATAAGGCATTGCAGCAACATGCCTATCCTGTACCTGTAGTCAGTCATATCCTGGCCTCCCTCAAGGGGGGGGGGCGTGTTTTTGCAAAGCTTGACCTTGCTCAGGCTTATCAACAGCTGCCTGTTGATGAAGCTGCTGCAGTAGCACAAACCATTGTAACGCACAGGGGAGCATTCAAAGTAAAGAGATTACAATTTGGAGTAAATGTGGCTCCTGGAATTTTCCAAAGCATAATGGAAAACACACTGAGGGGTACCAGGGGTTTGCCCTTATTTTGATGATGTCTTAATTGCTGGAGACTCCACCCAAAATTTAGCTGAGAGATTGAGCGTTGTCCTGCTGCGGTTCCGGAAAACGGGCCTCAAACTCAAGAAGGACAAATGTAAAATTGGGGTGCCTTCTACAGATTTCCTGGGATTCAAAATTGATGCCAATGGGATTCATCCTGATGAGTCCAAATTAAAGGCTATTATGCATGCTCCTAGGCCTAAGTCCAAGGCCGAACTACAGGCTTTTCTGGGCCTTTTGAATTTTTATAATTCATTCATTCCTAACAAGGCTAATGTAGCTGAACCACTTCATAGGCGTCTGCACAAAAAGGCAGTGTGGCAGTGGTCACAAACACATGAAGCAAGCTTCAATAAGGTTAAGGCCTTACTCACATCTAACAATGTGCTTGCACATTTTAATGAAACTCTTCCTGTGTGCATCGCGTGTGATGCTTCTCCATATGGAGTGGGAGCAGTACTCAGCCACCTTAGGCCAGATGGAACTCAGGTTCCTGTTGCATATTACTTCAGAACCTTGTCTTCTGCTGAGCGAAACTACGCCCAGATAGACAGGGAGGCTTTAGCTGTTGTTGCTGGAATTAAAAAATGCCATGATTTTTTGTATGGCAGACATTTCACGGTCTTTACTGATCATAAACCTTTGTTGGGGCTGTTTACCACAAACAAACAAACTCCCCATATCATCTCCCCCAGAATGCTGCGATGGTCAATCTTCCTGTCAGCCTATGATTTTTCTCTAATTCACAAACCTGGGAAAGAAATGGGCCATGCTGATGGCCTCAGTAGATTACCCCTGCCAGTAGTAGAGGCTGATCCTGCCCCTGCCATCAACATCCTTTCAATTCAGGCATTGCCTGAGTCACCATTAAATGCCAGGTATGTGGCTGCTGAATCTGCCACAGATCTCACAATCGCCCGTGTTTTATCTTGGGTTTTGTCTGGATGGCTAGAGAGTTGTCCTGGCACTGAGTTTCAGAGTTTCTGGCTTAAAAGGAACAAGTTATCCACATTCCAGGGTTGTCTGCTGTGGGACAGCAGAGTTGTCATTCCTACCTCAATGAGGCCTAGGGTCTTAGGTTCCCTTCACGAGGGTCATCCTGGCATTGTACGCATGAAGGCGCTAGCGCGCAGCCATTTGTGGTGGCCTGGGTTAGACAAGGAAATTGAAGCTAAGGTGCACGCATGCCACCTTTGTCAGCACTCACGCCCAGAAATGCCACAGGCCCCTGTACATAGATGGGAGGAAACACAGTCTCCATGGTCTAGGGTGCACATTGATTACGCTGGGCCCTTTCAGGGTCAATTCTTCTTGGTCCTGGTTGATAGCCATTCAAAATGGCTTGAGGTTGTACCTGTCTCTTCCACCACCTCTGCAAAGACTATTCAAGTACTAAGGGGTATTTTTGCTGCACATGGGCTTCCGGATGTTTTGGTGTCTGACAATGGCCCCCAATTCACTTCTTCTGAATTCCAAGCTTTCTTACAGGCCAACATGATTCGTCATGCCACCTCTGCACCTTTCCACCCTTCCACCAACGGTATGGCTGAATGGATGGTCCGTATCACCAAGGATGCATTAAAGAAACTGACATATGGGGACTGGCATCACAGGTTGGCAGATTTTCTATTTGCTTACCGCACCACACCGTCTACTTCTACTGGGAAAAGCCTGGCTGAACTTCGCTGGGGGCGCACACTGACTACTAAGCTTGACTGGTTGCATCCGGACAGACTGCCTTCTAAGTTTACACAACCCAGGGCACCAAGGCACTTGCTAGTGGGTGCCCCAGTATGGACCCGTAATTACGGGCCAGGTCACTTATGGGTCCCTGCCATAGTATGCAAGGTTACAGGTCCTTTGTCTTACGAGGTTTCCATGGATGACGGTCGTATCCTGCGACGGCATATCGACCAGCTGCGTACAAGACTGGACTCCCCTGCTGACACCTCTGGGTCTTTTCAAGGGGGGGAGGGGAACCTCTACGGGCAAAGGGAAGGGTGTGGGTGGCAGCCAGACACCAACAGAGAGGTCACAGACGGCCCATTCCAAGATTCCGCGAGTGCTCCGAATAGGAATTCATGGGAACCAACTAGAATACAGGCACCAGTGCCTACTCCAGCCAGGGAGTTACCCCAGGGGCGTAATCATTACACACCAACACCATTCAGCACTCCAGTCAGGGAGAATAACCGGGAGCATCCTAATAACTCACATCTTACAAGAGAGCTGGCACACACTCTGTCTAGTTGGCCCAACACTGCCACTGTTCCCAGAATGGGACAATTACATAGGGAGGTGGTCGGAGGGCTGAATTCCAATTCTGACATCTCTGGCTTAACTGAGGGGGCAACTGAGTTTTGGGACAGTACTGAGATTCCAGACAGCCCTACTATGGAACAGGGAAGTGGAGAAAGGCAGCCTCATGATCGGTCTAGGATAGACCTGGGAGGCTCTACGGAGTTGTCCAACAGTGGCAGCCTTCTAGAAGGGCCAGAGAGCCTGCAACTAGGCAGGTCAACCAGGTTATGGAGAGAACAAAGTCCTGGCCTGACGAGCCCGGTGGGCAAGCAAGCAGGCCAGGCAATGGGGCACGGTCCATGGGGACCACCAGGGTCAAAAGAAGGGGACGAACACATAGCACCCCCCGGACAAGATGTGCTTGGAGGTTGCCAGGGAATTCGGAGCTCACAGAGAGCTAAAAGATCTCCTAAATATCTTGAAGATTTTGTCACTCTGCTGGCAAAGCAGAAACAGTAAGAGGGTGTCCCTGTGAAAGGTCTGAATAAGGAACATTGGGAAATGAAGCCAAAAACATTACAGCTTGTTGCCATGGAACTAGTGTGGCTCCCACACTCGTGTTAAGGTCAAGTGTAACCATTAATATAATTATAGTTTTAGCCGGGGGGGGGGAGGGCTGTTGTGTCCTGAGCCTGCAGAAGGCAGGCTCGGGACGTTGCAACAGTCCCGGGCAGTTGCAAGCTGCCCGGGACCAGACTGGCTGGCGCCAGCACTCGCACGCATGCGTAAAGTGCAAAGCGCGCCAAATGTTGCCGTTTGGCCCGGGGATTGTCTTTAAGAGGAGGAAAGAGGCTTGTGTGCCTCGGCGTTGTAACAGAGCTGCTAGTCATCAATAAAGAGGTTCCTGAGAACTACCAAATGACTCCTGAAGTTATTGCCTTTCGCTGAGGATTCAACAACATAGAAGTATACTGTGTAGTTATTAAGTCCTCTTCTCTTTTATCTCTTGCCTGTTCAGCTTGTCTTTTTCTTTCTCTATCTTAGCCAGTTAATTATTTGTTATGTTTCATAAATTAGTATCAAGCTTTTTAGGGAGTGGGGTGGGAGTTAGTTCAATGATGTGTAAGTTTGCTTTGAGTTAGATAGAGGGATGGACTGAGAATATGCTGGATGAAAACAAAACTGGAAATTACCTCCAGTAATTTTGCAGCAGACACAAGGTTCATTCCAGCTGCAAAAGCCTTCAGGATTTTTAATCTCTTTTCTTCCCTCTCCTTTCACCTTGGCCTGTGGTCAACCAGATGCCTGTTCTCTGCAAAACAGGAACCAATTAATTCTGCTTGCCAAACAGAGGAGGAAAGTAATGCTTCCTCAAATATCAAATCAGTTCAAAATCATTTAGGCTTAAATTATTTTCCTGGTTTCGCTGCATGTCATCCCTTTGCAGTCAATTAGCATCGTCACTTTTAATCTGTACTCTTCCACTATTGGTCATTTCCCATTAGAGGCTTATTAAAAAGATGTTGGTGGTCAGACACATGTGCTATCAAGCAAGGGAATGCCAGTGCAGTCATTAAGGTAGCTGACATTTAGAGAAAGGTTAGGTATTACAGATACTGTAACTTCAATCACAAATTATGCCACAGATCAGCAAATGAGCTTATAACTGTAGATTTCTACCCAAACAGCAAAGTCCAAAGGGTTGGAGTATTGCACAATTAAAATTATCTACCTTACAGATTTTGATGCTTAATTAAAATGTTCCTGAGATGTATTTCTGCACAGATCTATAAACTCTGGAGTAGAAACGCTGTATTGCCTTCAAAATCACAAGGTCTGAAAATACCACTGATGGAAGAAGTCAAAGCTAATATCTGAATCTGGCTGTGAAAGATTTCTCCTTATTTTGGATCATGGTTAGGCAAATTATTGCATAGAAGTAAAATGCTATACAAGTCTGTACAGGATTTAATTTGCTATCACTGCCATGACCAGTCTTTGTGCACTGGACATGTCTAACATAAAACACAAAGCATGGGAAAGAATTAACAACCTGGGATGAACCTCAATGCTCAAACTGAATATGTTGAAATTCTCTTCCTGAGTAAATACTAAGGGTTTTCAAGAAAATATGTTAAAAAATAAGTAGGCCAATAGTCCTAAAATAAAATAGACAGTGATATAAAAATAGAGTACAGTATATTGACATGATGGGCCAGTGTTTCTCAACCTTCTGAACTTTAAGATGGATGGACTTCGACGGCATGGATGGCTTTAAGAATTCCATCTTAAAGTTCAGAAGGTTGAGAAACATTGATTTAGGCAAATGCATTCTTCTATTTTGAGATTCATCAAGAATTAGACCTGTAGCTTTTTCTTTTAGGATAGCGATCAAATATTGGATTGGCAGCATGGCTCCCTGGTCCTTGAATCAGCTCTCCTGTTCAACAAACACCTTATAAATAAGACAGACTTTCTCTTTGGAGTTTCTGTGGAGGAGAGTTTGTGGGTTTGTTTTACTATGGGGAGATCTTGTAGCAAGTGTAGTGTTTGGATTGGTAATGGATAATTCATTCCCGGTATGGCTTTGCAAATTATCTTGTAACTCTATGGACTCATCAGGCTTATATGCACATATATCATGAAGTGAGCGGTGAACTAGAACTCAGAGAACAGATGGCTGAAGTGAAATGCCCATCTGAAGCTGGGATTTGTGTTATAGTCTCAGAGAAATATCTTCTGCACAAAGCTGGGTGTCTGTGTGCAGATGGCTTCGGAAGGATCTTGAGGCAGCCATGCTTTTCTGAGGACACAGCTTTGGCTCACAGTGTCACCCCTCCAAATGGTTTGCAGAGCCCTCTGTCCTTTTCTTTTTCTAAACTTTGACAATCTAAACATCTGGAAGCTCCAGCTGTGGAAAGTTTCTCTAGCTACATTGCAGTTAGTTATGCATCTGGTTTATAAAAGGATATACTGTCCTCTCTCTGTGTGTATCTATATCTGTATCTGTCACGCATGTGTCAAATGCCCATCAGTTTGGTATGTCACAGTCCTTCCAAGGGCATCAATCATACTATTATGCTCATTTATGCCTTGATGTTTTCACATCATCTTCACAACATGTCCTTGCAATATCATTTATTGCTTTATTTAAAATATTATTTGCTGTTCTTCAGTCAAAGCTCTCTCAGAACAGCTTATAAAATCATACTCCAATAGAGACACAATAAAAGGAAGTCCAAGGAAAGAACAATAAATGCTTTCTAAAGTCTCATGAGAAGATGAGGTTTTATATGGGAGGAGATGATTTCACAAATGCCGTGAATGTTCTAGGCTAGGGTTATGTGAATATTTACATAAAGAGCAATCCACATGAAGTTTGGACTTGAAGAACTGCTGTTCAATTCTTATTTGAGACCAAATACCCTGGAGCAGATCATTGTATACAACTTCCTCCTACAGATAAAGAAGCACACAATGGATCTAGCAAGTAGCTAGCTATTAAATATATGCTGATCACATAGATCTTCCTTGGATTCTTGACTAAGTACATTTTCTACTATTTCATTAACTTGTACTGCACTGCCATGCATTTCTGCACCTTAATATTTCATGCCTAGAATATGATTGGATTCACACAATATGCAAAACTGTGGTGTGATGTGTTCATTTTAACTTCATATGGGAACTCAGTTATGTCTGAGTTAACATGAAGTATGAACCAAATCACTATGGTAGTTCAATAAACCATGAGCTTGAGAGATAAAGGAGGAGGAGGAGGAGTTTACTGTCTCATATGGAGCACATTCAGTGGTGGGATTCAAATATGTGAATAACCGGTTCTCTGTGTGAATGCCACTTCCAGAAGTCCATTCTGGCCTGGGCAACAAAAAATTAGTTACCGGTTCTGCTGAAGTGTTGTGAACTGGCTGAATCCCACCACTGAGCACATTGCATAAACAGTGACCTTATTTTTGATCCTGACATGGTAGAAATCCTGAAGCTGCGTGAGACTATCCAGAATGCAATGTTAAATCTGGCTACAAGGCACCAGAAGGCATGCGGTAAACCTAGGATTTTGATGGTTACAGAAAGTTTGGGAGAGCTTGAAAGTTATTGACAAATTCTACTTCATTTTCAGTTACCTCTCTCATTTTTTAGATGTATTTCTTGGTGTGAGATTAGGGGAAGATTGTTTCCATGGTAATAAATTATCTTCTATTATTCTTTCATTGGATCTTTCTTTCTTCAAGATTAAAGAGACAGAATAGTTGTGTTTGGCAATGGCAAAATAAACCAAACCGCTTTTATGATGTTAATATAATGGCACTAATATCATCACACATAATTTATGTGCATTTCTTCTTTACAAGTTAGGGTGTGTTTGTAAGGTGACCAACTTTTTTACAATGAAAAGGAGGACACAAATAAATTGAAGAAAAAAATATTGTAAATAAAAGAAACATTTTATTCATTGCAACAATAATACAGAATACACTATAATATGATAAATGCATAATTAAAAACATTTGTAACAATAACATTTTATATTGTAATTATGCTTACATGCCGCACCCCCGCCTGCAGCCACCCTGCCAGCATTGCTGCCCTGCCGTGTAGAGCAGGCCCCGCAGCTCCGAAAGCACCAGCTGCACCAGCTCTGGGCCCAGGGGGCAGCCCACTGTCAACACACCCCGCCTGCAGCCGCCCCGCCAGCACCACTGCCCACCCTGCACAGCCCCGTGTAGAGCAGGCCCCGCAGCTCCCACAGCACGGGGGGCAGCCGGCCACCGCCACCCCTCACACCCCTGCCTACAGCAGCCCCGCCACCCCTGCCTCTTGCACCCGCAGCCATTATTGCCCTAGCAGGGCCGAAGATCAAGAGAAAGTTACTGTGGCGTCGCCACTCCAGTCTCCTCCAGGTATCTTCGGGACTAACTAGGAGATGGTGTAGTTGGGTAGCAGGGAGGGGTGCAAAGTTCCTGCCAATTCACCTTCACTGCAGACAACTTGCATGTGCAAAGTTTGCCATCGGGTGTTTTGGCGCACTCAGCAGCACTTCCTATTGGCTTTCGGAATGCCGTTCTGAGCATTCTATGAGAAAAAAAAAGCCCTGCAGATTAGTCTTCAAATATCGAAAAGGAGGACATGAAGGAGGACACTTTTCGAGGGAGGACAGAACTCACAAAAGAAGGACTGTCCTCCCTCAAGGAGGACGGTTGGTTACCTTAGTGTTTGATGCTTCCTAAATAGGGGTTAAGATATGGTTAGTTCATTCTAGAATCCCAAATGTAACTGCTAATTCAGGGAGTTGATACTGCATTCATAATAGAAAACCACAATTTTAGATACTAAATATATTATTACAGTAATTTTACTATCAAGAGGGAAAGTTATTTTATAATACTTTAGGTCAGTGGTGGCGAATCTATGGCACGCGTGCCACAGGTGGCATGCAGAGCCCTCTCTGTGGGCATGCACACCATCATCCCAGTCCTAGGCCTTCAGCTGGGTTTTACAAAAGCTTTTCGCTTTAGGCCTCCGCCGCCATGTGCAAAAAAAAAAAGGTTCAATCAATCAATTTCATCTCGCAGGAAAAAAGATCTCACAAAGTTGGAATTGATTGAACTTTTTAGTCCCACCCAGTCTGCCGTTACCATAGAAGCCATGCCCACCCAATGGACCAAGCCCACCCAATGGGTCACGCCCACCCGGCACCCAACAATACATAAGGGGGTTTGGGGTTGCAGTTTGGGCACTCGGTCTCTAAAAGCTTCGCCATCACTGCTTTAGGTTATATGTGCTAAAAAAATTGAGGGCCAAGAAATGGTACCATTGACTAACCTACTTAAGGAGCTCTTTGGACAATAACACCAACATAATGTGCTGCATATATTTCCAGAACGATTTCTTGAGAAATTTTGAGGCAGTAGGAATGCCTAAGAAACAATTGGATCAGAAGAAATCATGAATGAGTGAGCTGGCCAGCTGCAGTTAATTAAGAAAGTAGAATATGAGAAAATGCCATGGGACTATTCACATACAATTACTTTTGGAGAAGGGATGTCTAGTATTACTGTTCCATGCAAATTTGTTTGGGGAGTAGCAGGGAAAGAGTCCCAAAGAATAATTCAGAAATTCACCATGCTTTTCCCTGATGTTCTTTTATGGTTAAGTGCATTGAGTTCCGTTATCTTCAGCATTCCCGTGAGTCATTTTCTTGCTCCCTTACAATGAGATCTTCTTAGCAGGCAAATTGGTACCTAAATTTACCTACTTGCTAAATGAAGCCAATCAATAAATGGAAGAGAATGAAGCTAATAATGACACCACAAAGTCTGCATTTTGTCCAAATCTTAGGATGAAACACGTTATGAGATTTTGAAAACTCAGTTTAGATCTTATCAGGAACTGTGATAGGTTCGGGATTCATCTAAAGCTGTTTGAATGAAGATGGTAGATTCCCCTAGTTCAAAAATATAAATCCAGATGTCATTCAGAATTGTGTCCATCCTTAGTAAAACACACTAGATACAGAAGTAAAGGGGGAAAAAATAGCAGTTTATTTAGATACTAATACTGTAAACTTTTCTATTTTTGAAGAGCTATTCAGCTATCTTTTGCCCGTTTTAAAATCATGTTACAATTTCCTCCTAGTTAAGAACTAAAGATAAGAACTTAATAAAGCATCTAATTCTCAAGAATATTAATCATAACTTTTTTATTTTACATGTACAGTATTTAGCAGTATGCAAAGTACATGTTCTTACAAGGGTCTTAGCATCAAAGCACAACTGAAGAGTGCAGGGTACAGTATGATATTGTAGACCTCTCTGTGTCATCGTGAATGTTGAAACACATCAAAAAAGGCCTCCAACTGGAAAAAAAAATGGAACAGCAATTGCTTCAATGTTGCCCCAATAGAAGTATGTCAGAGAAGTTTTACAAGATATCATGGATTTAACTGTTGGAGGTGTTGACAGGCATCATGATAGATAAAGTTTAGAAACAGGTATGGCAGGGATTGCAGGAATGGTGTGTGTGTGTGTGTGTGTGTGTGTATTTGCAAATCTTTCTTTAGCTGCTTACTCTTTCCTTCCCCACTTATTGGCATATTCATTCCTTCGCTACCCCCAAGATGTAAACGTGTAATTCTTATACAAGTAGGGAAAAATCAGAATGAGGGGGAGAGGCTATGCAATGTGCGTGTCTGTTAAAGCAGGGGTCCCCAACCCCCAGTCGGTGGACTGGTACTGGGCCACGGCATGCCAGAAACCGGTCCGCACAAACAAGCAAAGCCCCATCTGCGGGATACAGGCAGCACACAAAACCACGCCTCCTCCGGTCCATGGAAAAACTTCTCTCCATATAACTGGTTCCTGGTGCCCAAAAGATTGGGGACCTCTGTGTTAAAGGATGACTGTTCTATTATAGATTTTCTAGTGCAGAGACCAGCCTCCTGAGCTCCTCCATAGGTGGATGCAGAATTTAATAGTTAATGCAACGAAAAGGAAAATTATGCAACCAATAATTAAAATTATTAAAAACTTGAAGAATTAATATATTTGCATTTAAGTTAAATTTGAGTTCAGTCAAATTAAGTATTAATCTTGGCTCTTCCTGCTGCCTGAAATTTGCCATGCAATTCACAACTCAAAGACCAAGTGCAACCTCAGCTTGAAAATGATTGCACAGGTCCATCACAGGGCAAAACCTGCTGGAGTAAAGGAAGCACTACTGGTGCTACTCAGGCAGTGTTTCTCAACCTTGACAATTTTAAGGCATGTGGACTTCAACACCCAGAATTCCACAGCCAGCATTGCTGGCTGTGGAATTCTGGGAGTTGAAGTCCACATGCCTTAAAATTGTCAAGGTTGAGAAACACTGTGCTACAGTATATAACAGTCTTCTGCTACTGCTGCAGTATACTGCTACCATACATTAGTTTTCCAAAGTGCACGTCAAACCAACCAAGCAATTCAACCTTTTATTTTATTTTTTTTACTGATCCTGACCAGTCCATAATCAGCCAAACTATACTGGGCAAAAAGACCTTAGTAGAGAGGGAATCTGGCAGGTGGTAAAAGACCATCTATTTCTTTATTTAATCACCAAAGGTTCTTCACACCTCTATGTATGTGATGAAGAAAACTGTATTTAATTACAGGGGTTTTTTTTACCTTCACAATCCAGATTGGGTATTATAAACAGTTTAAATTAAATCAGTAGCTACAATTCTGTCAGGAACTCGCTAAGTGCTGTAAGCATCAAAGCAATTAAAAAACCGGCACAGAAGGTAATTAAAAGCCTTACTGGTTCTTGCTATTAGGCTGACATTTTAAATGCCACACTATGTTTTATTGAGCCAATAACCTATTTCCCCAGTCTCCTCAAGACATTCAACCAGTTCCACTAATTCATCAAATTCTACAAGTACTTAGATTAGTATTCTGATTAATGTAGACTGTTTCACCACATCTTTATTCCTCAAAAGAAATAATCTTAACAATGTAAAATAATTTCATCTAAAAACAATGCTATATAACCGTGGCAGAATAAGTGGAAATTTCTAAATAAAGATTTGCTGCTTTGCCTTGCTTTGGGGATAAATTGTGCCTTTTGTTGTTGACAATATGGTGTGTGTGTGGGGGGGGGGGGTTGAAGGATAATTTAATTCATTTTGTTTGCTTATATAGGTTTCAGAAAATAGACAGAATAGAATCCTTGAGAAATTTGGAAGAATTTAAACAATATTTATTGATCCTTTTCTTTGACAGATATTTGATCCTGTCAATAAGAACACCTGTTTAGTATTTAATGCTCCATTGTAACACAGTCTTAAACTTCCCCAAGCACTTCAGCTAGGCAGAACCTGTGGTCATATCTACCCTCATTCTGCCCTATGAAGGATTCCACACCAGAACAAATGTGAACAATTTTAGCTGCAAAATGTAGTGCAAAATGGATTCTCCTGAATTTTTCAAGATTCGAACTGGCGTTCTTGATAGCATTCTCCCCATGTAAAAAAATATTTGACTGAAACTCTAAAGAAGCCATAATGGCAAGGGGGGGGGAGGGTTTCCTTCTAATTTTTTTAACATATGTTGAACATTATTAATGCCAGACCCATGTTTAGAAACAGCCCAAGGGACTTCACAGAGGAAGAATGTCTCCACATGTAGCCTGTAACTGGAACAATTGAAAATTGGGTGAGCCCCCTGGCTTTAGAAACCCATCTACATTTGTCCAACCCTGTTCCATCTCTTGCTAAGGACAGTGACTGGCTATTGCTTTTCCTCCCAACAAGTAACACTTGGTGGAAGGTGCACTAGAACCAGGAGAATCCACCAATCACTTTCTTCAGATTATTCCACATTAAAACCTGAAGGGCAGCACCATTTGCTGGCCTCGCTACTGAAACAGATTAGCGTTCTGCAGTTAGAACAATTTATGAAAGCATATTTTTTCTGTGGACTCAAGCACCATAGGATATGCCCAGCAAAGCAGCCAATTAGTGGTGAGCAAAGAAGGCTCAAATTATATTTCATTCATCCTAACCAAACTTTATTGAATTTATGGTGCTCTGTCCCTTTGCTTCTGCAGGCTTTAAGGCCCTTCTCAGTGCCAGTCGCACTGGCCTGTTTATAGTTTTCTGAACCAGACCCAATGTCTGTCTGTGAGATGCACCAATGATGTTATATTTTTTAGATCCATCTAGTAAACTGCAGTTGTTAGATGGATATAAACATTATTCTGGCATGAGGGGAAGATGTGGATGAGCAAGAAACTGAAGTTAAAATCCAAAATGGGGTTTTTGTGAAGGGATGGATTGCTATCTATTCAAGGAAAGGAACAGAAAATTTCTTTGTCACTCATGCACAAGATAACCCAGTAACCCTGGAGTGGAATTCTCAGTGTTTTTGCGATTCCTGCTAAAGCATCATGATAGGCATTTTTCAATTTTCTACAGTCTTTTCAGGACTTTTCTTATGTACCCCTTTCCCTTCAAATATCTTTAATAAAGTATCTAGTATTTTTGCAGTTAAAGATTTGTTCCATGACATCCTCGGGGCCATTTGCCTCAATTGTTGTAGATGAACAGACTTGGAAAGGGATTTGGCTTTAGAGACCAAAAACAAAACAAAATAAAAGATATTCGTACCTTTACAATGAAACTTCTGACAACAGGCAGAAATGAACTCCGTTCTTTTAAAATGCCAGAACTGTGCATTTAAAGTTGGTGGTGAATGTGTCAGGATGAAAGAAATTCGACTTTTCTATCCTCTTCTGAAGTTGTTGTTTAATTGCCCTTCTAGATGAAATAATAACATTCTAATGTTCATTTTACTGTAAGAAAAATTATTTGTGCAGATAGCTGTTAATATGTTAAGAGCTGTTAATAAGTAAAGAAATAGATATTCAGCTGTTCAGATGGAATGAAAATTGGTGAAAGTTTTCTTGGTAAGCAAAAGGTTTAACCTCACTGTTGGAAGTCTACCATGTTATACCCCAATTTTAAAAAAATAATTTGTCCCACCCTCACCCCAGAACAAGAGAATCTTCTGCACAAACTGAAAAAAAAGAGACAGATAAGATCAATAAGAAATATTTTCTTCGCATAATGCACGCAAATGCTCAATTCATTTCCAATGTTCTACTTCTCACCAAATAAATGATTGTATGTCTGTGCCCGGTCAGAAAAAGTGGCTTCTGCACATGAGCAGGAACAACTTCTGTTAAAGCAAAATGATCCATTCAGACAGATTGGCCAACATCATCCTTGCCCGATGAAAATGCCTCCTGAAGGGAGATCAACTGCAGTCACATAGTTTTATTGTACAGATCCACTTTGTCTCGTTAATAACAGGATTCTACAAAATGAATGCTCATTGAGTTTTGATATGGGAATGGTCCAGTGCTTCAACTGGATTAAAGAAATGGATGTCAGAAGAAACTGCAATCACAGAAAAAGATGCAGGAGTTGTAAACAGGTGCTATGTTTTGCACCCCCGCTAATTTTAAAGCACCTTTTCAAAATCTAATCTGAAGCATTCTACATTCCATATTCTAGCTATGGCCATCAGTTATACTCCTATTAAGTTGTCATCATCCAATTAAAGTTGAACATTTCTAATAGCCATTTCAGAAGAGCTAATTCTAGCACTAATCAGAAAATCTGTTCTTGTTTAATTTTAGCTATATACTTAGCTTAAGTGAGTGGAACCAATTTAATCTTTGTTTCCCATTCCTATATTTTTCTCTTTTTTCCTCATTTTTTGCTTTCCTTGTATATAGTAAAATTTTGGAACAATTCGTAAGTGTGCCTTTGAAACTCTGAAAGGTACAGTAATGTATATGTGCATATGTAAATAATAAAAACTTGCAGCATCCCTTTACTTTTGTACTACATGCCTATCCCTCCCTCTTTCCCTTCCCACTTCTTCTTCTTCTTCTTCTTCTTCTTCTTCTTCTTCTTCTTCTTCTTCTTCTTCTTCTTCTTCTTCTTCTTCTTCTTCTTCTTCTTCTTCTTCTTCTTCTTCTTCTTCTTCTTCTTCTTCTTCTTCTTCTTCTTCTTCTTCTTCTTCTTCTTTCTCCTCCTCCTCCTCCTCCTCCTCCTCCTCATCCATATTTCAAGTTTTCCCCAATGACCTGGGATAAGCAGATATTGTTCTGTGATGTTGTTAAAGTTATCATTGCAGGATGTAGCTGCCTTTTGCAATTGATTTTATCATTGCTGTTGGCATTCAAGTGGTGCTCCAGCTGTTTAGGAATTGCACCCAAGGCTATTGGTATTATTATTACCAATATTATTTGGCTGTTATTACTCAACAAATACTGTAAAGAATCAGTATTGTATTTATTTTTACAAACATGCATTCTCCCATAGTCATTTTGCAATTCTCAATCTAGTCCATGTCAAAGTATTTAATATGGCCCATTCTTCATAGAGAATAGTGGTCTCATTTGCCTCTCTGAGATTGATAGCTCTGGTGACATCAATCCCAAAAGCACTGATGTGGGCCATGGACCTCAACCAAAAGGCCTATCAATCTCTCCTTGCTGCATTCTCTTCAGGTCTTAAATCAGGCTGGTTGATATCTTTCCAGTTTCTCTATTCCTGCATCGGCAGTCTGACTAAAGATGGCCATCATTCACTGCTACTCTTCCAGAGGTAGTTATTGCTTCACATTTACTGTCTGCATTAACAAGCTGTTATTACGATTATTGTTTCCTTGATTTATGCAAGATTCATAAGAAAAGAGCCCAGTTGCTTTTAAAACATGAATGGGACATTATGATTTCATTATCAACAAAGGCTGAAAAAGTAGAAGTCCACAAGAAAATGTAGTTTCTTGTTACACTGTACCTTTTAGAAAAAAATATGATAGTTTTTATTCATTAATTAGCAGAACTGCCAATAATATGAGGATCAGCTTGTATAATGCAAAAACGTGAGCAGCAGGTCTCATCGCATATCCTGATCGTGAAAGCATACTGCACTTCTTCCTCGGATTCTGATCAATAAGCCTTTTCAGACCGCTAGTCTTTCCATTTTGCAAAACCTGGACTATTCATAGCCTGTATAATTTAAATCATTGTCATCATTACCAGAATACCTCCAACTTGCCTTTACTACTTTCAATTTATGGATGATATTCAAATCATGGATATGTCTATTTTAAAAAATTGAATAGAATAAGGAATTGGAATCTACATTTTGTCTATATAGTAGAAAATTAGTTTGACATGAGTAGGGAATTGGTTTATCATTAGTATAAAGTTTCAATAGATTTTAGATTATAGCTTATTTGACAAAAATAATGTTTCAGATTTACATGACCTCACTGAATTTGTATTAGAAAAGGAATGAATAAATCATCGTGTTGGAGAAGCAATGAGAATAACACTTTATTTAAAACATACTTTTGCTGTGCCATAAAATTATAATTATATCTGTAACTACATATATTTGATTTTGAGACAAGTTTAGAACATCCATATCCTTTTGAGCAACATACTACTACATAGAAATTGACAATTGGATAATAGAAATAGATTCCCTATTCACTCTCTCTGCTAAGAGACAACATTGGAAAGATAAATTTATGGCCCCCATTATTTGGTGGATTGATGTTACTTGCAACTTAGGAAAGCAATGCTTACTGACATAGCTTATAGATAGACATTTACAATGAAATATGATCATCTTTTCTTGGAACTGTTTTGCAGAAATGTATGTACATGCACACAGGTGTGAATAACCCCTATTTTAACTTAATTTGACAACTTTTAAACTTAACTCCACTTGTTCAATTTAAGCAACACCAAACTCCAAATTGATTCTTGGTAGCGTACAATGAAACCAAATAGAATAAATATACAATACAATATTTATAAAATAAATAAGAAATACATTTAAAAAGAACCAAGTGAATCAGCAAATCCCAGCAAACCCAGGCACCTATATCTATCCAACAATCTATCCAGATACCTTCCAACAATCTGTCAGGGCCCCCAAGGCTGGGAGAACAGCAGGTCTTTAAGGCATTCTGGAACACTAATGGGTCAGGAGCCACATGGATACCGAGAGAACATTCCAGACAACAGGTGCCATGACAGAGAAAACAAGCCTCCTGCCTCCTGATAGATAATAATAATAATGATAAAGTTGGAAGGGACCTTGGAGGTCATCTAGTCCAACCCCCTGCTCAGGCAGGAAACCCTATACCATTTCGGACAAATGGCTGTCCAGTTTCTTCTTGAAAACTTGCAGTGTTGGTGCATTCATCGCTTCTGGAGGTATATACTGGAGGTTGTTCCACTGATTAATTGTTCTAACTGTCAGGAAGTTTCTCCTTAGTTCTAGGTTGCTTCTCTCCTTGATTAGTTTCCACCCGTTGCTCCTTGTCCTGCCCTCAGGCGCTTTGGAAAATAGCTTGACTCCTTCTTCTTTGTGGCAGCCCCTGAGACATTGGAACACTGCTATCATGTCCCCCCTCATCCTTCTCTTCGTTAAACTAGACATACCCAATTCCAGCAACCATTCCTTATATGTTTTAGCCTCCAGTCCCCTAATCATCTTTTTTGCTCTTCTCTGTACTCTTTCTAGAGTCTCAACATCTTTTTTACATCATGGTGACCAAAACTGGATGCAGTATTCCAAGTGTGGTCTTACCAAGGCATTGTAAAGGGATATTAATACTTCATGTGATCTTGATTCTATCCCTCTGTTAATGCAGCCTAGCACTGTATTGGCTTTTTTAGCAGCTGCAGCACACTGCTGGCTCATATTTAAATGATTGTCCACTAGGACTCTGAGATTCCTATCACAGTTACTACTATTGAGCAAGGTATCCCCTATACTATACCTGTACATTTGGTTTTTCTTGCCTAAATGTAGAACCTTGCTTTTTTCACCACTGAATTTCATTTTGTTAGATAGCGCCCAGTGTTCAAGTCTGTCCAGGTCCTCCTGTATCTTCAGCCTGTCTTCTGGAGTGTTGGCTATTCCTGCCAGCTTGGTGTCGTCTGCAAATTTGATGAGTTCCCCTTGTCCAGATCGTTGATGAAGATGTTGAAGAGCACTGGGCCCAGAACAGAGCCCTGGGGCATCCCACTAGACACTTTTCTCCATGTAGATGTGGTTCCATTGAGGACCACATGCTGAGTACAGCCGGCCAGCCAGCTATGGATCCATCTGGTGGTGATGCTGTCTAACCTGCATTTTTCTATCTTATCAAGTAGTAGGTTGTGGTCTACTTTGTCAAATGCCTTACTGAAGTCCAAGTAAATTATATCCACAGCATTCCTCTGGTCCATTAATTTTGTCTCTTGGTCAAAGAATGCAATAACATTTCTCTGGCATGATCTATTTTTGACAAACCCATGTTGGCTTTTAATAATGATTTTGTTTGCCTTTAGGTGCTCGCTGATTCGTTGTTTGATTATCTTTACCAGAATCTTCCCAGGTATTGAGGTCAGGCTGATAGGTCTGTAATTTCCTGGATCCTTTTTTTTCCTTTTTTGAAGATGGGAACTACATCAGCTCTTTTCCACTAGTTCCCCAGTGCTCCAGGATCTTTGAAAAATATAGTTCAGTGGTTCTGAGATCACATCTGCCAGTTCCTTAAAAACCTTGGGGTATAATCCATCTGGTCCTGGTGATTTGAACTTGTCTAAGCTGGACAGCTGTTCACTTACCATTTTCTTGCCTATCTTAACTTGTATTTCTATTTTGTTTTTTTATGGCACTATTTTTGATAGGTTGGTCTGTTTTTTCCCTTTGTGTAAAAATAGATGCGAAAAACGAGTTAAATAGTTCTGCTTTCTCCCTGTTGCTTGTCACCTTCTTGCCACTTTCACCCACTAATGGACCAATCATTTCCTTCACTTTTTTCTTGTTTTTTACATGTTGAAAGAAGCTTTTTTTTGTTATTTTTGACTTTGGTTGCAAGCCTTAGTTCATTTTGAGCCTTAGCTTTCCTCACTTCGTCTTTGCAGGCTCGGGCTATTTGCTGATATTCTGACTTAGTTATGTGTCCCTCTTTCCACTTTCTATACTTGTCCTTTTTATCTTTCAATTGATCAGAGAGTTCTTTATGCAGCCATGCCGCTTTCTTTTGAGAGCTGTTATTTTTCCTCTTTGTTGGTATTATGCTAGACTGGGCCTTTATATCTCACTTTTCAAAATTTCCCGAGCCTCTTGAGTTGTTTTCCCCTGGAGGATTCTCATCCATGGAATCCTTCCCAAACCCTCTCTAAGTTTATTGAAATTAGCTCTCTTGAAGTCCAAGACTCTACTTTGACTGTGTTCTATTGCTTGTGCTTCCATAATGTTGAATTCCAATATTGCATTCCTCCCGAGGTTCCTATGGCTTCAACACCTTCTATCATTTCATCTCTGTTAGCGAGAATTAGGTCCAAAATGGCTAATCCCCTAGTTCCCTTCTCTACTCTTTGGGAGACAAAGTTGTCTGCTAGGTTTGTCAGGAATCTGTTTGATCTTCCACTTGGTGCAGAGTTTGTCTCCCAGTTGATGTCAGGGTAGTTAAAGTTCCCCATTACTATTGTGATGTGCTTCCTACATACGTTAGTTAGCTGACTAGCAAAAAATTCATCTATTTCCTGTGTTTGGTTGGGTGGCCTATAGTATACACCTATGGCAATGTTGTTTCCCCCCCCCCTTTTATATTGACCCATATGCATTCAGGACAGTTTTTATCATTGTTGTGCTCTATTTCTGTAGAGATGTAGTTATTTCTTATATAGAGAGCAACTCCACCTCCTCTTTTATTTGGTCTGTTTCTTTTAAATAATTTAAATCCCTCTAGCTGTGTGTTCCATGTGTGGGTTTCATCCCACCATGTTTCCGTAATGGCAACAATATCATATCTGTCCTCATTAACCTGAATTTCTAGTTCACCCTGTTTGCTGTTCATACTCTGTGCATTGGTGTATAGACATTTGAGTCCTTTATGACTGATCCTATGTTTACTTCCTACATAACCTGTGTGGTGCCTGAGTTCCCCTAATGTCTTACTACCTATTTGGTTAGTGCACTTTGTGCGGCACTCGCTATTAGAGGCTTGATTTTGCTTGACAGCAAGGTTGATGACATGGGTTGATTGAAGGGACCTGGAGCATATCAATCCATTGGAATGAACCATCTGGGTTGATACCATGAGAGAAAGATGATTCCTCAAATTACTAAGCTCTATGCTATAAAGGGCTTTATGGGTCATAACAATAACTTTGATTCACACCAGGAGGTGTAACCATTGTAGACTATGATGCAGAGTGTCACATTAGTATACTGCCAAGGCTGTTGCAGTATTCTGGAAGCTTCTCTGGTCTTCAAAGGCAGACCCATGTAGAGTGCATTGCAAACCATGAGGTGACTAAGGCATGAGTGACTGAAGGACCTGCTGATCTAGGAAACAATGCAACTGGGGCACCAGATAAAGTTGTGCAAATATGTTCATCAGGCAAGAGATAGGAATCCAGAAGTAGCCCAAATGTCTGCCCCACACTTAAATGGAGAAGTGTTGATCATGAAGGATATAATTGGGTATATCTTTATAAGATATAAAACCCCAAACTAGTAGATGATGTGATAATGGTGGGTGTGGCATTATTTTCTTTTTTGTTTCCTTTTTTTTCTTTTTCTACTCTTTTATTCTTTCCCCCCTTTTCTTCAGTTTTACAAAGTAAATAAAGGCAACTCTTCCTGTCCTGTGGAAAAAAAAATCTTCTACATTGAACACGTCTATATTTCTGCCTAGTCTAAAATGGTCAATATGTTCCAAGTTGATCCCATCTCCTATGGATAACCTTACTGCCACATGACTGAATGCTTATGTTATGGGTCCTCAGATGGCGTGGATGAAAGAGGCATATAAGCTATTTTGAAGGTGTACAAGTAGTCCTCGACTTATGGCTAAAACTGAGCCCAAAATTTCTGTTGCTAAGTGAGACATTTGCTAAATGAACTTTGCAACATTTTACAATCTTTCTTGTTACAGTTGTTAAATGAATCACTGCAGTTTTGAAGTTAATAACATCATTGTTAATTGAATCTGGCTTCCCCATTGATTTTGCTTGTCAGTGGGAGTCACAAAAGGTGATCACATGACCCCGGCACACTGCAAGCATAATAAATATGAGTCAGTTGCCAAGTGTCAGAACTTTGATCATGTGACCATAGGGACACTGCAATGGACATAAGTGTGAAAAATGGTCATAAGTCACTTTTTTCAGTACCATTGTAACTTTGAATGGTCACTAAAAAAACTTTTAAGTCAAGGACTACCTGAACTGGGAGTGATTTGCAGATGGAACATACAGAGATGTTTTGAAGATTGTTCAGAGGCTACTTGGGAGGAGATTTCAGAAAGCTGCAGAGATAGTAAGAACCCCAGAGCTTAAGTTATGAGTAATTTTTGTTTATACGTGTATGCATATGTGCCTATCTGTGGTTCTTTCCATTTTAGTATAAGTTTCAAAGTACTTTTGTTATTACTTTGGCTGTTGCCTACTTGAGTATTTTTTTTATAGAAAAGAAAGGTAGATTAGGAATGTGTAATTGGTATTTACCATTCCTCTCTGTTATTGAATTGCAGTAGAACAGTATTAATTCCTTTTTCTTAGCGACTTCTGTTACATGGAATTATGGTAGCCAAATTACCCTGTAGGATTGTTTAGATCCATTCAATTGCTTGTTTTCTATTTCTGGTCTTCTAGCCAATCACATGCCCAAAATATATGGCCTTTTCATCTATAAGCTCAAAAGAGTTGCTTAATGTATTACTGAAAAATCGGAGCAAAAATAAAAAAAACACCAAGGAAAGGATTTGTCCTCACTAAAAACGAAGATATCAACATAATGAAAAGCAGAAAAGCAATCGGAACACAGAATTTCATCAGCTGTTATTGTTGAATTACATCACTGGTCAGTATGACCTCTGAAATTTGTTGATTGTACAACTGTATCATAACAAAATTTATTTTCTTAAGAATTATGGAATATGCAACAAAATTCTTGGGTTTTTTATTTTTTTATATAGTGATATGCTTGCCCTTATTATCTTTCCATTGTTATAATGCTAACTGATTTTAAATTACCTGACTGATAAGAATATGTGTTAGAAAAGTCTTGGAATTTGAGTCAATTCCATGGGAAAAGCCATGATTTGTATCAAGAAGAAAAGAAGTGCTGCCTGGGATGTCACATGCAGATTCTAATGTAAATTGATGATTAAACCTTTGCCAAGCAATTCTTGCCAAATGTGAATGTATAGTCCTTAATTGTGTTGGAAGTGCGAGTTACCTTCCCCACTGAGCTAACTTAGCAATGACAATTTATGAACTTTGGCCTTCACCAGTACTTCCACTATACACTTAAGTGTATTTCTTTCTAAATTCCATTGTGCTTCTACCAATTGCAGCCATTGGATAGTTTCACTTAGTTCCGATGACAGCTATTTTGATATTATGATGGAAGGAAGGAAGACCAAAACATTCTTCCAGTAAGCTAAAAACTGGAAGGAGCTAAAAGCTTTTGATTTAAAATAATAATATGAATAACATATTCTACTTCATTTCAGTTGACGTTTGCTCTGGAGATGCTGATTAAACAATAGCACTCAGTGCCCAATCAAGTGTTGAGGAAAAAAGAGTGTTTTTAGTAGCATAAGTATTATTCCTGTGTGGAAACACATTTAATAGGAAAAGGTTTCCTTTGTTATTCATATATGAACTATGAATATGAATATGTATAAGTGTGTGTTTGTGTGTATACATACATGTATATGCAGGGCTTTTTTTCTCATAGAACGCCCAGAACGGAGTTCCGGCACCTTTTTTGGATAGAACCTTGTAGGGTAGGCAAGGCAGGTTGTATGACATGTGTGAGTTCCAGCACCTTTTTTTTGTTTAGAAAAAAAGCACTATGTATATGACATCTTTTAGCATCTGAGTCACTGATGATTCGGGATTATTAAACAGATTGTTAAAAGAGATGGTAGAGACAGATTTTGAACAATGTGCTCCATTGATTACAATTGCAACCTGTGAAATACAACTCATACAAATAAATTAAGATAAAAATCATTGTGTACAGGATTAAGGAAATTTTTAAAATGTCACAGATTTCTAATTTACATAAAAATTGCTCAGGAAACAATGTGAACAAATAGGCATGCATTGTAAGAAGTGTAACGTATAATTCAGTGTAGAAAATGGGAAGGAAAGAGAAGAAAATGGAACATGAATCACTTAGAGAATTTCAAGGTTTTAATGTTGCAAGTGAATATATTCTGCAGAAGGTAGATGTTGCAGATTTGAGTATGACAAGATTGAAAATTAAGAGCAACTTGTTCCATAAATGAGTTCAAAGCTTAACAAACCGGTTATGGAGGTTTATAGAGATCTAGAGCAGAGGTCCCCGACCTTTTGGGCATCAGGGACCGGTTACGTGGGGAGAGGTTTTTCCGCGGACTGGAGGGGGTGTATTTTTGTGTGCTGACTGCATCCCACAGATGGGGCTTTGCTTCTTTGTGTGGCCCAGTTGCTGGAGTACTGCGGCCCTGTACTGGTCCATGGACCGGAAGTTCAGGACCCCTAATCTAAAAGGTAGCAACTTTTTGGGACAGAGAGAAAGGACTGGTGTCTGTAGAATATAGTATATTCTCTATGTTGAAATGAAGTTTTTCAGTGATAGGCCTCTGGAAAAGGAACTATAATAGTAATATCAATAGCACTTAGACTTACCATATGTAGCACTATATGGACACTTTACAATGTTAGCATATTGCCTCCCAAAAACCTGGGTCCTCATTTTACCAACCTTGGAAGGATAGAAAGCTGAGTAAACCTTGAGCCCCGTCACAATCGAACTCCAGGCTCTGGGCAGTGTCATCCTGCAATGCTGCAGTTTAGCTCCAGCCCCAGCACTGTTCCTGTGTAATATCTGTGTTCTTGGGGTGGCTAGAAGGCAAAACATGAGTACATTGTATAGATTCTTATGTGTAGGCACATGGAAAACCGGGGTTGGATGCAGACCTTGGCTTCATCATAACTTTCAATCTTGGATGTGCAGAAGGGAGAAGGTATAGCAAGAGGAATTGTGAAAACATAGAATAAGAAAAAAATAAGAAAGGTGAGGAAAGATTTCTGAGACTGGAATGACATCCCTCCTGTGTTTCTAGTTCAGAATGGCGCTTGTTTAAGCCTGAAACAATTTTAGAGTCGGGGCCTTTGAAATTGTGTCGTTCACTAAATGCATTATGGGTATGTAGGTGTGCCTTTGAATCACTGTTGACTCCTGGTGATTATCCGGACTAGTCCTTGCAGTCTTCTTGACATAATTATGGTTATGATATTTGATTTTTACCATATTGCAATCTAAGCGGATGGAGATTTTTTTTTTCATTCTGTCTTGCTTGCATTGTATTTTCTAATATCTTTTGCAAGTGAAAATGTGAAAAAGAATGAAAAAGTAAAAAAAAAAACAAAAAAAAGTCCACAGGAGCATTTTGTAATACATTTCTGAAATCTGGAAAATATATTTTAATTTATGTCCTAATTTATTTCTTTCCTTTATAAAAGAAAAAGAAAAAAAAGCCCGATAGGAGCTATTTTTCAGACCTGATTGCATTTTTATCGGTCATCTGTCTGACTGTAAAAGAATTCTGCTTGTATTTTATGGGAAGACCAAAATGAGAATATAAAAAGCCAAATCTAACCTCACTTAGATTGTTGTTAAGTAAAAGCATATAATACTTTTATCAGTTGTGTAACTCTTTTGGAGAAAATTATGTTGCAGTGATGAAGCCATTAATCAAACCACTGACACTCTGCTATAGCAAGAGGTATCTTAAATCTATTCAATTCTTTCAGAAGTAAGTAAATGTGATCGTTTATCCTCTGGATTTTTTTTTTCAAAGGGTCAGAGTGAATGAATTATTTGTAATTCAAAACTAAGGGGGGGAACTGAATAGTAAGTTGTATCACATAACATAATTACTATTTATTGACAATAAGACATTTGTGCTTTCATTTGCAAAGAGAAATGGATAGACGCATCAAGCTCTAAAGAAGCAAAGTCAGGCAGAAGTTATTTTCAAATAAGCAATTCCAAAAATATCTGCATTAAATGCATTGCAGTTTGAAATACAAACATAATTAATAAATAAAGAACACAAAATGTGGAAATAATATAACTGTGATGTAACAATTCAAAGGGGGGGGGGGGACTGAAAGTTTATTTTAAAAAATTCAGGAACATTTAAAAGGGAAAGAAGTAAAGGAGATCTTATTATTTTTGCTTTTAGTGAAAACTCTAAAGCAGTGGTTCTCAACCTTTTTAATGCCATGACCCCCCAACCTGTCGTAAGTCGAGGACTACTCAACCAGTCGTAAGTCGAGGACTACTCAACTGGTGCAACACCATTTGCAGAATGGGACCTTTGGTGGGCTCAGCAGGGCAGAGACAGCCTGGACAATTCCTACTGGCTTTTGAAAGCCAATAGAATTAGACTATATTCAAGAGAGTCTATTCTATTGGCTTTCAAAAGCCAATAGAATAAAAGGGAGTAGCACAGCTAAGGAAAAGGGGGAAAAAATGGCGGACTGCGTTGTTTGGCGACCCCCGTGAAATGGTCGTTCGATCCCAAATGGGGTCCCGACCCACAGGTTGAGAACCACTCAACCACATTGCTCTAAAGCAATGTTTCAGCCCCAGAGTCCCTGTGTTGTCTGGGGAATTCTGGGAATTGAAATCCACACATCTTAAAATTGCCAAGGCTGACAAACACAACTCTAAGGTATCTGCCCTAAATATTATGGTAAGTAGCTATGGCACACTAATTGTGGTAATCAGCTAATACTGCCTTGGCCATACTCATAAAAGGTTTTAGATAAAGAGGTTACAAACTTTACTCTTAAGTAAGAATTTTATTACTGAAATAATCATTGATTGGCTTTTTGGGCATTTTTTTATTTATATGTTTATTTAAAAGGTGTATATGGCAACCCATCTTGTGAAACACAAGTTTGAGCAGCTCAAAACACTTAACCATAAATGAACAATAAAAACTGGAAAACCAGGTATCTGACCCACTATTTTCAATCCATCAACCCCTATAATCTATGGGTTCTAACCTTACCCTATGCACAATTCCTGGGGGAAAAGATAGCTCTTTACAGCTTTCTTGCAGGCTAAAATGTGGGGGCCCACTGGATCCTGAGGGAAAGGTGTCCCACAGGATAGGAACTCTTATAGGAAAGACATGCTTCCTAGGTATCACTATACATAGAAACACTAAGGGGCAGGATCTATAGTGATACCTAGGAAGCGTGTCTTTCCTATAAGAGTTCCTACCCTTTGGAACACCTTTGCTCAGGATCCAGTCTAGTGGAGCAGGCAAATATCCAGTCTAGTGGAGCAAGCAAATACTCTCAGTGAGAGGTGAGGTGCTCCTACAAATATCCTCTGGGGCTTTAAAGTACCATGAATCGCTTCCAGAAATAAACCAGGAGCAACAAAGGGCAAACTGAGAAGTGCCCAGCATTGAAAAAAGCTGCCACAGTCTAAACAATCTTCAAGGACAACCCCTTATAGAGAGCATTGTAATAATCCAACTGGGAAATTCCTGTGAGCAGAGCCTTTCGGTCCAGGAATAGATCAAATAGTTTTGGAGATTAAGGAAGTCCTTAATGCATAATAAAGAAGGTTTTCTTATATATATATATATATATATATATATATATATATATATATATATATATATATATATATATATTCTGCAATAAACTATTTCTGTAAATTTAGATTTTGCTGATATTTTGTCAGCAAAATCTAAATTTACATATGTGTGTGTGTGTATGTAATCATAAACAATAAATTAATTGCTCAATAGTCTTTATAAATAAGGTTTTCTAATATCATGTAGTTGAATAATATGCTCATCAAAGTTAGAAAATAAACAGTATTAGAATCATGAAGACTGACACATCAAAACTTCCAGTGTGACAATGTTTTACTATGTCATCAGATTCATAATAAATCTGGCACTCAAATATATAAAAATAATAGGTTCAGCCATTCAAATAGGATAAGTGAGAACCTAGTAAAGCTTTGAAGAAGAAAACAGGACTAATGAAAATTACTAGAACTTTTTATTACTTTAATCTGCTTCTACATGGACTACATAAAGGACAGCCTTTGCCCTTGAAACAGTTTTGCTTCCCAACTGTGAGGAAAGATAAATCTTCTTTCAGAGGGTGGAGCAAACTCATTTTCTTAGATAAGAAAGTTTTGCTCAGCCTTCTCAGCATGAATATAAAACAGAAGGACAAACCTAAATGCCAGCATAATAAGTAATTGATGGACTATGGATACTAACAAGGACATGCCTCCATATCTCTTCTTAGAGCTAGGCCAAACACTTGTTAAAAGTGCAGGTATAATCCAGGGAAGAAAGAAGGATAGTGGGAAAAGAGTGTCTACCTCATTCATACAGCTTTTGAAAATAGATGGATAGAATATGGCCAAAACACATATATCCACGTTGTGAATCCTCCTTTTTAATTTTTACTTTGAGTGGAAATTTGAGACATGTTGACTGTCAGCTGGTCAAAGGAAACAGAGAATTCCAGTATGTTTCAGGTATATTCAAAAACCTGATGTGGTAACCTTGAAAATAGGTAGCGTGCCCCTTCTAATTTTAAAACTTGTTGGATAAAGGAAGGGAGAATTGTCTGTAAGTCAGTGGTAAGCTTTTATTTATGAAAACTGTTTATTAGATGCGAAAAATGGGATTATGCCTTTGATAACACAATTATCATAAATATCATTGAAACTGTAAAGAAATACATACATATGATAGGATCCAAAGACTTGCATCTGCTTAGGCCTAAATATATAATGCTTTGTAAAAAAAAAAAAATGTCCTGGAGCAGGGATTCTCCAAATTGGCAAGTTTAAGGCATGTAGACTTCAACTCCCAGAAATCCTCAGCCACCTCATAGGGAATTCTGGGAGCTGAAGTCCACAAGTCCTAGAGGAACCTTCTAAAGCAGTGTTTCTCAACCTTGACAATTTTAAGGCATGTGGACTTCAATTCCCAGAATTCCACAGCCAGCAATGCTGGCTGTGGAATTCTGGGAGCTGAAGTCCACATGCCTTAAAATTGTCAAGGTTGAGAAACACTGTTTAAAGGTCCAGCAGTGAAGACCTTTCAAAATATTTCTGTGATCCTGGTTAAAGGATCATCTCCATTGATCATTGTACCACCACAGAAACTACACCTGACTCACTTCAGGAGTATGCCACAAAGGTGCCACCTTAATGTTATTTTTGAATGAAAGGGAAATGGTTAGATAAATCCTATCAGTTTAGCTAACTTAATTCAAACTACATCAAATTGAATTGAATTGAAGTTATGCCCAGGTCTGTCCCATTTTTTTAGCAGGCTTGGCTTCTTTTTGGAGATATCTGGTGTATCACACAGCAAAATATGAACTGCTTGTTGAAAACGTTTATGCAACTATGTGCTACAGATTCTTTTGTGATCTATATATAGATTGTCTAGGTACCTAGAGAAATAGTTCCCAAAATAGTTTAAAGAACAGTAGTTAATAATTCTGCTTTCTAATATGTTAGGATGGCCAAGGGCATTTTCATATCTCTTGTCTATACCATTTTCCATTATTCACTAGTCAGCACCAACCTTTCATGGAACCTGTTCTTTAACCCCACGGGATGAGGAAAATGTTGGTTTGATGAATTGTTAAGAACATCAACAAGTTCCATGGTAGTGACCTCATAGAACCAGACAAAAGGATTCTGGGCACCAATCTGCCTTAAACAAATGTGTGCACCCATAGGAGGAATTTTGGCAGAATATATTACTAAGTCCTGAACGGTAGTGTGTCCTTCCTACCCGTACTATCATATATCATGCTGGCTAGACAGGGGAGCCTTTGCCCACATTCTTTTCTCACTGTGGAACACATAAATTAAAATGATACACATATTTACAACAGCCAGAACCACTCTTTAAGTGTATAGAAAAGCTCTCCAGGTGACAGATTATAGCACACTGGAAATGAAATGACAGATAGTTGCTTTTCTGAATTCAGTATATTGGAAAGTGATATACAGAGTGCAGCATCACTTTACACCTTTAATAAAAAAAATCAACACTTGGCTTTCTACGCTGAAATATAACTTCTGCCTAGAGCAGTAGTAAGTCAAGAGACGGAATTCAACTTGACACTGAACTAAATAGAAGTTGGCCTCTGAAAGCAAACATAACAACGTTTTTGCAGTAGACCCATTCTCTTGTCGATGCAGAAAAGAGTAAAAATACATCCATTGTCACTACAATTAAAACACTGTAGTTCTTGAAAGCTGTTTTTAATGCAAAAAAAAAATATCTATTGTGGACCGAAACAAGAAGAAACAAAGCAGATTTACAATAATGCATATGAGTTTCCAGTAGGGATGAAAGTCCACTCAATTTATCTATTGGTCATCAGCTCATGACCAATCTCCCAGCAATCCTTTTCTTTCCTAAAATTTAGGCTTGCAAGTGGTGAAGGAGGGCAGAGTCTATAGGGCTTATTCATTGCCCAAATATAATCTTGCTGATTTTATTGGACTGATTTCTCCAGAAAATGGTTATGCTTGTACAAAGAAGCCTATGAATGGAGTTGTCTGAGGTTTCGCTGCTTATTTATTTATTTGATTGATTGATTGATTGATTTCTATAGCCACCCATCTCAGCAAATGTTCTGGCTAGCTCACAATTCAAACCATATATTATAATTATTATTTTTTTTAAAAATGTAAAACAATAAAAACAGTAAAAAGCATTAAAAAGATTAAACATTAAAACAACTACCATATTTTCCGGCGTATAGGACAACTCGGCGTATAAGATGACCCCCGACTTCGGTGCCAATTTCCATGCCTAGAAAGTCATCTTATATGCCTGAAACTACTGTAATTTCCAGCGTATAAGACAACTCGACGTATAAAATGACCCCCGACTTCGGCACCAATTTCCATGCTTTAGAAAGTCATCTTATACGCCAGAAAAATACATAAATGTTTAGTTGTTGAACACTGGGATCCAAATTTGCTAGGTTCCACCTTTGAGAAATGTCAGTGATATTTTATCTCAGGATGATCACAAATCAGCAGTATCTAAGTTGGGTGAACTGGGGACTAGGTTCAAATTGCAAGTTGGATATTGACCAGCACTTGTATTACCAGCATGAGCACTGTCTGTGTCAGGGGTCCCCAACCCCTAGTCCATGGACCTGTACCTGGCCACAGCATGCCAGCAACTGGTCTGCACAAACAAGCAAAGCCCCATCTATGGGATGCAGGCAGCACACAAAACTATGCCCCCTCCAGTCTGCGGAAAAACATCTCTCCATGGAACCAGTCCCTGGTGCCCCAAAGGTTGGGGACGTCTGGTCTATGGCATGACTTCATGAAGCCATGCCATCCAGTTTAGCCCCGTCACCATAATAGTCCATTTCTTTGTGTGGAAACACAACAGAAGCAAAACTGAAATGTTGTTTTTATGCTATCGGCAAAAAAGATAGACATTCTGAAAAGTTTGGGCACAACTCTTAATGGTTTGTCATTTTTTGAAATTTCCAAATGTCAATGCCATCTCCAGTTTCTTCTGTGATTGTTTTGGTTTCACATACATTTGAAAAGGATTACTGTCATGAGTTGATTTTTTTTTTACTGAAATACATAAGAAAACTTGTGCAAATTAAAAAGCAATATTTGTCAAGTGCCTGGGAAATCAGGAGATTCAGGCAGTTCAAATGATTGTAAATATTTATTGCAAGCTTAAGCTCTCTACAAGAATCTGGCCAACTGACCGTTAACAGAAATGCCCAGGACATAAGAAAGGCATTAAAGGTGGGCTGGACTTAGATCTCTTGTGGGCGGACAGGGACTCATGACTTATGATATGTTTAACCCCTCCCTCAGGCTCAGCCTGGTCATCTCCTACAATATTTATGTTAAAACACAGCCTAAGCTCTAAAGATCATTCCATGCCATCTTTGGGAAGAGATGGTGAATTAAAGACTGAAAGTGTAATTCTGTGCATGCCTACTCAAAATCAGCCACAATGAGTTCAGTAATTCTTATTCTCTTATAACAGGTAGAAGAATAGGCAAAATTAAAGAGTGAAAAAAGTTGAGTGGGAACCACTTCTCATAGTCAAAGCTCATCAAATCGTACATTAGTTTTACCATATTAAGCACAATTTAATGACTTCTTCTTGCCAGTTTTAGATCACACTGATTAATAACTCAATACTTCATTTCCTTATCATTAACATCCTTACTTTGATTAAAGACAATGAAGATTTATGGGCATGTCCAGATGGAATGAGACAAAAAGTGAATAGTTGAAAAGGAGCTGGGAGATTATATCAGGCATTAGGAATAGCCAACTGTTTTGAAATACTGGAAAAAGGCAATTCCTCTAAAGATTAAAGATGGGATTCAAGAAATGTCTAAGTTAACAAATTTTTGAAAAGACATTTTTTCTACCAATAAAAATAATGACACAATATATTTCCTTTCAACATTGTTTTCGTAACATGTTATGTAGAAGAGACAAATCTTCTTGTGTGATTTGATATATTAAATATATATGTGATGTAGTTAAATGATTTATGCCCATTCTTTTTATGCTCTGAAGGCTAGGGAAGGGAAAGTTATATTAGGCAATCATAATCAGAACAATAGGAACAATCCAAATGGAGAGCTATTGATTTCATGTTACTTGGAACATGTGTGCTATTTATGTTACTCAGTTTTCATATTCCTTGTTGACCCAAAAATATTCCAGTCAGATTAACTGTAGAATAAGTGTACTTGTATTTTGATCTAGAAGTGTATGGATTTAGACAGAGAAATGCTATTCCAAGAAATGCTGTAATTTAAAATAACATGTTCATTTTAGAACTCTGGATAGAATTGCTTATTTAGAAATAGAAATTTACTGACTGGTATGAACTATATTTTCTCAGCCTTTTGTTTCATGGAAGGGATCTTTACTAGGACCATAAAAAGGCCTCCAGTCATAAATGATTATAAAAATGGTCAAGATTTTATTTTTGCTACAATGGGGGGGATGTACCAGCTCAGCCTTTATAAAATATATAGCATCTTCTATTTGCTTAATTAACTAAATTAGTTGGTTACTCAGTACAGGAAACTTTTATTTAATTTATATATTTATGCTGTGATTGTTCTTCATGTGTGTAGAATACACCTGCTTGCTACGGAAAGTATTTTATCCTAATCATGCCAGTATATGCATTTTGCAACTTTATTATTATTAAACATTGCTGAGAAACAACTTTTCTTTTTCACATTTCCCCCCCCCCTCATTTATTTCCTCATCACTTCTTGTTCCCTATAAGATTCTCAGTTTTATACAAATGGGCCAGCCATTTTTTTTTTACAATTTAATGGACTTAGTAATCAAAATGATCTTAATCCATAAAATTAGGGAGTTTATTTTTTTTTCAGGCATTCAGCTTAGCTCCCTCTTATATTTCTCTAACAGATCCACACAAGATGTGCAAGGATCTGAACTTCTAAATAAGAGTGAGGCCCAGGTAAATGTTTTAGCCTTCACACGTTAAGTGCAAGTAACAACATGGCATGATGTGTTTCAGACAAGTTCATCTCAGGGCTCTTCCCCAAGGCTCAGTATGGATCTTTGCGGTGCTCCTTGATAGTTTCAATTGGCAGAGCTCAATGTCCTAATTTTCCATGCAAGAAAGGTTGTTTCAACTCCCCCCCCCCATCTGCTGTCCTCTCAACATCGTCAGCCAGGCAGGAAAGTCTCTGCCCATTGCTATCCTCCAGAGATTGGAGATGGTTCTGATAGATGACTAGACTTGCAGGTTTAGCTACCTGCTCACTCTTTTTCCTGCTCCCTGACACTCTTTCAGACTGGGAAGCGATTGAGCTTTGAGAGAGGACAGGTAAAAGTGGATGAAGGCTCTTTTTTTCCACCTATAGAGACCTGCATAAACATCGTGAGTGACAGATGCACAAGAGGAATTGCATAAGCTTGGATTTAGTCTGCCTCTTTAACACACTACGTGGGAATATAGGTTCAGTGCTCTCCTAGGAGAATGGCAAGCCCACATTAAAAGCAATCTGAACAACAGCTGATGATTTTGAAGCAGGCAGGGCTTTGCTATGAAAGTGCGAAGAGAGAAAACTGGGTCTCTCTTTTGCTTACTTAACTATAAACCCAGTTACTTGTTGTATGAATTGATTCAGGTCTCCAGGGCTTTGTAATGGAGACATGGGATGATGGGGGGGGGGAGGTTGCATGTTTGTGCTGAGATTGTTGTGAGTTGGGAAAAGCCATTAGAACAAACATTGGGTAATCACACATTGTTAGATTAGACATTTCTATACCACTGTCCTAAAATTAGCAGAGAGTCATCTTTAAGAGTGAATAGTTGGTGCTATTTTGCCTGGTAATTGACGTAGCCATTACCTATTTTTTCCTCTGCTCCTCCAACCTGCCCTATATACTGCTTTTCTAGCCTCGATATGAAAAAGCTATTCCTCCAGGAAAAGTCTTTATTTCCCAAGGACTCTTCTAAACAGCAATAGGAAAGTGCTTTCATCCTGTGCTGGAGGTGGTACAAATCTACGCCAGCTTAAAGAAGTGCCAACTGCACCCATATCTTGTATTCTGCCACAGCAATGAAGCAGAATAGAATCTGATTGCAGAAGAAGTCATGGCAGATGAGAGAAAAAGTAGTACCAAGAATGGCAACAGAAAACCAGTGGGTCTTCTGTTGATAGTGCTCCAATCCATGGAGGGATCTCTGTGGATTTGGAGGACTGACACAAAATGAGTCATTCTCTGCCATATCTTTCTCCTGCTTCCCTCCAGCCATCCGTGACTGGAAGCATAGGGAGTGCAAGGTGACCAAATATTTTGCTATTTAGTTCTTTAAAGCCCGGAGTAGTCACTCCATGGGATCAGAAAATTGGAAGCAGAGGATCTATGGGAGCAAGTAGATCTAACACCCCAAAAACCTCCTTTCTCTCCTTATCTCCCCAAAACCCCAGATATCAATGCATGCAGTGGTGAGCAAAACAATGCCATTCAATTAGGCTCTTTGCTAAGCAAAGAGTGGAGCCTGAGTAACTGCACACAGCTGCCTGCAAAGGATTTAGGTAGCCATTTTTGTCTTCAGCCTTTGTTGGCAACAAAGGTTCAGAATTCCACCTCATGACTTTTGTTCCTGTATTTCCTTGACTATTGGATTGGCTGATTACCTGACTCAGCTTTCTGACTCCTGGAACCTATTTTGAGCCTTCTGTTGTTGTTTGCAGTTCAAACAGAGCTATTCAGGGAAGCGCTTGTTAAGACCTTGATTAAATTAAGATCTTGATATACTGTCTTGTCTATTGTTAATGGTACTAGCTAACTCAGCTCCTTAACAATTGTGTTTTTGTGTGCGTGTGTGTGCTTGCAACCTGGGACAGAACTTGCAAGCCACCCCAACTTTAAATGGAGTTGTCCCCAAGGGACTGTTGTATACTAATTTTGGATAAATTCTGCTCAACAATATTCTCCCCACCATTGTCTTGCCAAACAATACAAGCCAAACAACACAAATTATATTGATTTTCATTTTGTATCTTCTCCCTCAGTATTCTGTCAAGGTAATAATATTTGAACAAAATGGAGGATTGTATTTTGGATTTAATTTTATTGCACCGAAAACAGTGTGTCTTAATGGCTAGAGTGTTTAATGCCAAATTAGGTATTAATCAGAATTGTGTTCACTTGTTTCAATAGCTCTGTCCCTATCTTCCTCTCCCCTTGATTATTCTCCATCTTATTTCTTTCCTCAAAAGATTTGGAATTGAATCACAAGGGATGGAGATTGAGACAGAAAAAAATCCACTAAATTTGTCTTCTGTATCCATAATGAATCCACTGAAGGAATCTCCAATAAGGTCCTTATTTATTGGGCAGGATGGGGCTCTGGTAAAACTGGTTTCCTTTTAGCCTTACCTAGTTTAGTCGATCAGATTATTTCTTTCCAAATTGCTGCAGAGTCTGAAAGTGATGGCTTCCCGCTCAAGTTAGCAATGAATTCCTGCTCTCACAGAGAAATCCCCCCAGGGAAGGCATCTTGAGATCAAGGCAGTAGTTCTATTCTTCATTTTTCTAAACCCAGATACCGCCTGCCAGTTTCAGCTTAGCTCTTTATCTGACTTAGAAGTCTTGTGCAATTTTAAGCTGCTCATTATTCAGTTTCTACATATGTTCCAAAAAGACAAATGATTCTCAAAGCCATGGCTTGAGCATGAATGTGTGAATGACAAAGCCAATTTTATTAAAAGGTTCTGAGATTACAGAGCATCTTATACACTCTTTCTGTGAGGAATTGTCCTTGAACTGATAAAGAAAAAAAGCATATAAATCTTTTCCAAAAAGGCAAAAACGATAGGCCCAGAAAATCAACTAGAAGAAGCTCGTTCAGACAGCACAAGAAAAGAATTCTTATTTGGGGCTCACTTGCCTTTCCTTCCCAAAGCTTCTGGTAAGCCTCACTGTTTGATTGTCATTAAGGTGAGTGTTGAATACTTCTGGAGTACATTTAATCAAGTGTATAAGGGACTTACTTCACTGGATCTTTGCTCTGGGGCTATATCAAATTGGCCCCTTGTAGAGAGTAAGAAAGATGACTTTGATGGAAATATGTAAACTCCACTATCAAAGTGATGAGGGATGAGATATGCGTAAGTTCACAACAGACAGACAATATTCAGAAGAGGCTCAGGCAGAGTTTCCAATTCATATAAAAAGTGAGAGGAGGTTCACTACAGTCAGGCTTGCAAGATTTGGCTACAAGTACAAGTAGTTTTAGTCTTCTTCTGGAGTTTATTTCCTGATCTGCTTTTCCTAGTGGAACTGATACTCCTTGAGACACCCATGGAAATTGTTAAACTTCTCTTCTTAAATTATGGCAAAACAGTTGGAGATAATCTGATATCAGAAGAAATGCTGAAAGTCAATATAATAAGATGGACTTCCATATACCACTCATCTCTCCATGCCATATCATCCATACAAATTATTTTATCCAAGTCTTGAAAGATGAGTTTGATTGATGAGCATCCATTCAAAAGCAGTCTTGTCAGCTGCTGCTACTGACTTGTCATACTAGTGTTCATCCAGATCAAGGGTCTTCAGACTTGGCCCTTTTATGATTTGTGGATTTCAACTCCCAGAATTCCTCAGCCAGTGTGCCTGGCTGAGGAGTTCTGGGAGTTGAAGTCCACAAGTCATAAAAGGGCCAAGTTTGAAGATCCCTGATCCAGATGCTCCACAGAAATTCCTCAAAGATTTAACAATCTGTTTAGTAGTAGTAGTAGTAGTAGTAGTAGTAGTAGTAGTAGTATCATCATCATCATCATCATCATCACCATCACCATTATATGCAAATAATGAGAAACTTGTTCTCAATTACAATAAAATGAAGAGTTGCTTTCTCCAAATGACCTGTTACCTGTTGTTCCATTTTTGGAAAATTAATATCTTTGGCATTATTTATTTATTTATCAAATTTAGAAACTACCCACGTCACTCACAAAGTGACTCCTTAACCAAAAGAGGAGATTAGAAAACATATTTAGAAGTCTTCTTCTAAATCTCAGTGATCTACAATCAACAGCAAAGGATTGTTATTATCCAGGTCCATAAGCTTTCAAATGCTGCTCTGTATCTTGCTAATCATCACAACAATAACTGCATCCCAGCTACTACTCCAATGATCAGAATTCCCTAAGCAGACTACACCCATATGTTTATAATTCTCCAGTTATACCATCTTCACATGCAGCCTTATTATTTCTCAACATTATTTGGACTATTTGATAGCTGGTGGTGAAAATCTATTGCCTCTCAGTGACTGAAAAATGTAAAAACAAAAAGCAAAACTCTAGATTTCTTTTTTTTAAAGAATGAGAAAAAAGCCCAGGGAGAAAATTAGCTATTGAAGATAAAAATGCAATTAAAAATAGTTGCTGTGATGTTTCAAACCAGCAACCTTTATAATGCCAAGTGAGAATCTTAATCACTGTGCTATTTCAGCAGTGTTGATAAAGGGAGGTAGAGAATCTATCTGAGTGCATAATGGAATGGAGTTTTAAAAAACTGTTTTTTACTTACAGATATTTGCATTTTAATATTTTAACCTTTTGTATGTGTGTGTGTGTGTGTGTGTGTGTAATTTGTATGTACATAAATACCAGCTGAAAGGAATCCCAAAGGTGCTTTTTCAAAAGGCAAGTGGACTTTGTTTTTCCTTGAAGACATTTCACTTCTCATCGAAGAAGCTTCTTCAGTTCTGACTGAATGGTGGAGGGTGGAAGAACTGACAGCAAGGAATATAAATCCTTCCATCCTCCACCATTCAGTCAGAACTGAAGAACTTTCTTTGATGAGAAGTGAAATGTCTTCAAGGAAAAACAAGGTCCCATTGCCTTTTGAAAAAGCACTTTTGGGACAACCATGACCTGGATGATTGAGAATTTCTATAGACATTCAGCTCAAAGGAAGAAAAACTCAGTCACTTTTTCTGAACTCTTGCATCTTCTTCCCATATACTCATTCATGTCACCCGGCAGAATAATTTTTTTCCCCAGTTCAGTTCATTCAGAATGTTACACAACATCTCCCAAAACTTACCCCTGATTCTTCCGTTATTACCATTTCTGAAGTATAATCTGCAATTATCACCCATCTATGAATTTCTACTTTCAAACTGCATCCATGATGCCCTACATAAATGGCATCAACTCATACTTTCTAATATAAAAATTTAATCTGTAAAATTTAATTTATAGTTCCATTTCCATATTTGTAACCAATAGCTCCACAAGACTGAATCACTTTCATTCAAATCTGTTGCATCCTTTATTTCAGTCTGACAACAGAAAATATATGTCACACATTAATTCACACCTTTAAGATCTATTTGTCTTCTCTTTCAAATTTCCATCTTCGGTGGTGTCTTTTGTTAGACGGACTCACAGAAATTAATTTCTATTGTCTGTTGTGGCTTTGGTCAATTGACTGTTTCATATAACACTTTTGGTAAGATGGAAGAGAGATAGAAAAAAATTACTAGTTTTATTTGTACACATGGCTATTTGCGGCATTTCTACATAGCAGTTAGGAAAGTATTGATCACTTACAACATGGTTTAGCTCATATGTCACAAGTAAAAGTGTGGCCCAGTTTTACTTGTTTGCTATTCTGAGCATGACAGGATCTCAAATCTTGCATGCTGTTCTACAGTGGCCTGCATCCCACCAACTTGAAGGAACTTGAAATGTGCTGAGGCACCCACCCAGAATACAAACATTAGGGTCACCAGGAGATTTCGACAAATTCAAAACCCAGAGGTATTCCTTCTTTTTCTTTCCTCTCCGACTGGAAGCAAAGGGGGAGAAAATCAGAATATCAGTGTCACTACCACACAGAAACAAAGAATGAAAGTAAGGAAGATGGTTCTTGAGGAGTGACAAAGGTGACAAAGGCGATATAGGGTTATTTCCCAAGTGATGTGAGTAGAAACGTTCTAATGATATTACCTCAATAACATTTCACACTGAAAGTAAAAGCCAAGTAGTGTGAGCACTAATCACATTTCCTGGGAGGGAGGAGGGGGCAGGAGAATTACCTGAATACTTGAAAATTCTGATTTTCCAACAATGGGGGGGGAAAGCTGTGACTTACAATAAAAGTCTTTTTATTTATATCTGGCACTGTATACAAGTGCAAGTGTGTGGGGAATGAGGTCGCTGGATGAATCATATCCTTAGATTTAGGCCTTATTTGGTTTCAGGAAGCCCAGTCTGGCACCTTGGTTCTTTTTTAACTGGGTGGATTTACAGAAATTAAATGGAGCATTTCTTAAGTGGGGGAAAAAATAAGCATTTCCAGAAAACATCATGCCGCCTGTATTAATTTGACTGATTACATATATAGGGGCAAAGAAACATTTGGTGCAAGTCATGAGCATTCAACAAATGCAGCACACACCTGCATCCAGCAGCAAAGCTGACAGGTTTTATCTAAGTGTATTGACGTGTTATATTTAAACATAAAATTTAATTATTTTTTCAGTCCACCTTCCATGCCACAAAAATGTCAGTACTATTCACAACACTATGCTGTGAAAATTAGAGCATAAAAATAGCAATGTGTACAATTTTCAGAGAAACAGCAAAGCTGGTCTTTTGCAGCAAAAAGAACTAAGAGGCTACTGGGATGTTAAAGGCCAGTCAATTATTATTGCCTTTTTTTTTTTTTTGAGATCACAGCCTATTTCAGCAGATGATGTAGTCCTGATAAATATAATTCTGCCAAAGTGGTGCGAACTGGCTGAAACCCACCACTGGTTGTAATAGAGAGTTTGCAGGCATGTCATCTATCTCATATGAGATGCAGAATAGTGTTGGGTTGAATTTGGGGCTTTCCCGAAGTTTTCTATGAAGTAGTAACAAACAAATGTTTTAAAGACCTCCCAGTGTAGCAATGTAAACTCCAGCTGTTTAAGTCAAAACTGTTTCCATCTTATAACACAGAGTTTCCTCTTCAGTAGACAATAGAAGTGAGATCAGCTATAAATATTCCATTGGGTAGATGGGGAGTAGTAAGTAGACATAGCAGATGTTAATTGGACTTTTCCTGTAAAAATATGCAGTGTATAATTCTCACCCCCAATGAGACCTGTGCTCTTGAAATAATTCAGAATTAGATTACTCTTCCAGCTTTCCTAGAACTCAGTACAAATCTTTGCTCATTTTCCCTCAATGCTTGTTAATTATATATATCTTGGACAGATCTTTAGGTCCACTTACATTTTTCCATTGTCCACCTTCTCCTCAATGTGTCCTTTTTCCTAATTTACAAGTTGTTTCCAGTGAGACATGAAAAAAAGAAGGGCCAAACATGAGAAAAGCAGATTTAACTCATCTCAAGTTTCCTTCAGCAAACATGTCTTGTCTGAGTCTGTTGAAGAATACTTAGAAATTTACATACATTACTATGATATTTTGTATCTCCTTATAATGGATTTCTATGACAGTTATTGTAAATATATCAGAAATCTAGAGGCATTTTGTTATAAATATACTTTTATATTTCATGCAAGCATTCTCAAATTGGGGAAATAAAAAAGTGAGTAGCTGATTATGTCCAAGTCAGGGACTGAAAGGATTTTGGGATTTAATTTAATTGTGTACATGCCGGTACCTTAATTTTTTTGTAATCTTCTAAAACAAAATATGTCCAAGGAAATGCAGTTTACAGAAATACAGATTTAACAGACCTTGCTTGAGTGAACTTGGATGCAATAGACAATATAAGTCCATATTCTGTATGTTTCTGTGTGTGCATTAAATCCTATGTATAATTTTATGCATGGATAAAATCATTTTTGGATTTAATGGACATCCTGCTTTAATGGACACCCCATTAGTCTGTTAAGTTGAAGTTTTATATAAGGCTACTATGGTGGCCTATTTATTAATGTCCAATTACTGAGATGAAGAATAAAAAAAATGTGGAGGAGACTGGAAATTATATTCAATTTTCCAGATGACTGATGAGATGGTAAATGGCCCTTTTGTTGACATATTGCTTAGCATTTTCTATCTGAAACCTGAAAGAAATCACCTTGGCTGTCAAATACTGAGGTCAAATGTTTCAAGTAGATAATCAGAAAAAAGAATAAATCTAATTTTCACAAATCAGACAGGATAAAATATCAACATTAACCTTGCCCTTTGTCAACCAGAAAGAACCAAACATGGTCTATGCAAATTTTTGAATTGGCATCCATCAGTAATTGCATTCTAGAACTATTGTTTAATTCCCCAAACATTAAAAAAATATATCTTCAAACTTTCAGGTTACAGTGTATATTCTCTCATTTTTTACATTCACACAAACTTTATTCAGTGCCAAGGTATTATTGTTAGTCAAAAATATATAGAAAGCATCACTTTATAAGTACCACAAAAATATTGAAAGATATGCCAATCTCTGCCTGTGGACTCACAGGCCAAAAGATAACAGTAAAAAGGAATGGGAAGAACCAAGCACAGAGCAACTCCTTATTAGTAAATGGATCTGGCCATTTCTTACATATGAAATCCTTCAGACTGAATTGCTTCCTCAGTACAGAGTTCAATGTGTAGTCCAGAAATACTTGAGAGGCACCTCAGTTTGCTTAATCAATGCAAGCTATATTCTTCAAAGTATTTTTTACAAAACTTTGAAATTAGACTTCTTTGAATCTTGGGTTGGAAAAGTTGTTTATTGCTAATTATTTAAAAGACAGGGAGACTGGATATTTAAAAAAACAAAAACAGAGAAACCTGGACATCTACAGACATTTGGAGATGTGTGATACAAATCTTCCTTCAGTGAAATTCTACTCAAGTTAAGCATTAGTTGCAAGTGTAAAGGAGCAGAGGGTAGCATTAGCAAAAAAAAAAAGGGGGGGGGCATTTGTCTTTGGCTACTGGATTTAACTTCTCAGTCCTAACAACATCCCTAGAATTTTCTGATTATCTCTCAGCTAATACTAGCTATCGGTCTGATGCAATTAAACTGAAAACCAATACTTTAAAACAGCATTTCTGATCAAACATTGACAAGAACCAATCAAGCTCGATGACAACATGCAGTACGTTTTTAAGAAAAAGGAAATGTTTTTGTTCAATGTTCATACAATAATTAGTAAGAATCCAAACAATACGGCAACATTTCGCTGTAACTGGGCAGAACTGATTTTTTCAGTCATCCATAATGACCATTACAAAATATGTCTTGGCTTGTTATGCTGATCCATCAAGTGGATGACCTCATTCTGCCTTTACTCTTTTGTCTTTATTTTGGCGAACACAGCTAATTGTAACTGGTAATGCTGCTCCTGTTTGAGGCACTGCAGTTCCTAATTGCACTGGAAATCGCTCATTCCAATTAGTAAGTGGCATTTGAGTTGCACTATGCCTTGCTTTAATCCTAGGAAAAACTGAAAGAGAATAATATCACACTTTGATAGTGAGCCGTTCCAAGAAAGGTTGAAATAATACATTATTATCTGATCAGTGTGAAGAAATGCCACAAAAAGAAAGTGGGGGGGAACACACACCACATGTCCATTCTCATGCCTGGCAGCAGGCCAGGTATCTGCAAGTAAGAGAGAGGACTGCAGCACATCACTTTGGTAACATGCAAAGGAGCCATTCTTGAATAGCTTTGATGAAAAGTCCATCATGAATAAAGTACTAACACTTGCCAACCTCAAGAAGCCAAATATTTGCCAAGGAGTTTGGTCTAGCACAGGGGTAGGCAATCTTGGCTCTTTTATGACTCGTGGACTTCAACTCCCAGAATTCCTGAGCTAGCCATGCTGGCACAGGAATTCTGGGAGTTGAAGTCCATGAGTCATAAAAGAGCCAAGGTTATCTATCCCTGGTCTAGACTCTAGTGGTTAAAATGCTGGCCTAGAAACCAAGAAACGTGAGTTCTAGTCCTGCCTTAGGCATGAAAGCCAGCTGGGTGACTCTGGGCCAGTCCCTCTCTCTCAGTCCAACTCAGCTCATAGGGTTGTTGTGGGGAAAATAGGAAGAGGAAAGAGTACAGGTAATCTTCAACTTAGAACAGTTTGTTTAGTGTCCATTTGAAGTTACAAGAGCACTGAAAAAAGTGACTTATGACCATTTTTCACTTTTACAACTGTTGCAGCATTCCCACGGTCACCTGATCAAAATTCAGATGCTTGGAAACTGGTTCATACTTATGACAGCTGCAGTGTCCCAGGGTCATGTGATCACCTTTTTCAGCCTTCTGAGAAGCAAAATCAATGGGAAAGCCAGATTCACTTAACAACCATGTTAGTTAACAATTGCAGTGATTCACTTAACAACTGTGGCGAGAAAAGTTGTAAAATGCAGCAAAATTCACTTAATAAATATTGTACTTAGCAACAGAAATTTTGGACTCAATTATGGTCATAAGTCAAGGACTACTGCGTTAGATATGTTTGCCACCCTAAGTTATTTATAAAAAATAATAAGGGCAGGATTCCAAAATCTAATAAAAAATGAATAATCTTCTCCATGACCCCTAGGGGAGAGGCATCAATCAGTGGTTTCCAAACCTCTTTTCTGAAGAGGTTAATATTCTAGACATGCCATATGAACTTCTGGTTTCTATCATCCTTAGATGGAAAGGATATTAAACCTGCTCAGTTTTAAAATGGGCTTAGCATGGCTGGCTGCAACCTGTGCTGGAGGGAAAAGAGAATAAAAATATTGCATTTTCTCTCTCTCTCTCTCTCTCTCTCACACACACACACACGCACACACAAACACAAACACAAACACACACACACACACACATGCCAAAAAATACGGGACCCAGTAAATGAACTGGAGGATTTCAACAAAGTTTTCCTCTATTTTTTCCTGATAATATTAGAATAGAATAATATTCTATTCTATTCCTTTAAGAAACCAGATGGAGAGAACGGAAGGACCGGTAACCAGGTCAAGGAGCCGAGTGCAGAGCCGCCCAGCAGCATAAGAAGGACTCCCAGCAATCTTGCATCACGCTCTGATGATGTCGGTAGTGTTGACCGACGAAAGCTCAGCTTTTAACTAAACAGTTTTGTTTTTAGTATTATCCTGGTGTTCGGATTATTTTATAGTATGGATTTACCCAGGATTCATATTTTTAGCATAATTAGAGACTATATATATATATATATATATATATATATATATATATATATATATATATATATGTTTTCTGAGGTTTTCGCGGGTATTTGTATGTAGGTCTTTGGTTGTTCGGGTTTTCTCCCATGTAAAATTGGAAGTGTCTTGGCGACGTTTCGACGAAGTCCCATTCGTCATCTTCAGGCTGGTGTTTTCAGCTTCGTGCTTCAAGGAGCAATGTGTGGTCTTAGCTGTTTCTTGGGTGGAGGGGTGTGTGCTCGAAGCACGAAGCACGAAGCTGAAAACACCAGCCTGAAGATGACGAATGGGACTTCGTCGAAACGTCACCAAGACACTTCCAATTTTACGCAGGAGAAAACCCGAACAACCAAAGACCTACATACAAATACCCGCGAAAACCTCAGAAAACATATATGTTATATAATGCTGTATGTTACACCCTGTTGCCCAAATATGGGAGAGAGAAATCTTTTGCCTTGTATCAGCTCAAACTAGAGCCATCCACAGGCAGCAGTCACAACTGTGACATCATATACATTTCTAAAATTTGGATTGCTAGCAAAGAATTAAGGGAGAACTGGAATAGCTATTTCGAACTCTTTAGCTCTTTTCAACCAGACATACCCTTCTGAGATTCAAACCTGGGCTGTCTGCATGTTAGGCAGCTGTATTAACCTCTAGACCACAGGCTCTGTCTCACTTTTGCCAGCTGTGTTAGCTATTCCAGTTCTCCCTTAATTCTTTGCTAGCAATCCAAATTTTAGAAATGTATATGATGTCACAGTTGTGACTGCTGCCTGTGGATGGCTCTAGTTTGAGCTGATACAAGGCAAAAGATTTCTCTCTCCCATATTTGGGCAACAAGGTGTAACATACAGCATTCTAGATAACTCCTCCCCTGTTTCTTCCCTCCCTAACACAGCTGGCAAAAGTGAGACAGAGCCTGTGGCCTAGAGGTTAATACAGCTGCCTAACATGCAGACAGCCCAGGTTCGAATCTCAGGAGGGTATGTCTGGTTGAAAAGAGCTAAAGAGTTCAAAATAGCTATTCCAGTTCTCCCTTAATTCTTTGCTAGCAATCCAAATTATATATATATACTTTCTAAGTATATATAATATTATACCATTTCATCTGTATACTTAAAGTACAGTAATGTGACAGTAGCCTTCCTCAGTCAACATTCAACCCTATTCCTATTCATTCTAGTTGAGAATATATTGTCTGGAGATGGAAAGTAAGAGAAAAACTGCATCATACGTTTGTTGTAATATACACCTATAATGCTAACTCAGGCTATAATTTCCTTAACTCTTCTCTCACAGTAAGAATCTACTTGCTAATCACCCCTAGGAAAAAAACATTTTACTTTCAAAGAATTTTTATTCAAACTTGTTTACTCAGTCGAAAATACTTTATTGTGCTCAGTTAGAAGTAAGCAGCAGCTCAGATTGCTTAAATATGTTCCATATTCAACAGTTAGACTATTTTGGCTAAAAAGTGTCTTGGGGTCCTTCCTGCCCTGAAAAGTGAAAGTGAGTGAAAGTGCCTCAAGTAGGCAAAGAAATCCACACAAAATGTCTCAACACTCTTCTGCTTACAAGTAAAATCAGAAAAGGATCTAAAATTCCCTGCTCGGTTGAACAAAGAAACATCCATTCACTGAATTTATACCAGAAACCAATGTAAACAACTTGGGAAATCTGTTCTTACCATCCTATAAAATGCAAGGTTGTCTTCTCCTTCATATGGTTGTTGTTTTTTTATATATATTCAATGATTTGTTTATGTCACCGTGTGGGAAATTATCACATTCATCAGGCCATTCAAAGCCAATATCATTACAATAGCTCGAATGACTGAAGCCACGGTCATGAAATATGGAATGCCATTTCTCAATCTACACATTGGTTTGCAGCCATCGTTTAAAAAAAACAGACTCATCTAGCATCCAGCAGAGCAACACGATAATCTGTATTCCTTGGCATAAAATGGGGGGAGGAAGAAGAAGAGGAGGAGGATCCAATTATTGAAATCCTACAGTGTTGGAACAGCACATGAGGCATTAACAATCAAATAGAAAGTAAGTTAATGCATTCAGTAAGAACGATGGCTGGATAATTAATGACACATAGAAATAGCATGGAAAAATCCTATTTATGCAAAAAATAAGTATCAAACAATAAATAGGTGGATTTCTCCCATTAGGAATGGCATGATATTTCAGCTACTTTTTAAAACAAGAGAAAATTACTACTTTCTAATTAAAATACATTTTTGATAAATATTTTTATTTATCTCCAAAGTTAAAATACAAAGTTGGGCAAAAGAAAAGTAAAAGAAAGGAAACAAACAAACAAATATCAAACACTGGCCATAAATTTTTAAAAAAACACGTGTACAAAAAATAACAAATAACAAGAATATCATTAGCACTAGCATTAAATATAAATTGTCCACCCTGGTTGAATGCTGAAAAATATAACTGAAATATCTGGTATGCTATCCCCCTCCCCTTACACAACAGGTCTAGAAGTAATTAGAAAAATTTCTATCTATATTTAATAAAAAATACTATGTTGCATAATTATGCAGCATAATTAAAATACTTTTTAATGTCCCCTTTTTTTGCTGAATAAACTCTTGGCCCACCATACCTAAGGTCATCAAGTAGGGATATAAATTACCTTTCCAAAGGTATTTTACATGTTTCAAATAGACAACATTAAAGAACTGGAGCTCAGCTGGACATTTTCAACAACAGACAATAGAAAGTTAGCAGATTTCACAACACAAATCAGGATTCCATTTCTCTGCACTGGGTCTGTTTTTCTAAGCTCCAAAGTTTCTTGTGACATTTACCGAATGAGATCTTTCAAAAACAAGCAAAATAAATGACAAGAATGAATGGGTAAAAATTGAAAAGTAAACTAATCATCTAGTTATGAATAATGGCTTAGATAATTGCTAACATCTTGAAATAGCATTATTTTACTCCTTCTAAAGTAGGAATAAAAATTGTTGCTCCGATGTATTAGCAATGACACATATTTAGAGCTGGGTTTTTGTTTGTTTGTTTGTTTGTTTGTTTGTTTGTTTGTTTGTTTTAAAGGGAGTCAAGTGCAACTGGTTATGTTGGAATTCAAGTTTGGCTCAAAATGGTAGAAATTTGTGAGAACTAAGGAAGTTGAAACTTGATTGCCAAGGATCTGGATATTGAAAAGAAAGTGTTGCTCCAGGAAGGGGTAAGTTAAAGAGACAAAGAAAAAAATAAAGACAGTTCATGAATAAGTAAAAAAGTAGAACAGAGAGGCTCCATACAACTAACAGAGGTAGGTTGGGTGGTGCAAAAGAATCAGGAATATGAGTTAACAATGCTTGGCCAATACTGTAGAAGAAAAAAAATGGCTGGCAATTTCATTCATGAGAAAAATTTCTAGTGAATTGAGTAAGAAAGGACTAAGACTTAAAAATGATGGGACTGGTTCTGACAGGTCAGGATGAAGATAATCCAGCTCAGAAAGAGGGATCAGAGAGGTGTGAGAAAGCTGCCACAAATCCCAACAATTATAAAGGAGTGGGAAGAAGGGAGAAGTGATTTATTTAAATATTATTATACCAATAGAAGAGAATATTTGTAGCTTGGGGTTGGATCCATGGTGCTTTCTGAGCTTGTTTGTGTTCTGGCAGATGTTTCATTTCCCATCAGTACTGATATCTGATGACGTTACCTAGTTGGTTAATGGAACATCTGCAAGAAAACAACCAAGCTCAGAGAGCACCAAGGATTCCACAAATTTGTATTGTGCCTTTGAATACACAAATGCGTGCATACATACACTCACACACACATACAGTACACACAAAAATATGAATGATAAGACTTCTAATTTCTCAGCAAGACCCCCACTGATTTCACTAGTTTAGCATGATTTAAAGTTATTCTTGTATCTGCATGATACTATTTTTTGTATTTGTATGATGATTGATTCTGTAATGCAGTTAGTGAAGCTGTTCTTATGGTTCACCATTACATATCTGGTATTATCTTCATTGGATGCCTCAGAAGAGAAGAGGAAAATCATCCCTTAGAGCAGTGATGGTGAACCTTTTAGAGACCAAGTGCCCAAACTGTAACCCAAAACCCATTTATGTATCATTGAGTGCCGAGTGGGCCTGGCCCATTGGGTGGGTGTGGCTGCGGTGGTAATGACAGACTGGGTGGGACTAAAAGTTCAATCAATCAGTTCCAACTTTGCGAGATCTTATTTTTTTCCGCAAGAAGTTGAAATTGATTGATTGATTGAACCTTTTTTTTTTTTGCCCACGGCGGCAAAGGCCTAAAGCGAAAAGGTTTTATAAAACTCAGCTGAAGGCCTAGGACTGGGGCGATGGTCCGGGTGCCCACAGAGAGGGCTGTGAGTGCCACCTGTGGCATGCATGCCATAGGTTCGCCACCATTGCCTTCGAGGGTTGGTCTTCAGTGCCAGGATTGTTTCAAGTGAATTTAAAAGAAGATGGAAAAATTCTGTGTGAAAGAGTTTAGAAGCTTCAGCTTAAAACCACAGGAGGCAGCAAAAACTGATGGAGGACACACTGAAGACAGGACAACTTAAAATCAGAGACAGTGATTATAGTCAGGGTAGATGTCTGCCAGCATCCCAAATCCCAAAATTCAACAGCATGAATGGAGCATGTTGATTTCTCCCCCCCCACACACACACACACAAGAATCTTTAGGAATGAGAAGAGTTGGGTTTTCTTGATGGCTGTCAAAAAAACTGCACTGAAGATGGCTGTATAGGTCTTTCCCATCAGACATATGCAGATAAAAGCTAAGCCTTTCTTTCACTTTTTGCAAGACTACTTGAGCCTTCGCCAAGCAAAAAAAAAAAATGTTGCTAAGTAATTAAAGTCCCTTCTTTCCTTTCATCTGTTAACTTATTTTCCTTTCATTTTTAGAGAGCCAGTTTGGTATAAAAATTAAGTCACCAGGCTAGAAACCACGAGAATTCTAATCCCACCTTTCACATGAACCTGGATGGATGTCCTTGAGTGACCTTAACTCAATCCTGGCCCTCAAAAAAAAAAAAACCCAATGGCAAAGTACTTCTAAAAAATGTTGCGGGGGGGGGAAGAGAGAGAGAGAGAGAGAGAGAGACAGAGAGAGACAGAGAGACAGAGAGAGAGACAGAGAGAGAGAGAGACCCACACCAAAATGCTTTTTTTCTGGCTTGTTTTGCTTTTCCATCCCCATTCTCAGCACTATTTTATACCAGTTATTTGCATTCTAACATTTTCTACTTATTCTTTGAACAGCTCAGTCTTGTATTTTTGAATTCCAGCAATGTCACCAGATTCCAAGTGAATTAACCCAATCAACTTGCTTGCCCTAAGATGAAATGTTTCAAATATTATAAACTTTCCTCATGGTCATTCTGACCACCTTTTCTGAGTTTTTTTTGTATACAACCATTTTAAAATATTGATGGTGGTCCTCAGTTTTTTTCTCCAATAACTCCCAGTGTGGAATTTGGTTTTCATGAGGGCATCATATTGGTCCAACATATTCACTTGGATGTTTGCAATCCCTAGATTTCTCTATAATTTGCTCAGCATAGTTCAGACCCCATCACTCTGCACAACATCGAGATGTTTAGCTGTGCAATACATTGCTTTATCCTTGACAGAAGCTCAATTTCACATAGATTGTGTGACCAGATATTATGTACTTTGTTGTGTAAACCAGATACTATGACTCTATTGTAATCTTTTGAATTGATACAATTATGTTAAAAGAGTTACAACAGAAAAGTGCCACAAAACTTTTAGTTTAGCTCTTTTCCAAGTTTAGGCTAAGCCTAAATGTCTGATTAAAATTCTTCAGGCTTCTCTATTATAGCAGAGTGGCAAAAACTTCCTGTTTCTGATGGATTATCTCCTTTGAGATTAGCTGCTGAACTTCACAATTGCTCTCCTGGGATGAAGCACCTGGTTCTGGCCAATGATTAATAAACAAAATGGCAGTTGGTATTAAGTATACATGCAACAAAAATCATTAGGGGACTGGAGGCTAAACCAAAATGGTTGCAGGAATGGGGTATGTCTAATTTAATGAAAAGAAGGACTAGGGATGACATGATAGCAGTCTTCCAATATCTAAGGTATTGCCATAAAGAAGAGAGGGTTCCCCAAAGCACCTGAAAGCAGGACAAGAAGCAATGGGGAAAAAATTAATCAAGGAGAGAACCAACCTAGAATTAGGAGAAAATTCCTGACAGAACAATTAATCAACAGAACAACTTGCCTCCAGACGTTGTGGGTGCTCTAACACTAGAAGTTTTTAAGAAGAGATTGACAACCATTTGGGTTTCCTGGTTGAGCAGGGGGTTGGACTAGAGGACCTCCAAGGTCCCTTCCAATTCTATTATTCTGTTATTCCTAACATACCTATGCAAACACACACCCAATCCCGTGAGTGATTAATTAATGAACATCTTTCAATCCACCTTCCCCTAAAGACTCTAAGGGAATCTAGAATTATTCCCTTAGTCTCCCAAAGTGTCAAACTCTGTCACCATTAAATTTGTAACTATATCCTCTTGCATCCTTGTCACTGGAAAGCTTCCATTCCTGGGTTGGATTTCATACAACGGCCAATATTTAGACTAAAGTTTTTGACAAATATGACTTTAGGAGAAAGTTCAGTTAGGGAAAAAATGTTATTCAGTTAGAATAAAAAAAGAACTGGGCACACAAAACCGACTGAGACAATACACACCAACTGCAAAAATGGGAAGGAAAAGGTTTAGTGTGTAATATACTTTATAAAAAGTTATTTTGCATATTTCTTTCATGTATAATAGAGAGGAGAAAAATAATATCTAAGAATAACTCAGATACAGCTCAATAGCAGCAAAAGAATAATCTGATTTTCCCTCTGTTATTCATATGCATATAAGTGTCTATTAATATTTTAGACCAATAACTTTCAGTTCATAAAATGCTTGGAAGTGATTCACTTAATGCAGTCTGCTAAATAACAGTCCTACACTTGGTTGCAATAAAGTATACATTTATTGCCACCACTGACCTGAAGGAGAAAGAAAACTCATTTTATGCTAACATTCTTGATATTTGGGGATGATACCCAACATGTATAAGGCATCTTCCATTCATGGTAGTCAACATGATATTCTGGTGGCATCTGCAGCAGGATTCAACATTGGCAAGACAGTGAGTGCAGAATTGTAATGCAAACCCTACTCTTTTGGAGCACGTGTACAGGAGAGATGCACAAACAGCATATATCTGCCTGTGTACAAAAGGACTGGGATGTACACCACAACACTCCATCCACCATCTTGCTAGTATTGGCTCCCCCAGCTCAGTGGAAACCACCTGTAGACACTGCAAATCTGCTTTTTCAACTTTCGTTGCTGATTTGGGAATAAAGACATGAGGTAGGGCTTTTAGATCTGGAGCAGAGGAAAATTACTCTCTTGGTTTACAGACACAATTGGAGACTATCTTCTTTTGGCCTTCAGGGAGATTAATGAATGTTTGTTATATTGCCAAGAAAAATCCAGTCTATCAATGTTAATAAGATTCCATGAGTCCCATTAAACCGATTGCTTTAAAAGTTCAGTCTCTCCTTATCAAGCTGTACAAGAAGAGACAACTGTGTGTGCAGCACACACATACGCACACATAGTCCAAGCATAAAATGTACTCAAAATGTTAGCTATTTTTAGTAGCATGAGATTTCCACAACCTTTGACTCAGAGCCTCCCACTAAAAGCCTCCTTTCAAAAGGATGAAGAGCTCTAAGGTCTGTCTACAATATTTAAACCAGCAATTAGAACCAGATGTTATCGCACTTTATATTTAGATACCAAATTTCAAAGTTTCAACTAGTGCATTCTTGAAGGACGGAAGGAATAATTTCAAAAATGCAATTACCACATATTGTTTCTAGCCTCTCTCATTAATTTACCTGATTGCAAAGAAAATTAAACTAATTTATATTTAAATTTGAAATTGGACCAGTGAGCAATTTACTGTCATCCTCCATGAATCATATGTGAAAGAAAATGTAGCTTTGGCATTCATTTGGCATTATATTAAGTCAGCCACTTACTATCAAGCAGAAAAATGGAGCAAGATACATATATTCCAATGTTTATTTCACTGCTCATGACATGGCATACAAGATTGTTATTTGGCGCCATAAATAATGACTTTGATATGAAAACACTTATAAGGAACTTTAGACCAGCCGGTTTAGAATAAACTTCCTTTAAAAAAAAATAATCTACAAATGTTCATGAAATAAGTTTTAGATGAAATTGGATCTCTGTAGCCACTGCAGAATAATCATACCAAAATATAGATGCAAAGTCAACCACCATCTCCAAAATCCAGCCTTGTACACCAGATAGTCTCTCTATTTTACACCAAAACTATATAAAAACTCCCTTTTAACAACCCTGTAATCCCTTAATTTGGGTTAGAGTCGGGGCAACTGGATGGAGGTGAGTATTTTCTGGCTGGATGCCCTTCCTGACACCATGCAGAATTTGCACAGATATTTTTTTTCTTTGAGCCCTAGGAGAGAAATATTTGTTGCTACCTAGGATTGAACTCTCAATCTTCTGAGTGAGAGGTGAGTGTCTTCACCACTAGGTCATCATGCCATTCTGAAAGTTTTATGACAAAATCTATAGAGCCCACCAACAGCTTGAAATTGTGCCACTGAAATTGGGTAGCAAAATGACCAACTCCTTATGCCTTGCCACTTTCTGATATAATTAAGCTTCTCCTCCTGTTTTATACCACTTTGAAATATCTGCAGCTCTCTTTTAGAAAGAAAGATCATGCATAGCTCCTCCTTGAGTGGATAGGCAATAGGAGAGACTGATAACAGTGGTGGGTTTATTCACACATTCACTTATTTTAACTCAGAAAGCCATTCCTGTCCTACCAGGTCATTCACATAGATTTCATATGGATACTTTTAAACTGCTATATAACTCCTGTCTTCTACTGTTTTTTTGGTTCTGTTTCCGTTCTGTTTTTGGTTCAATTGACTGTTTCAATCATGGGAAACTTTCCACCTGGCCTTATATTTATTAAATCATATTTGCTTTCTCTGCCAATTTTTTTTTGTTTGTTTCCTTGAATGTTAATATATAAATAATAAAGAACAAAAATTTTGAGCCAATGTACCTTCTAATTTTTTACTGACTAATTTACTAAGCTCTATTACAGGAATGCTGCCATGTTCTTCTAGTACAGACATGACAAACTCGCAATGTCACATGATGTCGCATAACGTATCGGAACTGTTTTGCCATTGACGGCAATGGGGTGGGCATGGCTTCCACGTGATGCATCCAGCCCATGGACCGGCAGTTTGACACCCCTGTTCTAGTATATAAGTTGGAATGTGAAGTCTTCATTTTAAGTTTTTGCCTCTATCCTAGCCCCAAAACACTCATTTTAAATTCCTCCTGATTCAACTTACCATGTTTTGGCCCAGTGCTTTTCCCTAGTTCTTGTGAGCTGCAATAACTACAGAGAAGTTGTAGTCATTGTTTCTAAGAATATATTTCAGTAAAAAAAATACATTCTCATAATTATGGAAGAGAATTTTAGAGTGCCACAGACTCTTTATTCAAGCAAAGTATCTCAATGGGCTCCCTCTAAAAGGATGAATTTCCATTTCCAGAACTCCTCAAACTACATGGCTGTTATGCAAAAGTCTGATAGAGAGTACTGTACAGTTAGTCCTTGACTTACGACTATAATTGAATCCAAAATTTCTGTCACTAAGTGAAACATTTGTTAGTTGAGTTTTGCCAAATTTTACAACCTTGAGGAAGGCTCAAGTTACGCCATGATTCAAGCGTATGTTTTTCTCCTTAGTTAACTATGCTTTCAAACCTTTTAGCTACAGCTACTTATCAATAGTAATTTCAGGTCAGGTCGCACTGGAATTCTATGAACGGCTTATCAATCCAAAAATGAATGTGCTTATTTCATAAATATTAACCTATAGTTTTCTAAAAGTTTTCACTGAATTTTAATCTCTTCCACCTATCAAAATATCTTTTCAGTACTGCTCATTGAAAGGAAGAGGAGGAAAAACTAAAAGAAGTGAGAGTTTACAAAGTCAAGCTATAGAATTATAGTCATTGACTAATCAATTACGGTATTCTTCTCAAACCCACAATTAGACCCCCAAAAAAGAAGAAGACTCTCTTTCTCTCTCTCCAAAATGAACTCACCTGCTATTTCATGTGTCCTGTGTAACATTCATCACTCTTCACTGTTGAAAAGTGTTGTGTTCTGAGCCTGCTGAAATATTCAGCAGGCTCAGAAATGTTGCAAATGGTCCCGGGCAGACCAAAAGCTGCCCGGGACCAGACTGTCGCCAGCCTTGTGCACATGCGCAAGGCACGAAAACAGCCAGTTCCTATTGGTTAACACTGTCTGGGTTCAGGGCCCTATAAAAGGCCTACGAGTTCTATCCCAGCCTATAGCCGTCCTTGTTAAAGGCACAAGGACCAAACCCCTGTTGATAAAATAGGCTGGAGACTTAAAACAAAACAAACCCCTTTTAATATGGGTGACAAACCTGCCAAATAGTCCAAAACACAACCAGCAAAACTCAATCCAAATGAAGGAAATAGTCCACAGGAAACACAATGCAAACAGAAGAGTAGTCACATGCAAGACGAACAAACCAGGATTCCAAGAAGTACTTTGCAAACGGTTGCCTTCAGCAACCAGCACCGCTCACACCTCCTCTTTTTATACAGCAGTCCCAAGGCGTTGCCTCTCAGTGCCTTCTCCTTTTACTCTGGAGTTGCCGTATTGACTGCTGCTGATTTACTCTTGCTAATTGACGTGTGCGAGCATCAATTAGCATGTCCATCAGGTGTGAGTCCTCCGAGTCTGACTCATTCTCCTCACACAGCTGAGCTTCATCAGGAACACGACTGGAGGGCCCAGGCTCTGCATCAAACTGTGAGTCCTGTAACTCATCAGAGCCTCCCTCTGCCCCTGATGGCCCTTCAAATGCCTCCTCCACCTCCTCCTCAGATTCCTCAGACTCAGCTGTTGGGAGCACAGGCTGGCACGGAATCACAACACTACGTGCCTTTTACTGCTTGCTTGGTTGTAGGAGAAGAGTAATAAAGAGCTTGCTTGTTCACCATGTGTCTTCATCAATTGCCAACGAATGGAATACACAAAAGTGGCGATGAAGGTGGGATCCCTGCAAGCAAGAGAAACAAATAGGACTCACCGAGTAAGTCCTGAAGACCGGGAAGACGACGTCCTGCATTCGTGACTCAGCCTGCTGGTACAGCATCGCTGGAGGTGAGCTCAGCAAAAGGACCCTTTCCTCCAAATACTAGCTTGCAGAGGAGGCAATTAGCGAAGGCCGTAAAAGTTTACGATGTCGAAAATCGACCACTTGACTGACTTTGATGTCTCCCACCCAGAGAGATGGAATTCATACACAGCAAGGGTGGAGAACTACTTTAGAGTAAATCAAATCAGGGAAGATGGCCTGAAGGTATGCCTGTGGACAGGAAGCTTTTGACATTGTGGAAAATCTGGTGGCCCCTGCACTTCTGGAGTCAGTAACGTACGCTGACTTGAAGAAGATGCTGAAGGAACATTTCCAGCCTAAATTGTCTGTCATCGCTTGGAGGCATGCGTTCGAACAGAGAGACCAGAGGCCGGGTGAATCTGCTATGGACTTTATTGCTGCCCTAAGAAAAGCGGCCAGGCCTTGTGAGTTCAAGGACCTGGAAGAGAGGCTGCGAGATCGCTTCGTGTGTGGCCTATGAAGTAGGCAACAGAAGATCTTTGCGAAAGAAGAGGTATCATTTCAAGATGCTTTAAGAGAGATTGCAGCTGAGAAAGCAGCAGTCAGCGCTGTGAAGGCTTTGTGGCTTGCCAGGAACCCTCCAGCCACCGTGACCATCCATCAAGAGGACGCTCGAGAAGATTCAGAAACGGATCCTGAAGAGGAGGTGGACAGACTTCACCAGCCAGCAGAAAGAAGGCCAAAGGGCATCCAGACAAGGCCCCAGCATCTCTTCAGTGCTTCCGGTGTAAAGGACACCACAAGTGAGTTGACTGCAGATTCCGCTCCGCCATTTGCTGGGCATGTGGCAGGCAAGGCCACATTGCCTCCATCTGTTTGGGTCACCAGAAGGTCCAACCTCGGGAAGAATTGCTTCAGAAAGGTACCAGGGTTCCCAGCCAACACAGGGTGGGTTTCTGTGCATCGCGCAGGAGTATTCTGAGGACAGGGACACAGAAGCCCCTTAAGAAAAAACTTCACATTAACATGAAGTTGCAAGGGGTTCCCTTATTGATGGAGTTGGACACAGGATCCGCTCTATCAATAATATCACTTGACACCTTCAAAAGGATTTGCAGCAGTAGTGACCTTCGAGTTAAACTCAGGCCATCGAATTTAATACTCATTGACTTTCAGAATTCCAAAGTCAGTATGAAGGGGGAGGCCACGGTCAAAGTGCAGTGTAAGGATTTTGAGGGTTTCCTGGATGTGGTGGTGGTTGGGGGTGAACACACAAGTCTTATTGAACTCGATTCGTTTGAGGCTCTTGGAATCCAAGTGACTGGGCTTCACAACTTGCAAACGTTGGGCCTTGCAGAAGTCTGCAAGGAGTTTGCTGATGTGTTTAGTTCAGAGCTAGGATCCTACAAGGGGCCCCCCATCGCATTACGTTTAGACCCAACTATCACGCCCATCAGGGTCAAGCCTAGAAGGGTGCCTTTTGCCCTCAAAAGCAAGATAGATTCAGAGCTGGACAAATTGCTCCAGCAAGGCATCTTAGAACCTATGGACTCTAGTCCATGGGAAACCCCCATAGTAACACTTTTAAAGGCTAATAGAGAAGTCCACATATGCGCAGACTATAAGTGCACATTGAATAAAGCATTGCAACAGCATGCATATCCAGTGCCTGTTGTAAGCCACATTCTGGTCTCCCTCAAGGGGGGGCGTTTTTTTCGAAACTTGATTTGGCTCAGGCCTATCAATAGCTACCTGATGATGAGGCAACTTCAGAGGCCCAGATGATTGTAACACACAGGGGGGCCTTTAAGGTTAAAAGACTGCAATTTGGAGTTAATGTAGCCCCTGGCATATTCCAAAGTGTCATGGAACGCACACTTCGGGGTATTCCTGGGGTCTGTCCCTACTTTGATGACGTCCTCATTGCTGGGGAGTTATCTCACAATTTAGCAGAAAGGTTAAGGGCTGTCTTGCTTCATTTCCGCATTTCAGGCCTTAAATTGAAGCAAGACAAATGCAAAATAGGAGTCACTTCCACTGACTTCTTAGGCTTCAAGATTGATGCCCAAGGCATCCACCCTGCTGAATCCAAACTTCAGGCGATTCAGCAGGCCCCAAGTCCCAAGTCCAAGAGTGAGCTGTAGGCTTTCTTGGGCCTCTTAAATTTCTATCACGCATTCCTCCCACACAAGGCTGCAGTGGCAGAGCCGTTACACCGGCTCTTAGACAAGCAGGCTCCATGGCAGTGGACAAAAGTCCATGAAAGGAGTTTCAATGAGGTTAAGGCCTTGCTCTCTTCAAATGCTGTATTGGCGCATTTCAATGAACAACTGCCTGTATGCATTGCATGTGATGCATCTCCTTATGGGGTGGGAGCAGTACTTAGCCACCTGAAGGCTGATGGGACACAAGTCCCTGTAGCATATTATTCAAGGACTCTGTCATCTGCATAGCGAAATTATGCTTAGATTGACAGAGAAGCCTTGGCCATAGTAGCTGGCATAAAGAAATTCCATGATTTCTTATATGACCGCCATTTCACAGTCTATACAGACCATAAGGCTCTGCTGGGTTTGTTTACAACTAACAAACAGACGCCACACATTATTTTTCCACGTACGCTGAGATGGTCAATTTTCCTGTCAGCATATGATTATATACTCATTCACAAACCTGGAAAAGAGATGGGCCACGCAGATTACCTCTCAAACAAATAGTGGCAGATCCTGCTCCTGCTATTAACATTCTCTCCATTCAGGAGTTGCCTGAATCTCCCCTCAATGCGAGGGACGTGGCTGCAGAAACTGCCACTGATCACACACTCACACACGTGTTGACATGGGTGTTGTCAGGATGGTGTGACACGTGTCCAGATACAGAGTTTCAAAGCTTCTGGCAAAGGAAGCATGAACTTTCCACTTTCAAAGGGTGCCTGTTATGGGCAACCCAAAACCCACTTATGCATTGTTGGGTGTCGGGTGGGTGTGGCCCATTGGCTGGGTGTGGCCAGTTGGGGGGTTGGCTCATTGGGTGAGCATGGCTGCGGTGGTAATGGCAGACTGGGTGGGACTAAAAAGTTCAATCAATCAATTCCAACTTTGCAAGATCTTTTTTTTCCTGCGAGAAGTTGAAATTGACTGATTGAGTGAAACTTTTTTTTTTGCACACGGCAGCGGAGGCCTAAAGTGAAAAGGTTTTATAAAACCCAGCTGAAGGACTAGGACTAGGGCGATGGCATGCGTGCCCACAGAGAGGGCTCTAAGTGCCACCTCTGGCACCTGTGCCATAGGTTCGCCATCACTGGCATAGGATCTCTTGCTCGAGCAGGGGGTTGGACTAGAAGACCTCCAAGGTCCCTCCCAACTCTATCATTCTATGTTCTTACCCCCTTCCTTTTTTTTTGGAGCTCTACACTGATGCTTATATAGCCACCTTTGCATTTGGGGGTCTTTGGTGCTCTCTGAGTTTGGTTGTTTTCTTGCAGGTGTTTCATGACTCAAACTGGCTAATAAAATGTCTGTGAGAAAACCACCAAGTTCAGAGAGCACCAAGGACCCCACATTTCAAACCCAAGTACAAATGTTCTTCTTTATTGGCACCTTTGCCTTCCTTCTTTAAGGTTATAGCCATATAGTTTCTTCATAACCATAGATGCAAATTAAATTAAAGGAGCCCAGATTTGCTCAAAATCTATCTCCCTAATCTAAATATTTTTGGCAACCAAATTCCCACACCCCATAATTTACTACTGCCATGATGGGCCAGAGGCTGGATATCAATGGGCTGCTATATCTAATTGTGTTGTAGTTAATAGGAGAAGAAACATAAACTAGGATCCCAGAAACATGAAGGGTTGGATGTAAGCCAAGGCCCTTGAGCAGAGGGGGGTTGAGTTGGCTTGCCTAGATTGGGTAGCCCCTGGGTGAGAGGTTGGGGCGGTGTGGATGGCATGTCCTGCAGTAATTTCCATCACTGCCACCTTATGACAATCATTAAAAGAGAGCTTGAGTTTTAAGGACAAGTTATTCAGGACTTGGAAAAAACCTTTAAGTAGGCTGCATGGCAACCATCTTTTCTTCATTAAGCTACTGTGGGAAGTCAGTCCCCCAGAGAAGGAAATATTAAAAGGGAAGGAAAATATATTTCCTCAAAGGATCTTAAAGAGGCAGAAAAGCATGCCCAGTTTTTCTTAATAGCCCCAGGTCTCCCCCCCCCCAAGCAGAAACCAGCTCTGTAGAAATGCAGATGGAGGCCCCAGCTAGAAGATCAGGAAGACAAAGATACCTAAAATCTACATACTCCATCCAAACTCTAAGAGTCATCAGCCCCAGCCCCAGGGAGGCAGGATATTTATTTATTTATTTATTTATGAGACTTATATACTGCTTTAAGTGCAAGCACTCTCTAAGCGGTGTACACCAGTAAGCAATGTATATATATATTTACATTGCCCCCAACAATCTGGGTCCTCATTTTACCTACCCCGGAAGGATGGAAGGCTGAGTCAACCTTGAGCCGATGAGATTTGAACCGCTGACCTGCTGAACACAGTCAGCTAAAGTGGCCTGCAGTACTGCACTCTAACTGCTGCGCCACTTCGGCTCTAATGACCTATTATGACCTTTGGACATAATAGGATTAACCCATCACCATCAGAATACCAGAAAGACACATTCAGACTCAGGTCAAAGTTCATGCCACAGGAACAACTCCACAAACAAAAGACTCCAGAAGGTATAAAATCCCACTCCCTACAGGTGTTCACTTTTTTTTTCTGCCAGAGTCATCCTTCTGTCTGGCTCTTCTCTTCAGTAAACTGCAACCTCCTTTCTAAAGCAGTCGCCATGTTGTTTATCCCCGGCTTGGACTGAACCAGGAAGTCTCATTTACACTTTTCTTACTGCATTTAGTTTACAGTAAATGTAAACCTTTCTGCCTTATGAGTCCTTGTCCATTCTCTTTACTTGTTTGTTCTCACTGAGATCCTGAGCAGCAAAAAAAAAAAAAAAAAAATCAGTGGAAAAAGATATGCTAGGTTTTTGTGAGTTTTACTATTGTTATTTTAAATAATGAGTCCAACTAAATCTGAGAAGCATAGAGAGTTGATATCTATTATTTTTTTGTTGTGCTTCAGTTCTTTGTCTCCGGTGCTCTTACTCATGCTAGAGATGTGATAAAATGTCACTAAAAGTTTCCAGAAACACAGAATCATTTAAATGGATTCACTATTGAGCCTTTTTGAAGTGTAATCAAGTGAGGATTCATTTTTTTTATTAGCCATTGAAATGAACTCAGGCATCATCATATCCTTAGGTAGCCTGTCAACGGCTGAGATTTATTTCCTAATAAATATTCCTAATCTGCTCACAGATGGTAAGCCCGATTTGGACGTGTGGGATATAAACTCACTTTTTCATAGTCAAACAGAATATATAAAAGGAACATTCGTGGGATATTGGTACTTCGTCAAGATAAAAAAAAATCTATTTCGCAAGGCAATGCTCTACTCAGAAGTAAGCTTTGCTGAGTTTGAGGATAGGGCCGCACTTCCTTATAATTGAAAGTATACTGGTCCAAATTGCATTAAGAAATTAACTTGCATGAAATATATTTTACTACCTAGCAGTATTCATTATCTACTGTATGATCATCCTGAATGCAGTAGGAACAGAGTCACAGCAAGTGTCTACACTGAACGCAGAGACAGGCAACGTCTTGATAGCTTGGAGCTGCTCCAACTAGATCTATGCTGCAAAGTGGAAGAGATTAGCGAAACATTCTGGAGTTAGAATAAAGTTCTCAAAATCACATCTTAAATAAACAAACAAAATACCCCCAAAAGAACAGATATAGACACAAACATAGCCCTCCCCCTTCCCCTGAAAATGAAGGATATAATGAGCTCTTCAGCCTTGCACATGGATTTGTCCCCATGTGTCACCAGCAGGATGATGAAAAGCATTCTATCTTTTCAAAATGGCAGCTCAGAGTTACTGGTGGCCCATGAGGTGCAGGATGTCTGAGTTCAGAAGAGAGAGAGAGAGAGAGAGAGAGAGAGAGAGAGAGAGAGAGAGAGAGAGAGAGAAGGATACTGCTTAAATGTTAAACAACTTCATTTTTTTTTCTTTTTACGACCCTGTAATCCCTTGCTTCAGGGTGGAGTTGGGGTGACTGAATGGAACTGAGTGTTTACCCCCATGCAGAGTTCACAGTGCATATTTTCTCTTTGCGCCCTGATAGAAAAATATCTTCCACGGCCTGTGATTGAATTCTCAACCACCCAAGTGGGAGGCGAGCATCTTCACCTTTAAGCTACCGTACCACTCTCCTTGTTAATAAATATTGTGTACTTATTTATAAATTTCAGAACTATTTTACAATATTTGATTGTTTTACATTTTTTTATTGGATATAGACCAATCCATCTCATAACAATTACTGGGCAAATGCTGTATATCTAGGTTATTACAATTACTATATCAGGGCAGCATAAACCCACATCAGTCACTAGATGGCAGCAAATTTTAGCATTGATCTGAATCTGTCATCTGATATTTGTTTAGTAATTGGCATCCCAATTACTAGTATACCTATGCTGTCTGAAAAGTATAACAACCACAACCACAATCACAACCAGAACCATAACAACAACAACAACAATAATAATAAAGTTGAAAGGGACCTTGGAGGTCTTCTTGTCCTGCTCAGGCAGGAAACCCTATATCATTTCTGACAAATTGTTCTCCAGTCTCTTCTTAAAAACTTCCAGTGGTGGAGCATTCACAACTTCTGGAGACAGGTTGTTTTACTGATAAATTGTTCTCTCAGGAAATTTCTCCTTAGTTGTAGGTTGTTTCTCTCTTGATTAGTTTCCATCTATTGCTTCTTGTCCTGCCTTTGGGTGCTTTGGAGAATAGATTTGCTCCCTCTTCTTTGTGGCAGCCCCTGAGATATTGGAACACTGCTATCATGTCCCCCCCCTCATCCTTCTCTTCATTAAACTAGACATACCCAATTCCAGCAACTGTTCTTTATATGTTTTAGCCTCCAGTCCTCCAGTCATCTTTATTCCTCTTCTCTGTATTCTTGCTAGAGTCTCAACATCTTTTTTACATAGTGGTAACCAAATGATCACCACAATATGGATTAATGGTGTCACCACCATTGTAGATTAATGACCATGGTGAATGGATATGCTTAAGCATGGAGGACATATATACTTCATTATATAAAATATCTGAAATATGATGAGGTCTTTTCATCTTCACAATGTTCTACATTTAGGATATTTTAATCCTTCATGATGTAGATGATGAAGAGACAGTGTCCTTATTGCAGATGTTGGCCCATAATGGAAACAGACAGTAACCCTGTTCAGCCCTATCTAGTGTGCAGGCTTGTCACCGATCATAGCTTTGTCATCAAGAAGTGTCTAGCTAGCATGACAGCTTTGCTGTTTTGCATTTTTTCCCCTTTTGCTTTATCTCTTTTCTAAAAAAAATGCATTATTGCTGATACATTGCTTTTTGGCTTTGAACATAAATGGAAATTATTTGCAGTTTACTAAAACTAAAGGATTAAGAGATGTCGTTAATGAATACGAACAACTGAAACTATCACATACTCCCATAAGTTCCAGGGATGAGTACAATTTATTTTTAGTTCTAAGAATAATGAGGGTTTGTTTTCTTTTAACGAGCTGAATGGCAATGTCTCATGTATGTATGCTGAGAAGTATGTCCCATTATATTCAGTGTGATTTAATTTTGAGGAGCAGCACCCTTGCTGCCACACCATTTTTTAATTCCTGTTCTTGTAAATGTTCGAATTGCCTGACCAAGCAAGTATGCTTTGAGGAAGGAGTGGAGTCCTGGACCATCATCCTTCTGTGAAATTAGTTGCTGACAAAACCTCTGAATCAGGGGTCTTCAAACTTGGTAACTTTAAGACTTGTGGACTTCAACTCCTAGAATTCCTCAACCAGCCCTGGCTGGCTGAGGAATTCTGGGAGTTGAAGTCCACAAGTCTTAAAGTTGCCAAGTTTGAAGACCCCTGTTCTAAACCTTCTGAATAGAATCTTACATTCTGCACCACCTCTTCCTTCAAGAGTCTTAGTTTTTCTTTCCTTCCTACCTCTTCACTTCTTCTTGGAGGTAGCAGCCCTTGTATTAGTCAGAAGTTTAGAGACATCAAGCCTTCCCCTCTGTTGTTTAATTGTTTATAAGCCTGGCAAGCATTCTGACATAATTTATCTCTCAGCTGTTCAGTTGGAGCCCCCACTTTGTCTAAGCTTCTTTCAGTCAACAAGAAAACCCTGGTTAACTACACCTACATGAAAGTTAAAGCAATTTCACGCTCTATTGGCTTTTTATAGCAAACACTAATCCAGCATGCATTAATGTCAAAACCATCACAACTGCAGAGGTGCTACCTGTAAACAGGTCTGCAAAAACTGTTCACTTCCAATTTTCATAGCTCTTTTCATTCTTCCTGCTCCAACTAGCATCAACACAAGGTTCTTGGTTTGTTATCGTCTTTCTCAATCCTACTTTTTAGCATCTGTTTTGCAACCCAGGGGTTTGGGAATTAAATTAAACAGAGCCAAAACCCAGTCAGGGCATCTTCTAGGACACCTCCAAAGAGCCCCTCTAATAATTGCTATCCAATAAATAATATTTAATATGGCAGATCAAAAAACTTTTAAGACATTACTATCATGCTGCATAAATTATTTGTTTTTATCATATCATTCATAACCAGCTTTTTATATATGTGTAAAGGTAAATATTTAGCCCAGAGTAAATATGTTTCCAGAAAACAACTTGTACAGTAGGTCTCTTTCATAGGCTGACTCTGTATTTTTTCCTATACACTCAGGCCCTAGTCTGGATATCAACCCCAAAATCTTTGGCAGCCAGGGAACAGGTAATACTTAATTAAATACAGGTAATACTCACTTAATGACCCTAACTGGGACTGGCAATTCCACAGCTAGGTGAAGCGGTTGCTAAGTACCAAATTGTAGAAGATGACCAGGCTGAGCCAGAGGGAGGGGGGTCAAACACGTTGTAAGGACCCACCCCACTTTGCATCTTAAGAAGACAGAACTCTTGGAATAATTCTTCCAACAGGAATCCTTTATTAAGAGAAAATGGTTGCAGGCATGCTAGACAGGACTTGGGGTTCAAGCTCTTCCATTCAAGGTTTTAAGGGGTTCCCCAGTAGTCCCACCCAATCAACCCCCCTTCCAGTGATAGTTTCAAGTATCACAATTCCACCCCCTTTCTTCTTTCTTCCGTCTGAATGGAGACTTCAGGTAACTACATGAAAGGCAAGTATCCTGCTTTGTTATGATAGGTTCTCTAGTGCTAACGCTTTGATGTTACAATAAACACACATTCAGCATTCAGCTCTTTGAAGTGTACTGAAGGAAGTGAGGGCCATAAAGCCCCTTTGTTCTCCCCCTTCTCTCCCTCTTATGGCAGAATCCAAAGAAGGCAGAATTGGGAGTTTCTATATTTGATAATTAAAGATGAAATATGATTGGATTCTGACATCCGGCCCCTCTTAACAATAAGAGAGATCCACCTGAAAGAAAACACAAGTATAAAATTTTAGTTAGGCTTGTTAGGATACTCTGTGTGAAACTTCTTCAATAGCTTCGGGGCTCTGACATGACGTTTATGGACCCACTCATTTTGTGAGGGAGGGAGGTGTTTCCAGGCAACTAGGTACTGAGTTGCTCCATGATATCTCCTAGAGTCAAGGACTTCCTTTATTTCGAAGTGTTGTTCACCCTCCACCATGATTGGAGGTGGTGGGGGGGGGATTTTTGGCCGTAGAGGTGACTGATGCTCTCTTTTCAGCAAGCTGCAATGAAAAATTGGGTGTATTTGCCTGAGATTTTTGGGTAATTCTAAGTCTACTGTTACTGGATTTATGATTCTTTTAATTGGAAAAGGTCCTATATATTTTGGTCCAAGTTTTTTACAGGGCTGTAGGGACTTTATGTATTTTGTAGATAAGTACACCATTTCTCCTATAATGAATGGTGTAGGCTCAACCCTTTTTTTATCGGCTTGTGTTTTATATGCCTGCCTAGCTTCATCTAGTGCTTTTCTGACTATTGGCCAGGTGTTTTGTAATTTCTCCATCCATTCTTTCAGCGAGGGGATCGTTGGTTCGTTTGGGGTTAATTCTGGCATGGGGTTGAAACTTTGACCGGTGGCTATTTGAAAAGGAGTGTAACCTGTGCTGGAGTGGACTGCATTATTGTAGGCAACTTCTGCAAAAGGGAGTAAATCCGCCCACTCGGTCTGCTGGAAACTAAGAAAACATCTTAAATATTGCTTAAGTACGGAGTTCATTTTTTCAGCCCCCCCATTTCCTTGAGGGTGGTGGCTAGATGTCAGTCCCTGAGTGGTTCCTAAGAGGGATAAAAATTCCTTCCAAAATGCAGATGTAAATTGCACCCCCTGTCAGAGATGATGCGTTGGGGTGCCCCATGCAATCTGTAAATGTGTTGGATGAAAAGTTTTGCTAAGGCTTTTGCAGTGGGAATCTTTTGGCAAGGGATAAAGTGCACCTGTTTGGAAAACAAGTCCGTGACCGTCCAGACCACAGTATTCCCATTGCTTTCTGGCAATTCCACTATAAAATCCATGGCTATTTCTCTCCGGGGGGCTGAGGGACTTGCCACTGTTTGCAATAGTCCTGGCACTTTCCCTTGCAACCTCTTTGCCGTGGCACATTTTGGACAACTGGCTATATAACTTTCAATGTCCTTTTTCATGGATGGCCACCAAAATTGCCGTTTAATTAAATGTAAAGTTTAAGTTTATCAGTAAAGATAAGAATGTCGTCCAAGTAAACAAGGACCCCCTTAAACAGGTGCTCCCTTAGAACGTCATTGATTAATTGCATAAAGACTGCAGGGCCCCCTTGTAATCCAAATGGCAAGACTTTGAATTGATAGCACCCCATGGGCAGTTAAATGCAGTCTTCCATTCGTCCCCTTCCTTGATTCTCACGCGATAGTAAGCTTCCCTTAAGTCTAGTTTAGAAAAAATTTTCCCTTTCGATAGGTGTGACAGCATGTCTTTCATGAGGGGCAGCGGGTATAGGTTGCTTTCACTGATTGTATTCAGGGCCCTATAATCCACGCATAAACGTAAAGAGCCATCCTTCTTCTCTCTAAAAAGGACCGGGGCAGCCACTTTAGGCTTGGCTGGCTCAATGAAACCTCTCTCCAGGTTTTTTTTTATAAATCTTTCCATTTCCTCCTTCTCCTTTGGGCTCATGGAGTATAATCTGGGCTTCGGGAGTTTTGCCCCAGGCTTGAATTCAATGGTACAGTCTGTGGGTCGGTGGGGGGGAAGCTCATTCGCCCTCTCCTCACTGAAGACTTCAGCAAGGTCCCTATATTCCTCTGGTATTTCTGTTAATCTTTTTTCCTCTCCTATGGATGCTTTTTCTATTCTTGATTCTGGTAGCCTCCCTTGGGGTTTTAAGTCCATAGGGTCCCCCTTCGGGAATTTGATTTCTGTCGTCCTCCAATTTACCCAGGGGTTCCATTTTTTCAACCATTCCATCCCTAGAATCATTGGGCATTCCATACCTGGGGTCACCACAAACGTTAAGTCCTCTTCATGGTTGCCCAGGGAGAGATGTATTGGCAAAGTGGCTAGGGTAGCTGGCACCCCCCCTGCTATGGATCCATCTAGCTGGCCAAATGAGATTGGTTGTTCCAGTCTCCTGGATGGGATGCCCAGATTCCCCACTAGTGTTGGGCTAATGAGGCAGCGGGTACAGCCAGAGTCTATTAAGGCTTTCACCTTCACAGCTTCGGGCATGGGGGGGATTAATATAGTCACTGTTTTGAAGATGGGTGTGATGCATCCACTTACCAGGGGTTCGCCCTCCGAGCTGTCATCTGAGGCATCCACCGGCCCTGTGGTGTAGGCTGGAGTCCTTTCCCCTTGGTGAGCAGAGGTGGGGGTTTCTGCAATTTCCATCATTCTCATGGCCGTTTCTTTTGGCTTAGCTGAATACTTTCCGGGTTTGTTGATTGGGGATCTGTCTGGGTTGTGCTGGGGGGCCTTTGAGCGGCATTCTACAGCTCGATGCCCTTCTCTTCCGCACTTGAAACATCCCATTTGCTTCTTGGCTGTATCCGATGATTTCACCGGTTGGTGTGTCAGCTCAGGCGGGGGGCGGCTCCATTGTTTTCCTCGGCGGTGCCTCTTCAATATGTCGATCTCTGCTTCCTCTGCCAAGACGTACCATTCCTCAAGTCGATGTGGGTCCCCTCGGGGCAGGCAAGCATCATATAGATCATAGTTTAGTCCGTCTTTGAAATGGCCAAGGAGGATGTCTTCTGGCCAATTCAGTTTGCTGGCAATGGCCCGGAATTCTTGTGTATACTCAGCCACTGGGCGTTTGCCTTGCCTCATCGTTGTTATTCTTTCACGGGCTTTGCGATCAGCCAGGGGGTCTTCAAATCGTCTTCTCAAAGAGGACATGAAACGGTTGAAGTTACTGAGTTCTGGGGCATTGGAGTCATGCAAGTTCACTACCCAATCTGCAGCTGGTCCATCCAGGGCAGATTGCACGATCCGGATGCGGGCTTTGTCGCTGGGAATATCCTGCCCATATTCCTCCATGTAGCTGAGGACTTGGGTTAGGAAAAACCCCAAGCGTGTTGGCTCCCCTTTGAATTTCACTTCCAACGGTGGACGTCTTGGAATGGATCGGTGCCTCTGTTGTGGGTGGTAGTGCCTTCCGTCCAGATTGCCATCTGTGGTCCGGTAGGGGGTGGGAGCTCCTGGATCAGTAGATGTCCCTGGGGTTGCAGGTTCCATGTCCCCCTCGGTGTCTCTCCCTTTGCGGCTCCAGGAACTGGGGCGGCCGTAGGGTTCAGTATTCTCCTCTCCTAGGGAGCTGAGAGTTCTCTTCATCAGGTCAATAGCTTTCTCTAGGATCCAGTCTGAGTACGGTGCCCAGCTTCCTCCCTCTTCACTTGCGTGCAGGGATTTCTCCATCTCCTGCTTCCATTCTGGTTGCTTGGTCCCCCGTCTCAGGGTCACCTTTCTTGATTCCTTTCCCCACTCACTTTTCTTTCCAACGTCCATCGACCAGCGAGGCTTGTGGTCCTGTGTCTCCACCACTTCTTCTCCTGAGGAATCTGGCCTCTCGGATCCCAACATCTGGCAAGGTTCCAACTGGGTCAGCGGCTCTCTTTCCAGGGAGTTTTCCCCCTCTCTTGCTCCATTGTCTGACATGGTAAATTTTTGCAAAATCCCCCGGCAAGGGTCTTCCTTCCAGGTGGATTAATTTTGCAAGTCCTGTCTAATGTAAGGACCCACCCCACTTTGCATCTTAAGAAGACAGAACTCTTGGAATAATTCTTCCAACAGGAATCCTTTATTAAGAGAAAATGGTTGCAGGCATGCTAGACAGGACTTGGGGTTCAAGCTCTTCCATTCAAGGTTTTAAGGGGTTCCCCAGTAGTCCCACCCAATCAACCCCCCTTCCAGTGATAGTTTCAAGTATCACAATTCCACCCCCTTTCTTCTTTCTTCCGTCTGAATGGAGACTTCAGGTAACTACATGAAAGGCAAGTATCCTGCTTTGTTATGATAAGGTTCTCTAGTGCTAACGCTTTGATGTTACAATAAACACACATTCAGCATTCAGCTCTTTGAAGTGTACTGAAGGAAGTGAGGGCCATAAAGCCCCTTTGTTCTCCCCCTTCTCTCCCTCTTATGGCAGAATCCAAAGAAGGCAGAATTGGGAGTTTCTATATTTGATAATTAAAGATGAAATATGATTGGATTCTGACACACGTAATCAGTCTCGAGTGACATTGCACCCAGAATGATTTAAGCCCAGACCATTTTGAATTTTGTTGACCCTTATCTATTGCCTATTTGCTTTGACCATTAATAGTTCAGATTCTCGTAGAGAGCTTTAGCATACAATAAATCTATACTGCTCAAAAAAATAAAGGGAACACAAACCTATAGGATGTCTATAGGTTTGTGTTCCCTTTATTTTTGTGAGCAGTATATATTCTTTTGAACAGCTTGGACTCCTGATTTCCTGTGCTGGACACAAATCATTTAACTGTGACTATGCTTTCTGACTAGAAAGAGACAGGACTACTCAGTTTCACAACTCTGGCTGTTGTTTGCCTTCTAACTATTCCCCTACTCTTTGGAATGCTCTAGGGCAGGGATGTCAAACTGCCAGACTGCGGGCCGGACGCTTCATGAGGAAACCGCGCCCACTCCATTGCTGGCAATGGGGGAAAAGCTCTGATATGTCGTGTGATGTCACATGACGTCGTGAGTTTGACATGTCTGCTCTAGGTCCTGCTTACTGTCTTGTACACATCAAAAGCAATACAATCCTGTGAGAGTCTGGGGCTAGGAACTGCAGGTACACTATGCAGACAGCTTACAGTACTCTCTTGAAATCTCTTCTCCAATCTCTCCACTCTGTGAGATGGGGGGGGGGAAGCCCCTGATTTCTCTTCTTTGCCTGACCATTTTCCACTGCTGGTGTGATCGCATTGTCTTTGATGTGTAGAAGAACCAACAGCTTCCTCTATTGAAATCTCTTTCTCTTCAGTCTCTCTGCTCTGTGGGGAGGGAGAGGACAAAGTAGCAACGATGCTGCAGCCAAATATCTGCAAGAAACACCATTTGCGTGCAAACAGAATCTGATGGGAGCACAAAATAGACAAAGTAATAGAAAATGAAGAGGGGGAGATGGATGGTCCAGAAATAGGAAATATAAATAAATAAAAACCAAGAAGTTAAAGTGCTCTGGAGCTTTAGAATTCAAACAGACAAGTAACTGCAACACAACATCCCAGACTTAATAATTGTCAATAAGAAAGATAAAATTGTGGACATGACAGTCACTGGAGATGGCAAAATAGAAGAGAAAGAACTGGAGAAAATATAAAGACCTGCAAACAGAAATATGATGACAGTGGCAAAAGAAAGCAAATATCGTACTAACAATATTAGGCCCCTTGGTTGCAATACCAAAACAACTGGAGCATCACTTGAACACCATCAGCATCAACAAATTCACCACCAGTCAATTGAAAAAGGCAGCTTTACTTGGAGCAGCTTACATCCTGCTCTAATATCTCTAACATCATAAAACAACAAAATCAGCCTATCTCAGGTCCTTGGGAAGGGCTTGTTTGGTGGATAAAAATGCCAAATCCAGTGCAAACATCTGGCTGCACAATCAACCATAATAATAATAATATAAATTTGTATGACACCCAGTTCTCAAGAGTGTCTCACAATCAAAGAAATTACAATAAAATCAATTATTTTTAATCATAATGTTAGGAAGTTCATTTAATAATACAAGTGTCAGATTGCCTGGTACATGAAATCAGCTCCAAAGAAAATATGTCTAGCTTAGTGCCTACATTTGCCTGATTTATTCAGATATGCCTTTTCCTGTTCATGTAAGAGAGAAAACAAACGCAGAAATCAGAACAAGGATTTAACAAAACATTTATGTAATCCAAATTGTGCTATTTTTTCCTGTATAAAGTCAAAACATTTATTAACTGTAAATGTTTTAAACCTAAATCTGGGAATCAAACATTACCTTAGTCTCTTCCAAAATTTTATTCAGCTTTTAATCACTCACAAATGGATAAAATGCTCTGTGTGCTTCGGATGGAACAGATAAATAAAGCTACATTTGGCTTGTACTTTAAAATATGTTCGGAAAATAAACTTCTAGGGAAGAAATAAACATAAGAAAATATTAGAACAGTAAAACTTGATACATCTAGAATCCATCCAAGTTAGTTTTCTGCTTACAATAGTGCTTAACCAGGAAAGGATACTGCCAAGGATAGCCAGCAGTGGCCCATAAATTGGGATGGTAGATCAAAGATTATTGATACACCAATGCAGTTTGAAACCTCATGTTGTCAGAGAAATCTGGAAGCCTCTTATGTTTTGGAGGAACAGATTGTTTTTCATTTGCTCCAACAATGATATTACCATAGTGAATGATGTTTGACTAAAACAGCTGGATCAAGCATTGAAGAGGAAGAATGAAACAAATTCTCTTAATGCCCAAAGGTAATTAAGTTTTGAATGGATACGTGTAATGTTTCTGCAAAACTGTGATATGGTTAGGTCCTGAGATGGTGTCTTTTTTATTTCCGTTCCCAGATGACTACTCAGAATATGTAAATTTAGGGCCTTCATGCCTGAAATCATGCTTGAATGAGATCTGGTGCAAAAGAGATAAACATTTGTTGGTTTGAATTTATAGTCAGCTCTCATCAATTGAATTTACAATTCATAAAATAATATGCAGACTAGCAGGTTTTCACTGTTTTGTAAATCACAATGTCATAGTGTTATGATTGCCCACAATGCGTGTTCTCTCATTCCCTAGAAGATCTGCACAAAGCAACACTAAAGGTGATCGCCTGAATAGCTGAATTGGATACCCAGTTATGAGGCCACTGCTGTACTCCCATAGAGGTTTTACTTATAATTACGTGGATTGTGTATATGTGTTTTGTTCTCTTCTGTTGTGTTTCATCATATGACTAATAATAATAACAGTATTTATGTGTATGCTAAAAGGCACTGCTATAACTCTTGCCTTGAAACAGAGGTTTCCTTATGTTCCCCACCCACCCCCCAAAAACACAACCCCCCCCCAAATTCTAATTACTGGTTTTTTTCCTAAGTTTTCTTTCTTTTTCAAGTAAGTGTGGTGGTAAATTGTATTACTACAATTTGTATTGGCAGTTCCCTCCCTCCCATCCAGGACATAGCACAGAAGCGTTGCCTGAGCAGGATCCATAAGATCATCTGGGACACTACACATCCTCTTCACGACCTGTTTTCTTTGCTACCTTCTGGGAGGAGGCTTCGTGGTATCTGTAGGAGAACATCCAGATTCAGCCATAGTTTCATTCCATACAGCATTAACTTTGTGAACTCTCAAGCTTCCTCCTTCCGTTATATATTCAAGTTGGAGAGTATTTAATATTTATTTGTTATGTATATGTAGGGCTGTGAGTCTATACATATGATGTACATAGTATCTTTAGGTGTGTGTCTTGTTATGTGTTTCACTTTGAGAGCGGGCAACTAAATTTCATTTTTGATATGTGCCATTGCACCCACAGTAAAAAAATGATAATAAAGGTTATCTTATCTTATCTTATCTTATCTTATCTTATCTTATCTTATCTATCTTGTCTTATCTTATCTTATCTTATCTTATCTTATCTTATCTTATCTTATCTTATCTTATCTTACCGAACTTACCAGAGGGAAAAAAGTTTTACTCCCAACTCCCAAACAGCTTGTAAGTGTGCCACTGTATGCATTTAATAATTAAAGCAAGTAAGCTGAGGGAGAAGTAGGATGGTTATAAAGAAAAATATTAACGTAAGCAATAGTAATGTTTCTGCTGAGTTTTTTTTTTTTAAAGGAACCTTCTACTTACAGGGGCAAGATTATAACCACTCTGCTATTGCAACATCATGGTAAAAGGCAGGGGGTGGTTCATAAAGTGTTTAGAAAGGAATACAGTAGTAAAAAAGGATTAGGTGTGATTGTGGTTGTGTGTATTTCAACTTAACAATTGTGTTAATGATGTAGGGACTAAATACTTTGCAACCTGCTACAAAAGTGCCTCAATCCAGATGGGATTTTTGTAAGCTGATTTAGAGTCAAGGAAACATGAGCATAAGACAAGAGCATCTTAATTTACGTACTCTTAGTAGAGCTTTTAATGAGGTACTTTTGCAAAAGGCAACAGCATTCCTCTTTGAGTCATTACATCAGATACATCTTTAGCAAAACTGTACTCAAATGTTCCTGCATGTGTGAGTGTGCATAGTCACTTTGCTTTCTTCCCACTAAGTTGCAAAGTACTTCTTTGCAAATTCAGCCCTAATACTAATATAATTTGATAGTACAAGTGGTTACGATATGGTATATTGATTAGTACTGGCTATCTTTCAAAAATAATGTAAATGAGTGCTTCAGGCATGGATATAGTGCTCTTTCAGTATTGATCAAACTGGGCCATTTATTTATAGTTTTTAAGAGTCATATTTATTTTAATGAGTGGATTTCTTAAAGCAATAGCATCGTCACTAAGAAACCTGAAAAAAGTCAGGCTTCTTTAAGACAAACCAGAGTGGTGCTGGACTTGCAACAGGTCTGAAGCATTTATCTGGAATTATTTCAAAGCTCCTATATATGAAGCTATGCTAGTGTTCTTCAACCAAGTGTGCTCCAGATGTGTTTTGACTACTGTTCCCACTCCCCAAACTGCCACTGTAGTACCTTGAAAAAGACTATTTATTGCTTCTGCCCAAATGAATGTCACAAGAAGCATTTATGCTTATTTAACTGACAATTGGTTTTGATTATTATTGTTTCCTTGAGTTACAACACTTTTCTTTAGTGCGCTTAGACAGATTAGAAAAAGTTATCCAAATTAGATGCCTTTGTATAAAACTGTCATTGAAACATAAATAGTCCTTACTTACCAACCATTTATTCAATGACTGTTTGAAGTTATGATGATGGTGAAAAATAACTGTATGGCCCATTTACAACTTGCAGTGTCCCACAAGTTGAATGATCACAATTAGAGTCAGTATACATTGGCCTGTAGTAGTAGTAGTAAAGTTGGAAGGGACCTTGGAGGTCATCTAGTCCAACCCCCTGCTCAGGCAGGAAACCCTACACCATTTCGGACAAATGGCTGTCCAGTCTCTTCTTAAAAACTTCCAGTGTTGGAGCATTTACTGCTTCTGGAGGCAGGCTGTTCCACTGATTAATTGTTCTCACTGTCAGGAAGTTTCTCCTTAGTTCTAGGTTGCTTCTCTCCTTGATTAGTTTCCACCCGTTGCTTCTTGTCCTGCCTTCAGGTGCTTTGGAAAATAGCTTAATTCCCTCTTCTTTATGGCAGCCCCTGAGATATTGGAATACTGCTATCATGTCCCCCCTTGTCCTTCTCTTCGTTAAACTAGACATACCCAATTCTAGCAACCGTTCCTTATATGTTTTAGCCTCCAGTCCCCTAATCATCTTTGTTGCTCTTCTCTGTACTCTTTCTAGAGTCTCAACATCTTTTTTACATCGTGGTGACCAAAACTGGATGCAGTATTCCAAGTGTGGCCTTACCAAGGCATTGTAGAGTGGCATTAATACTTCATGTGATCTTGATTCTATCCCTCTGTTAATGCAGCCTAGCACTGTGTTGGCCTTTTTGGCTGGCCTGCTTTTTTTTCTCCCCTCCCTTGGATAGCAGAGAGTTTGGAGAGGAAGGGATTGCTAAAGTGTGAGCCATTTGCTCTTCCACGCACCAAGAACAATTGTCAACAAAATTCATAAGGTTTCTTTAACACTTCTGATAAGGAGCACAGTGGCTCATGTGGTTGGAATACTGAGCTGACAATCAGCAGGCTCGTGTTCAAAATCCGGTTGCCACCTAATGGGGTAAGCTCCCATCTCTTACTCCAATTCCTGCTGACCCAGCATTTCAAAAGTGGGCAACGATAGGTAGGTAGGTAGGTAGATGGGTGGTGGGTAGGTAGGTAAATAGATAGATGGATGGATAGATAGATAGATAGATAGATAGATAGATAGATAGATAGATAGATAGATAGATAGATAGATACCCGTTTGGTGGGCAACTTAAAGCAACACGACAGGAGCCCCCAACTGGGTGTCCCCTGGCAACAGTGATGTAACCAGCTAATCCTCTCAACCCTGAAGGGCTTCAGTGCTCCCAACATGAATGTAGTAATACTTCTGATGTTAATCAACTTCCTGTGTGTTTTTTATCAGCTTTTCCTTCTATATCCTTCATGTATTAACCATATGTTGGCTTGTTCTTTGAATTAATAAATTGGTTTTAATTGTTTATTTTCTATATTCAGCCTTTTCCTTGAGCTTTCCTTGATTGACTAACTTCAGCAAGGACTCTTGGCTTTTCTTAATGTAGTCACTCTGATCATGCTTTTCTCTGTCCACAGTTTGATTCACCTATAGGAGAACTCTATTCCATCAGCTCTTGATAAATACAGCTGTCAATATCATTTTTTTGGGTGCAAAGCATGGTGCATTGTTGTTACTTTTCTGTTCTTCCAATCCAGATTATCAAATTCCATATGGTACCAGTTAACTATTCCTGCTGAATATCAAATAATAGGGTTTGCAAAGGTACTAACTGCTTTAATGATGCTTCCACCATTTAGCCTTGATTGTAAATGTTTTCAAACTCATTTGATATATTTGGTAAAAGTATTTTCTTTGACTTGATTCTTATTGAATCTTATTTATAAATTTAATAAAATTTATAATTGCATTAATCTAATTATAATAGTTTAATTTTTATTTCTTGACATGATTATTATTGGTTGGCCACACAGTCAATCAGATGTTTATACTGGATTTTATTATTTATTATTTTATTTTATTTTATTATTATAAATGTCACAGTCATTTCAAGGCAAAGTTCATTACTGATTCATGCTATGACTCATATTATTCTCCTGTTCAAACACCTAGTTAAGAGAATGAACTGTAGGCAATTCCTGTGAAATAAAAATATGGTCAGCAGCAGCATTATCATTAGAGTGATCAGATCTTTTTGCAGTTGATTAAATACAGAGAGTAGACAACAATGCAACTCCTGAATGTTGGCACTATTACACTGCAGTGGGAACGAAAGCTTTCAGTCTCACGTCTCAGATACAAATCTATTCTCTGGGGTGGGGAGGAGAGAGAAATCGAAAACTTGCTTAGTAGTAGTAGTAGTAGTAGTAGTAGTAGTAGTAGTAGTAGTAGTAGTAGTAGTAAAGTTGGAAAGGACCTTGGAGGTCATGGAGTCCAATCCCCTGCTCAGGCAGGAAACCCTATACCATTTCAGACAAATGGCTGTCCTTTTTTTTTTTTTTTAAGAGAGAGAGAAATTGAAAACTGTTATTTCTGTGTGGATCATAGTTCATATATATTTTAGGTTTTTTTATGCACATAATCTTTGGGGTTTTTTGTAATATGTTATTGATTTTCTAATTTTACATTTAAGTATTTAAAAAGCAATGTAGTGGCTGGGTTAATCTATAATTCAATAACATACAAAAATCTTTAATACAAATCTCAAGCTACCACATCAAGTATTTCCTTTCTTTTTCCCTTAGTATCTACTGTCTCATATTTGAATTAATACAATTCTTATTATATCAATTAAGTAAAAATAGCATTGTTACATTTATCAATAAATTTTTAGCTTATACATATCCTACTTGCTTTAACATTCAATCTTTATAGACAATCAATGTCCTGTTGTTAGTTTTTCCCAATTTTTAGTTTCCCGTCAATATTTAAATTTAATATTTGATATTTATAATTTCCAAGTTTTAGGTAATCAAAGTTTCCTTTATCACAATTCATAACAAAGTCTTATATTCAAGATACACATATTATTTATTTGAGTATATTCTATTTCCCACCATCTTACATCATCTAGTTAATAATATAGTATAACATGCTTATTTTCAACTAATTTCCAAATGTCTTAAATTTAATGACCAAAATTTGCCCTATTTCAATATCAAATATTTCCTCTCTTTTTCCCTTAATATCTACCGTCTCATATTTAAGCTAATACAGTTCTTATTATATCAACTAAGTGAAAACATGTTTATTACATTTATCAATAAAATTTTAGCTTATACATATCCTAATTACTTTTACATTCAATCTTTATAGACAATCAATATCCTATTTATTTTTAATTTCCAATCAATATTCAAATTTAACTTTTGATATTTAGACTTCCAAGTTTTAATTGACCAAAATTTTCTTTACCTCAATTCATAACAAAATCTAGTATTCAAAATAAGTATCTTGTCTATTTGAGTATATTCTATTTTAATTAGTAATATAAAATCCTTTCTAATAAATCAAAACCCCAATTTTCTTCAGCCTTATTCTGGTTTTCTTCCTTTGCCAGCTCACCTTCCATGTCAGTGCTTTTAAGTCATCAAATAGATCTCCCTCTGTTGTTATATATATTATTTGAAATAAAAGAGACCATCCAGTTGCCATTTTTTTTGGAAGGGCTAATGACTCATCTCTCTATTATTCCAGATCCCCATAGTTGTCCTGATATGTTTGTCTTCCCTTCAGTCTGTTCTTCTTCTTGCTCCTCAAGTTTCTTCTGGTTTATATAGAAAGCCTTTTCCATTTTCAGTGTTGTCAGTCCCTTTTCTGGATTTTCCATTGACTTTATTTGTTGGTCAGTTGAATCCTCTATCATAGTATTTAATTGTTCCACTTCTTCTGTTATCTTCTGCGTAGTTGATTCTTTAATTGTAGTCAAAATTTGAGTTCGTATATCTAGGCTGACATCTTGTTCTTTTCTGTAGCATCTTATTTCATCACAAGCTGAAAGAATAGTTTTTTCATGTATTGCTTTCAACATAAAAAGAATCTGTTCCTGGTCTTCATCCATATTCTCTTAATGGTGTGTTAAATTGAGAGCTTTAAAGTCAGAGAATGAAACTAACTTTATAACTGAGTATAGAACACAGCTGAGCTTCTCACAGCTGATATTTATCAAGGTTGAAAAAATCTTATCGGTAGTCTGGGCTTCAAGCCAAGTCTCCTTTAGACAATAACAAGTTGTAATATCAAACCTGGCCACAAGATGTCACCAGTGCCATTTAAGGTTTTTTAAGTCCAAAATTTTTATAATCCTTTTTCCATTTTTATTTCTTTTTTGTAAATAAAAACCCAAGTCTTCAGTAAAGATAAGAAATCTTTTGGTCCCCAAATTTTAGAAGCATCTAAATCCAGTTAAGTTAGGGTTATTCTTTCAGTGTTTTAACTCCCCTGGATAGTCAATCACCGCTATTCTTAGAGGATGGGATAGAAGTTCCCTTCCCTCTCTCCTCACGGGGGGGGGGGAAGGGAAGATACTTTGTGTAGCTTTTACAGGAAAAGAAAATACTTAGGATTGAAGAGAGGTTCAGATCTCATCCAGTCTCATCTGCGCTGCTTTAGAAGTGCCTGGTGGTAAGTTTGACTTCGGCTGTCTGCAGCCTAGTGACGAGCCATATTTCTATGGCCAGTCTTTAATCTGCTGGTTTGGAGGGCTGCCCCGGATCGAGCAGAAAGGCTACCAGCCTCCTGCGATCAAGTGGGGGTTTCCTCCTTGCTTGTTGCCCCTACAGGGTGACTCTCAACCCTTTCCAGGGTCCCCCAGCAGAGCGAAACCAAATGCGGAATACAGAGCTCGCCTTTCAGCATCTGCGGCAGCCATGATGGCAAACCAGTATATGCTTTCCTGAAGAAGCTGATTCTATTTTTGGTTTCTGTCCTGATGGTTCTGTTATAAATAAATGAATGCAAATATTCATATGCATATTGTTGCATTCTCCAGTCTCCTTTTATGATTTCATAACTGGCCAAATCAAAGAAAACCACAATCAACAAAGTTGAAAGCTTCCAGGAAACAATCCTAAGAAACATCTGACTGGAAGGAGATATTGCTGGAATTCAGTGTGGTTCACTTTCCTATATAATACTGCATTCCTGTTTAGCTCAGTAAACTTTGCAACCCCTAAAAATGTGATATTCAGAAAAATGCTTTGTTCCCCAAACAATAATCTCATCGGTGGCAGAAAATAATTTGTTTTCCTAGCTTTATTTGTTGTTCTACAAAGCACTGGAGAATTACCTTCAAAATTTCCTGATGTAGCATGAGTTATCATACAGTGTTTCTCAACCTTGGAAATTTTAAGATGCATGGACGTCAGTTCCCAGAATTTTCCAGCCATCAATCTGAAATTGAAATACACATATCTTAAAGTTGCCATGGTTGAGTAAAAATGATATAGACCACACTGGGCTGTGACAAGAAATGAATCAATTAAACATTCATGTATGGGTTCTGTTGCCTTTAATTTAGTGTCTTTCATTGACTAGATGCAGACAAAATCATGAGAAAGTTAAGCCAATCCTAAATCTTTGTAGTTCCTTGTAGGGCTATGGAACTGAATACATCATGATGTATTCTGCTAAGATGCCTAGTACTGTTTTTCCAAAGTTATAGCTCTGTGTGGTTTCTGTGTTGTTTAGGCTGCACATCTTATGCTGACTTACTTGGAAATAAGTATCATTAGCTTCAATAAGTTTGACTTCTGAATAGACATGTGGAATGATTGAAAGCATGTGGAAATGAGAATGGGGTATTTTTCTTTGGGGGTTGTATTAGTAATTCAAAAATATTCCTAGCGATGATATATTTCTCATGTAAGCATTCACACTGAGTATCTGCTGAGAGTGTTGACAATTCTTTAAAAAAAAACCAAAAAAAACAGCAATCCTCATTTTTAATTGCAACAACCATCCTCATTCCCTTATCATTATTCCTAGGTGGCTTGGGGCTATGAAAATTCATACCAATTACAGCTCCCTTATTAACTAAAATCTGTTAGAAGCATCCTGCAGCACAAACCATTAAAAGACTGAAAAGCAGAAAGGAAGTAAATTATTCCGAGATTTGGGGAAGTATAAATAATGATTGCTTGTTCGCAATAGATGCCAATTATTTTGATATCCTTGTCTTTGATGTTCTGTAGGTATACCTCTAACTGCAGAAAAGTGGCAGCTTACTACAGACTGCAAAGCAGCAGAGGAACTAAGAAGGGGCAATCCAAGCAAAAGAAAGCAATGCAACTTCAAAGAACTGTCCATTTTGCACACCCCCAAGACTAGATTATCTTCTAACTCAGAGCTCCCCAACCTTTCTGGGTTGGCAGCCCAGTGGAAAACGGAGGGACAGGCACCCTTATGCATTCATGCGCGCTCTGCAAATGGGGCTGCTAGCGCCGGCGCGTGGCTCAGTGAGAGGCTCACTGCTCAATTAGTGCCAGCAAGAGCCTTGTGGCTTGACTAGCACTGGCAAGAGGCTTGTGGCTCAGCTAGTGCTGGCATGTGGCTCATGGCTTGGCTAGCGCTGGAGAGACGGCTCACAGCTCACCCCCTTAGGAGATGGGGTTCTCCTAGTTCCATGTTTCAGTAATTGTCTTCAAGCCTGGAATTCTATTGCAATAAGACTTGGCTTATGCTAGATCAGGCTTCTCATGTCTGTTATTTAAGAGATTTCTAGAAAAGGGTCAAGGTGTAGGAGAGGCATTAACCAGCAGTTTCACTGATTGATTGATATATATACACGCCCTAAACTGCACCAAGCCCTTTATAATCTGTAACTGGTACAATTGTAGCCATTTTTTTAATCCTAATGTGTGCATCACTTATTTATTGCTGCACCTTCTTCCTCACTAAGCCCTCTATGCCTCATTAAGCACTTTCAGTGCAAGCCAAATTTAATAGATAACATCAGCTCTCTGCCGCTGCACACTTCATGTGCTGATACTTCATGTGCATCTTTCTGACAAAAAAAATATATGAAGCAGTCTTGTGAAATGGGCAATGCGACAGGCACTAACACCAAAGCTGTACTGCAATCCTTCCAAATTAAAAGAAGCACCCGCCCCCCCCCTTTTCTCTGGGATTCCTACAAACAGAGATTATGAAGCTCATCAGGCAGAGTGCCATTGCTGTACTGAACCTGGTATCTTGAACCCCATAAAACATGAAGAGGAAGCGTTACGAATGGGGGGGAACGTGGTTTATACAGATAGTCCTCGACTTACAACCACAACTGAGCCCAAAATTTCGATTGCTACGAGAGTTGTTAAGTGAAGTTTGCCCCATTTTATGACCTTTCTTGCCAAAGTTGCTAAGTGAATCAGTGCAGTTGTTACATTAGTAATACAGTTGTTAAATGAATCTGGGTTGCCCATTGACTTTGCTTGACAGAAGGTCACAAAAGAAGATCACATGAGCCCGGGACCCTGCAACCATCATATAAATATGAGCCAGCTGCCAAGGGTCTGAATTTTGATCATAACAATCATAAGAGTGAAAAATAGTCTTAAGTCATTTTTAGTACAGCTGTAAGTTTGCGTAGTCACTAAATGAATGGCTGTAAGTTGAACACAACCTTGTATGTATAGACCAGTGATGGCGAATCTTTTAGAGGCCGAGTGCCCAAAAACCAACCCGCCCCCACTCCACCCGCCCACTCCTGCCCTGCTCCACCCTCACCCCGCCCACCCTCAGGGCCATCCACGGCATGCCGCAGATCGCCCAGGCAGCCCTACAGCACCATGGTGGCCACGCCCTCCACCCGCATCCCGCAGCATCATCTGCTGCCCAGCTGCCATGTGCTTGGCTGTGCAGCTCTGCACAGGCCGCACCCCAGGGTGACTCTTCTCCAGGGGGGCTGCTGGTGAGAAGGGGGCTACAGGGGGAGGCAGGACTGGGGCAACAGTGTGCGTGCCCACAGAGAGGGTTCTGAGTGCCGCCTCTGGCACTGGTGCCATAGGTTCGCCACCACTGGTATAGACCATATGCACACAAGAACTCTAGGAATACATTCCTCCAACAATGGCTTCTAACCATGTTTATTTTGAGGACTTGCACTTTTTTTTACTTGCAACTATGTTGGCTCAGAAGACTTAAAGTGACCTTACAGGAACAATCATACGTGAAGAAAAGACTAGAGATAGGCAAAATAGCATCAGAGAGACTCTCTTGTGTCACCTCATCAGCAAAGACAACAGGATTCCAAACCACACTAATTACTTTCTAGCATCTACTCTTTTACTCATAGCTCTGAAAGTGGAGGGAACCGCACATGTCAAGAGTTCATGTTCATACACTATGAGGTAGGATACCAGCCCACTGGAGTTACTTGGGTGTGGAAAAGTGAAAACGAATAGGCTTTGCCCATTTCACTTTTGTCACTGCAAACACTTACATATTTGAAGAGAGCTTAAGAAGGAACAAACTGCAACCTGCACTCGTGTGGTAATTACAGATATGGGAATTTCTGTTTTCTTAAAGCAGGTTCATTTGTTTGCTGTTTCTGAGCCATTAAACACCTTATTGACCGGTTTAGTTGAGCTGCACAACCAATGTATGTTCTCCCCATTTAGCAAAGTGATATACTAGAAACAGTGTTCTGGAGTAACGGTAATAACAGCTTGGGAAATGGTGCCATCTCACAAGTGTGTACTTTATATCGTTTAATAAGGAAGTGGTTGCAAATTGAACTGTATCAATCGTATGAAGTGAAGGCGTCATGGCAGCAAAGAAGAGTTTGGTTTATTAGGCTTCAATTCAGACTGGGCCTCCCATTGTGAGCCAAGCAGGAGAGGTTTCTTTTTAATTCCAGTCTCTGTTCCACCTCCAACAGGTCAAAGAACAGAACTGGACAAACAGAATGGAAAGGAACGTTTTATTGAAGCTTTGCCAGCCAGCAGCACAAGACCTATTGCCCAGGGGGATATGAAAACATTTCAAAAGGCTTAAGCATCCCTTGTAATCAGGGGTCCTCATCACGTACAGGTAGTTTTTGACTTAACGATCATAATTGGTGCTAGGACTTCTGTCTCTAAGTGATGTGGACATTAAGTGAGTCATCACGGGGCCAAACCCAATTTTACAACTTTTTTGCCATGGTTGTTAAGCAAATCACATGGTCGCTAAGCAAATCTGGCTTCCTCCATTGACTTTGCTTCTCAGAAGCCAGCGGGGAAGGTCAGAAATGGCAATCATGTCACCCTGAGACACTGCAACCATTATAAATACATGCTGGTTGCTAAGCCCCCAAGTTGTGATCACATGACTGGGGGGGGACACCGCCAGGGTTGTAAGTGCAAGGACCAGTCATAAGTAACTCCTTTCAGCACTGTTATAATTTTGAACGGTCCCTAAATGAATGGTCGTATGCTGGGGACTACCTATATATTTAAGGAGTAGGATGTGTTACTACACTTCTGAGAATACAGACTGGACCAGAAATTGGAGAAAAGAAGCAAAGAGAAACTGGTGACATTTATCTGGGAATGGTCTCTAAACACAATGGGATTCCTCCTGTGCAGCAGAAGATAAAGGCTGGCAGAGCAGTGTCTAGGGACTGCAATCTCCCACCCTATCATTCCCCCACCCTCCACCCCCTTTATGGAGAGCAAATGGCTCACATCAGGCAGCAAGCAGCTCCATTGCTGATAACACATCTGGTAAGAGAATGGAGATGAGAAACTGAAAGATTGGCAAGCTTAAAAGAAAACATTTGGAGAAGGAACATGTTTGGTTCAGCTGCTTGAAAGACAGGAGTTGTTTACTAAAAAAAACCCAAAAAACAGCCAAAGAACAGAAAAAAGGAATGAACGGAACATATTTAAATGTAAATCACTCATACTATTATGAGGTAGGAGCTTTAGAGGATTTGACAGAGAGTAGGAAGAGAGAGAACTGGGCTCTTGAACCTTCTCTAATGTGATTTAGTGGGTCAGAATATAGCAAGAATGCTTTATCGGGCATGTGGATGGGTTTGGCTGGCAGTTTAGGTTTCCGCATTTTCCAGGTGACTTACGGGGAGATGGAACCGAGGATGTTCAGGAAATGAGTTGGGCATCATTTCTGCATTAGTGTGATAACTATACAAACAAATCCAGATGCCCACTTTTCATCTCATGTGGGAGGCATGCCTCATTGGTTGATCGCTGCATGAAAAACAAAGATAAGCATTAGCTATAATTGCAGAGAGGTGTTTACTCGGCTACAATTAAGGGACTGCCAGTGTTTCTATTAACCTTTATGTTGCTGGTATTTTCCAGTTCTCTATCTGTATGTAGAAAAGTAGATGAGTAAAAATATCCCTGGCCTACAGCGGCATTCTTAAACACACTTATTAGTGAGTAAATCTTACTGAATCCAGTAAGGACAGATACTTTGATGAAAGCCAGCATAACATTGAATAGAGAGTCCATACAAAAGTGTCTTATGATTCTCCAAAGGTGGGATATAGATAATAAACGAGTTAGCATCCCCTCCTAAAGTCAGAGCAAATAACACACTGTGCTAAAAAATCAATTTGGTGCCAAAGAAAGTCAAAAGTCTGCTCCACAAAATGAATCCAGTTCTGAGTTTTAAAAAAAATCAGTCTCAAAAAATCTGGCATATGACCTCCTGTCTCAGTCTGTATACCCTTTCCTTAATTGCCTACCTTTATTTAAAATAGATTCAAATCCTCATAACTCTAACCCTAAAATCTTTGCATCTAATCCACTACAAATATCATGGGGATCTGAGATGTACATGAGCACGTTCATTTTTCCAGACGCTGTTGAAACCCAATCATCCAGTATGGTCAGTGTGGGAGAATGGTGAGACTTGTCAAATGGCAATATGTGGAAGGCCCTAGATAGATTCCCCAGTCCTGAAATTAGCACTGTAAATGCTTTCAATCATTTTCATTGCTCACGAACATGGCAGTATTTCAACACTCATCTGGACACATCTAATACCATATTATGGATTTTGCACTAGCATCTGAGTCATCTTATTTATACGCAGCTAGATCAAGAACAAATTTGTACACAAAATCAGCTATCTGGATTTACCCTTTCTCTAGAGCAGTGGTTCTCAACCTTTCTAATGCCGCGACCCCATAATACAGTTCCCCATGTTGTGGTGACCCCCAACCACTTATACATCACCGGGTGCCAGGGGCGTGGCCAAAGAAAAGGAGGAAAAAATGGCAGACAGCCTTGTTTGGCGACCCCAAATGGGGTCCCGACCCACAGGTTGAGAACCACTGCTCTAGAGAGATGAACAAATCCTGTGGATACAGCCAAACAAACTCTTGGACTAGAACAAAATGTTTGTGAGTTCTGACTTTATCCATGAAGTTCATCCTTGTGAAAGTTAATCTCTTTCTGAAGAGATCTTATCCTGACCTCATCCATGCAATTCAGACTGGAGCTGAATTACACCTCCTGGAATATTATAATGGTATTCCCAGCTCAAAAAGTATTATACTGCATTGAAAAATCAGAATTTTAAGACAAAACAGATAGATAATTTTACAATGTATAATGTTTTTTAAATTTGATGTACGTGTTTTTTTAAAAAATAAAAGATTAATACTGAAGTGAGATAGAACAATTTTATGATTAAACACTTGACAAAGTGATGTTGGATACAAATGCATGGTTCTGCTCAATGCAAGCTAGGCAAGATGAATAGGATGCCCAGGCTTAATGATTTTCCACTTTGTGTAACATCAGCTCCTGATGCAAAAAAGATGTTGAGACTCTAGAAAAGAAGACCAACATGGATGATTACGGGACTGGAGTTTAAAATATATGAACCCTTGCATAACCCTTGGTTATGTCTAGTTTAATGAAAAGAAGGACTTGGGGTGACATGATAGCAGTGTTCCACTATCTAAGGGGCTGCCACAGAGAAGAGGGGGTCAACCTATTCTTCAAAGCATCAGAAGGCAGAACAAGAAGCAATGGATGGAAACTAATCAAGCAGAGAAGCACCCTAGAAATAAGGAGAAAATTCCTGACAATTAGAATAATTAACTAGTGGAACAACTTGCCTCCAGAAGTTGTAGGTATTCCATTACTAGAGGTTTTTAAGAAGAGATTGGACAGCCATTTTTCTGGAATAGTGTAGGATCTCCTGCTTGAGCAAGGGATTGGACTAGAGAACCTCCAAGGTCCCTTCTAACTCTATTATTTTTGTTAGTTATTCTTCCAGGATATGCCATTCAGGGCTTTTTTTGTCATAGAACACCCAGAACGGAGTTCCAGCACCTTTTTGGGATGGAACTGTGTAGGGTAGGCAAAGCGGGTTGTATGACATGTGTGAGTTCCAGCACAGACTTGGAGAAATGAAAGGGGCATTTGGACCACTGCGTTCAACCTCCGCTCCATGCAGAAATCCAATTAAAGCATCCTTGACAGATGGCTCTCCAGCTGACTGAACATATCCAATGAAGAGCAGCATATCACTTTTCTGAGTAATTGATTTCATTGTCAAACTGCTATTACTATTAGGACATTTTTCTCAACATGCATCGGGATCTGCTTCCCTGTAACTTAATGATTTAAGTTATATTATGTAACTTAAATCTATCTGTGAAGTTCTTGGTGCTCTCTGAGCTTTGCTTTTTTTTCTGAAGAAGTTTCATTGCCTGACAAGGTAACATCATCAGTGTAAATGAGTGTGGGGTTTTCTCCATATACAGTAGCTTGTCCTGCCAGTAGTTTCCTTCTTGGTGGTTCCTTGATTAGAAAGTTATATCCTGCCTGATTGTTTGTATAGTGTTGTTCCTGTTTCTTTGAATGTTGGTTGGTGGAAATGCTGTATTCTAGTCTGTCTCTTTGTTTTCCACTAATTTCCCTAGCATTTTTGACTTTGCCTTGGTCTACGTTAAGGTGACCAACCGTCCTTCTTTAGGGAGGACAGTCCTCCTTTTGTAAGTTCTGTCCTCCCTTGAAAAGTGTCCTCCTACACGTCCTCCTTTTCGATATTTGAAGACTAATCTGCAGGGCTTTTTTTTCCCTCATAGAATGCTCAGAACGGCGTTCCGGCATCTTTTTTTGATGGTTTTTTTTTCAACTTTTGCATGAGCTGTGCTACTCCCACTATTGGCTTTCGAAAGCCAATAGGAATTGCTGCTGAACGCGCCAAAACACCCGGCTGGCAAACTTTGCACATGCAAATTGTCTCTATTATTGTTGCAATGAATAAAATGTTTCTTTTATTTACGATATTTTTTCTTCAATTTATTTGTGTCCTCCTTTTCATTGTAAAAAGGTTGGTCACCTTATCTAAGTGCTAATAGTTTCCCAGCTGAAATTGTAGTTGAGTCTGTCCATGTGTTGTGATATGTGTCCAGGTTCACAAAACACCAACAATTCCACAGTTCCAAACTGAACTACAGATATTCCTCTCTATTGAATTTATCCCCTGGGATGATAGTGAACAGATCCTGGTCTTCTTCTATGGTTATCCTTTCAAATATTTCAAGTGTATAGCAGATCTCCTTTTCAGCCTTCATTTCCTAAAACCAAACATCCCTAGATCCTTCAATCTACTAATAGATCTATTAATCTAGTTCGCTGATCATGTCTGTTGCCATTCTCTGTATTCTTTTTATAATATGATGCCCAGAATTGGATTCAACATTCAAGGAGCAGAAATATTGCTTCTTATGCTTTGGATCAATCACAGATGATGGAGTCTAAAATAACTTTTTAGCAACCACATTATATAGATGACTCATATTCTGTGTGTAATCTAGTTGATCTTGTATTGATTGCTTTAGAGTCCTTAGGGGAGTGGTGGCCTAACAGTTAAGATGCTGGGCATGTCAACTGAAGGTCAGCAATTTGAGACCCAAGTACCACATGATCTCCCATTACTTGCTCCACTTCCTGCCAACCTAGCAGTTCGAAAGCATGCAAATGCGAGTAGATAAATAGGTACCACTTTGGTGGGAAGGCAACAGCGTCTCAGCATACAGTATAGGCATGCCAGCCACATGACCAGGGAAGCATTTTTGGACAGCTCTGGCTGTCTCAGGCAGAAAACAGAGTTGAACACTGCCCCCTAGAGTTGGACATGATCAGACAGGGGAAAACTTTTTCCTCTCTTTTACAGCAGAGGTCCCCAATCTTTTGGGCGCCCTGGACTGGAGAGTGCATGGTTTTGTGTGCTGCCTGCATCCCACGGATGGGGCTTTGCTTGTTTGTGCGGACCAGTTGCTGGCATGCCACGGCCCGGGGTTGGGGACCCGTTTTAGAGTCCTTAAATAATCAGTTTCATAATGGCTTGTCTTCATGTCTGTCTGTCTGTCTGTCTGTCTATCTCATCCATTTTTTCCCATTCAGTCCTCTGGTGTTTCACGTCTGCCAAAAATCCAGGATATTTCAAGGTTGAGTCAAATTATCAGTATGTTCCTTCCATATTTTGGAATTCAATTCATCTGGCCCTAGAGATTTAAGCTCATTCAAAATAAATAACATAATTTTGATAATAGATCAACAATTCAGTTTCTGCTTATCTCTTCATTATTTCTACCACCAAAGCTAGAGAGAAGATTTCCTTACATCCAAGGAGGCAGATGGGATGTTTCTGGCAGAGAGCAATGATCTGTGAAGGAAAATAATCAAAGCATCTATACATTGCTTTTAGATATTTAAGAAGTGGTGTCTGCTGTTATGAGTATATTAATCACTTTCATTCCTTGACCTGTATATAATTTATGAACACCTATGGACTGAACTGTATTCTCCAGAAACAGTTAGGAAAATTACTCTTCATAGAAGCAAATTATCCAAACCCAGTAGAAAACCTCTCTTTCTTAAAGGAAAAAACAGGGGAGAGGAAGATACCAACACCCTATGATTCTACCTTCAAGTGTACATAATGCTACTTAGGTGCAGTGACAAGACATAACTCCAACAGTGATGTAATCAAAAATTCTATTTGCAGCAGTGAATAGAGACACCGATATGCCTCTATTCAGTGACACGATAAATTCCATTACTTCCAACTGCTTGAAAGAAAATAAACAAGTAAAGACAATAACCCTTACATTTTCTAATAGAACACTGGCAAATCACCAGCAATTGTTTCTGCTTTGTTTGGGAGGAGACTACTGAGTGTCTGATAAACTAAATGTTGATTTCTCCACCCAGGTGTGTTTACTGCAGAGAAGCAGGAGTAAGATAAACAATAAGAAGGGATGCTCTGTGCAGTTCTAGAGACTGTGGGGAAAATGATGTGAATTACATGCCTGGGAACAAGAAGAATGGTGGGTACCAACATAGATGGAGGGTCCAAAGGACTGCCATGGACCTGTGCTTGGAATCCAGGAGTCCGGAATTGGTGGGAGACACATGAGTTCAACCATATATTTTGTACACATAGTCCCAGTAAACATTCTTCCGTTCTTATCTTTTTCAATTATTTCTAATTGCAACTTTCTTCTAAGAAAGTCAGAACAGCACAGATTGTTTTCCATCTTATTTTTTTGACCTCACGAGTCATTAACACTAGATTAAATAATATGATATCAATGAGGATTAATATGTCCATAGATACTTTCCTTTGTATTCCCCAGAACCCCTACCCCACCCAAATTCTTTGCATTAACAGTTTTTTTCATTGCCTCCAGTATTATTTTCAAGATTATCTCTACATCCTTAATCAATTTAAGTGGCTCTAACTCAGTGCACACCTTCCCAGAACAATGATTAATGTAAGCTGAATACAATCCTGAGAAAGCATTTTGGGGGAGGGGCGGTATAGAGCAATCTCACTCATCTCATTCTGAAATGGCTGTTGGCCTTTTTGTTTATTTTTTGTTTACTAAATTTGATCTCAAGAGAACCATTTTATAAATAGGAAAGGTTCCCATGGCAACCATTTTGGGAGTCAGCTTTTGACACTTGGTCAAAATTCCAAATGCATCCATCAACCCCAAGATGCTAGAAAAATTACTAGGAATATTAAGTCTGTCTTGTTGAAATGAAAGGGATTTGACAATGTTTAACTTTGGCTAGTCCATCTTCAATATTGGAATTCAACATCATGCAAACGCAAGCAATAGAACAAAGTCAAATTAGAGTCTTGGACATCAAGAGAGCTGATTTCAATAAACTTAGAGAGAGCTTGATAAGGATTCTACGGATGACAATTCTCAGGGGGAAAACATCCCAGGAAGTTTGGGAAACTTTGAAAAGTGAGATTATAAAAGTCCAATCTAGCACAATTCCAATGAAGGAGAAAAATAAGAGATCTCAAAAGAAACCAGCATGACTACACAAAGAACCCTCTGATAAAGTAAAAGATAAAAAGGACAAGCATAAAAATTAGAAAGAGACGCATATAACTAAGGCAGAATATCAGCACATAACGCAAACCTGAAAAGACGAAGACAGGAAAGTAACTGCTTTGGAGTTGATCTTGGAGTCCTAGTGGACAATCATTTCAATATGAGTCAGCAATGTGCTGCAGCTACCAAAAAAGCCAATACAGTCATAGGCTGCATTAACAAAAGGATAGAATCAAGATCACATGAAGTGTTAATACCACTTTATAATTCCTTGGTAAGATCATACTTGAAATATTGCATCCAGTTTTGATTGCCACGATATAAAAAAGATGGAAACTAATCAAGGAGAGAAGCAACCTAGAACTAAGGAGAAATTTCCTGAAAGTTAAAACAATTAACCAGTGGAACAACCTGCCTCCAGAAGCGGTGAATGCTCCAACACTGGAAGTTTTTAAGACGAGACTGGGCAACCATTTGTCTGAAATGGTATAGGATTTCCTGCCTGAGCAGGGGGTTGGACTAAAAGACCTCCAAGGTCCCTTCCAACTCTGTTATTCTGTTATTTTTAGAGCAAGTTAAGAGAGTTCTCTTAATGTATGCTTTCATACATAGACCCACACAAACACACATAGTCCATCACTCCCACAACCTAGTCCTAGATGATCTATTCTACTCCCTTCCCAAGTTCGGTTCAGATTGAGGAAATACCCAGCACACAGCCTGAAATTAATTGAAAATGAAAAGCTCTTACTAAAAGATAAATGGTTTAATGCAACAACTTGTTTTGAAATAACACAGCTTCTTTGTTGGGATCTTGTATAACAAATTTAAAACCCAGAGTGAAATGTTATCCCTGAGTAGTAGACCTCCAATTATGGAGGTTTAAATGAAAATCCATATAGACTCTTCCTTGTAAAAGCACTATACCTTATGAACAGTAAGATTATATTTTTATAGAAGGTTTTGGAAAGAATATTTTTTAGCTACTTTACAGCAGCTGATACTTCCTCTGGTGCTTTTCTATGTGCCTGGATGTGATAAAAATAAGAACTCTATAATCACTGCCCTCATTACAGTCTTAAGAAGGAAAGGAATTCACCAGTCTTTTGTGCTTTCACTTACTAAACAGATTTGAACAGGAAAGGCAATAGGTAAGACAGCTTTACTTGACCTGGTACCTTTCAGAATGATTGGATTTCAACTTCCAACATGCCACAACTCGCATGCAGCAAAGCCAACCATGTGTCTAGTGACAGGTTAAAGACTTATGAATTTGTTATTGTAGAAGATTTTGTGGATTCCACCAGTCTTAATTAGAAGCATGGAGATAGATAGATAGATAGGTAGGTAGGTAGTAGATAGATAGGTAGGTAGGTAGGTAGGTAGGTAGGTAGGTGGGTGGGTGGGTGGGTGGATGGATGGATGGGTACGTAGATAGATAGATAGATAGATAGGTAGGTAGGTAGGTAGGTAGGTAGGTAGGTAGATAGATAGATAGATAGATAGATAGATAGATAGATAGATAGATACACATATACCTACATCATACATACACTGTCACAGAAAAGGAGAAATTAGAAAAAAGAGAAGCGAAAAAATAATGATAGAAGTAGTAGTAAAATAATACAGGTAGTCTTGACTTATGAGCAAGTGAGACTGTGGTTAAATGACTTATAAGTGAGACTGTGGTTAAGTTAATTTTGACTCATTTTATGACCTTTCCTGACACAGTTGTTAAGTGAATCACTGCAGTTGAGTTCAGTTAGTAACATGGTTATTAAATGAATCCAGCTCCCCTTTGACTTTGCTTGTCAGTTTACAAAAGATCACATGACCCTGGGATGTGCAACTGTCATAAATACATGTCAATTGCCAAGCATCCAAATTTTGATCACATTACCATGGGGGTGTTGCAACTGTTGTAGGTGTGACGAACAGTCATAAGTCACTTTTTTCAGCGCCATTGTAACTTTGAATTATAATCTTGTTGAGGACTGTCCTAATATTGTGCAATACAAATCATGTGTGGGCATGAGCTAAACCAGTGCTCATCTCCACAAAAATGCTTTGTTCAAGCCTGTCCATGCCCAAGTTATTATTACTATTAATCAGTTGAGATAACCTTTCTCATAACATTTGTGCATTCAACGCCTTGATCTATAGGAGACCAGCCTATATATGTATAGTCATTAAATGCACTGGCTTCCAAAAGAGCCAGAGCCTTGCATCATCAGGGCCTGGCTCATGTGGGAGAAAGCCTGGTTGCATCCATGCAGAACGTACAAATGCCATCAGGAAAGCTGACATCATTAAAAAGATGTTGACATGATGAGCTTTACTGTCGTTCTTGCATGCAGGTGCTGGTTAACATATGGAGAGTGTTTGAAAAAGAAGGTCTTTGTCTCTGTTTAATCCATGAGAAATGTGGTTAAGTATTGCAATTAATTCTAACTCAGCTGGTTCATGGTGGAATCGGTCTTTGCTATTCGTTTTATCAAGGATGGCCAGCGATGAGAGTTACTTCTCACAGTGATAGTATGACAGTTATCAGAACAGTGAACAGATACACACCACCCTTTCTTTATAAAAGAGGCACACTTCCAGTCTTTTGCATGCAAAAAGCAGGAGAAAATAAGGCTTTTGCCATCCTGAATGGTTTAGATACAGGTATCATCCTTGCAACAGAGTACTTGCTGGAATTCTTGAGTTGTACCCTTAACTTCCTTTTAATAAATACTATTAATCAGATATATTAGAGTCTTGTTGTTTGGGTTAATAATTTCTAGCCCAGACCACAATGAAGCAAGATTGATCATTAGATCAATAAATGAAGGTCCTGAGTAGTTGAATTATTCACTAGTACTGAATACAGCTATTGTTTTATGTTAAATCTGTGTCTGCTTTTATTCATGCAAATGGAGGTCAGTTGGAGCAATTTAAAATATTGTGGGGAATCTTGCTGCAGATAGTGGCATTATGACAATCATGGGAAGTGCAGTCCAATTCTTTTGGAAGCATATGATCAAGGAATGCTGATCTTACATTTCTGGACAGTCTTTCAAAACCAGAAAGGTATCTTTTGGGCCAGCAGCACTGTAGGACTCAGTTAAGGATGAAAATGTGTTTGATTGGTTCTGACTACGCATTGCGTAAGTCTACTCATTCCAAAGTCTAGATGTTAAGAGGAGAAGACATCCAAACCTTTAGATGTGATATTTTCACACGGGCTTTTTTGTTTCATGCCTTATAGAGGTTCTATTTTGAGAATTCAAAGTGAAACTCAGAAAGTTATTGTTCTAGTAAGGGCATTTTAAGGTTGGAAAGCTGGACAATGCTGTACTACTTAAGCAATTATTTCCAAGGTTATCTGGAGTCAGATTTCATTAGCAGACTTGCACATTCTCAAAAGCAAGTCAGCAAATTTACTCGAAATCTTAAAATCTTGGAATTCATTCTTTCCTCTCTCCGCCCCATTCCAACAATATATAGAAAATCTCATAAATTACCAAACTAAATCAAAAAGACACTAGTTTACATTTTTAGAAACAGAAAACCCAGATGATTTAGTGTTTGTTTTTTATCTCTATTGCAAAAAAAAAAAAAAATTAAACCACTTACGAGATAAAGTTCTAATGCATTTCACGTTACAATTATACACATACTATTACATATTATGAAATGTTGCAGCAATTTGTGTGATTAAACAAAGAGAGGAACCTGTTGAGCTTGGTAGATCTGCCCATCAGAGAAGTAACCATTGCCAAAGTGGTGTTACAGGTAGGAAGGTACATGGGTGAACTGTTAAAATGGATGTAAGCTGACAGCATCCATTTTGATCCTTATTTTAACGATAAGAACAGCAACAAAAATCAGCCATTTTGTATCAGATTTCAGCAGCGCAATGTGGAGGTACTCTGGGACTACATACAGTATGGATGCCTATGTGAAAACAAAATGCAGCAGAACAGCAATGACAACCTGAACACATTTGTAATCAAGTCAATAAATGGTTGCAAAGCAACCTTGATCCGATTGACATAACAGTCTTCTCTTATCATCAGTGTAGCCCTCATAGGATAATATGACTAAACTAATCCACCATCTGGCCAGTCAAGTTGAATGGCAAGTCAAATTTGCCATCCTGTTTAATTCCCTCCTGACATAATATTTTTCATTATGCAGCACACGAATGTGAGCAAAACCATTTCAGTGAAAGTATGGCACTGAAAGCACTGAGTGAACTAACAATTATTAAATTGCATTATGTGTCAGCACTTGCCCATCCAGATGTCAAGAGTATTGTCCAGTGATAAGTAGCTTCCTAAATGTTATTTTTGTATTTGGCCTAAAGGTGGAGAAGGAAAGGTGTCTGCGCTTTTCTAGCTGCAATTGGCTTTGATGTTACAGAAAGGATGAAAACTTTTAGATCAAGTTCGTTGAATAGCTTCAGGGAGGGACTGATAAATTAAACTTGGTGACCATTGTGCCTGTGTGTAATAGGTTTTCAAATAACACGTTTATCTATTCAAAGAACCTTTGGTGCTTTTAATGAGCAGTGTCAAAAAGCAGTTTCTGCTTATGAAATAAATTATTTAACTACTTTACTAATCAATTTACATTTTTTGTAAAGAATCAGAGTTAGAAGGGGCCATTTAAGCTATCAAATCCAACAAGGTCAGTGCAGGAACTCAAATTAAAATAGGCCTGACAAAGGCTGTTTGGTCTGGATGTCTATCATCCAAGATCATGGTTGTCCTAAAGGTGCTTTTCCAAAAGGCAACTGGACTTTCTTGTGTTTTTTTTCCCTTGAAAACATTTTCCTACTCATCCAAGAAGCAGAACTGAAGCAGCTTCTTGGATGAAAAGTGAAATGTTTTCAAGGAAAAAACCAAGAAAGTCTGGTTGCCTTTTGGAAATGCACCTTCGGGCCTAAAGCTTGTCATTGGTTTCACTATCAAACTGCTCTTATTCTTTGGATGTGTTTTCCCCTTAATATTCATTCCGAATCTATTTTCCTCTAAGTATATTATTGCATGTCCTATATCAGGGGTGTTAACCCGCAGGCCGGTTGCATCATGTGGAGGTCGTGCCCACTCCAGTTCTGGCAATGCAAAAAAAGTCATGATACATTGTGACATGTCACATAACGTGGCAAGTTTGACACCCATGTCCTATACTGTATGAAAAAAAAACAGGCCCTGTCTTTTTTCTGCATGATTTCTTTCCAGATTGCAGAGAATGCTAACATATTCACCCCATGATCTTTATACAAAGAGGGTACTGTTATCAACTGCATTAACATGATATCACAAAGAATTTAACAGAGCTAAGTACAAATCTGAGGGTTTGTTTTGATCTGCAAGATATCTTTTTAGTGTACAGTCATAGGCAAATATTGCATTACTAGATAACCCACGCCTCGCTGGGTCATTTCAAATATTTCCTTACCTAGACAAAGAAATTGTCAGGCATGAGGAATCAGAAATGACACAATGAATGATCAGAGTGGTATGTTTATTGTTGCTTATCTATAAACAGGAATCTTGCCGGACTAAAGTACATGTTGCATAACTATTAGATAAATATTGTAAAGTTTTATGAAGGATCTCCCTTCAGCCTCTTTCACCTCAAAAGAGACTCAAGAATACTAAATTGTTTCACTTCTCCTCTCAACTCAGTGTCAGATTCCACCACAGAAACAGAAACAGAATGACCCAGGCAGGCAAAAAAACAATGAGAGCAAGATCAAGTTCCTGCCATTGAATTTCCCTCTGGGCAGCTGGCAGGGAGCATTGGAAAACTTACTCACTCCCACCTCCAAATCCTGCTCTCTTCTCTCTCTTTGTTTCTGGGAAGGATGCAAGAAGAAATTCAGAGAGGAAGCCAGCCGGAAGTTGCAAGTCTAAAGCCAACAGGCATGCAAATGGCTTCTGCCAACTGGAGGAGTAAGTGGGTGTATGGGGTATTGGTCTGGAGGGATACATAGGGGTGTGCAAGTCTGGGAAGACATGTGGGTGGGCAGGTCAGCAAGGGTACACAGGGTGGCAAGAATTAGGGAAGGCACAGATCTTAAACATACCACATGTTTGCAGAGAGAGAGAGAGAGAGAGAGAGAGAATCACTATTTCTTATTTTCCCTTTATTTAGCCAAATTGGTTTCCCAGGAAAGCCCTAAGCAAAGTCTATTTTTTTTAACATATAGTTTCTTTACCTATCTCTTTTTTCATACCTGCCTGAAGGATAGCTGATTCCTGTCCCAGGCCTCAAGCAAGCTTTACACTGGGGAGCCTATCTCGACCATCGGAACTAGAACATCCCATGATTCCCTTATTCCTAATGCAGGGGTTCACTTTGGTTCTATCGGGTCTGGCGCACTGAAGTCTCCTTGTGAGACTTCCACTTTCCACCACGGTTTGGGTCAAAAGGGACCCCAGAGGACTCTGGATCCCTCACAGAGTACATGGCGCTCCTGAGGGATCTACCATCACAGTTTCAGATCAAAAATGGGTCTGTTGAGGACACTTCTGCTCCCCTGCAGAAGGTACATGGCACTCTTACCGGCTTTACCTTCACTTTTCACCACCGCTGTTTGCAGACTTCAAATGTCTGGGATGACCTCTGCTTGCTTTCCAGAGGTAAGGGATGGTCCTAGCCTGGGGCTTAATTTCCTAACTTTGCTTTGCTTTGCTTACAGGGCCTTACCAGCTAGTTGCTCAAATCCAATTCTTTCATTCACTCATTCCATTTCATTTTCACACAGCCTCTCCCTTTTCCTTAACAAAAGGTTCTGCGCTCTGACCAAACCCCCATGCTTTCCAGGATCTGCCAGATCCTTTCTGCGCCTAGGAAAGAACAGAAAGAGCAAAATCCAACTGTGATTGGGAAAAAAGGGTCTTCTTACTCACACACACAGACATACACACATTTTCTTTGTTCCCCTGGGCTTTAAACTTAAAATTTAGAGGTACCTTCTTTCTTCACCTTCTTTCCAAAGCAGCCCTTGCGCTCAAACTCTCAAAACTCCCTTTACTACCCTGGCTCCACATGGGCAAGGCCTAGGAAACCCATCTATAGACACAAGGGGGTCTGCTGCCGGCAAGATGGGGCTTACCAGTCTCAGTCCATTGGAGAGGTTAGCTAGGAGTCCCATCTCTGGGGTGCCAAATTGTTGGATTAAAGTCTTCATCTGATTCATCCAAGCTGGGAATAAATAAGCAACGTGGCGACTGCTTTGGAAGAAGGTTACAGTTTATTGAAGAGGCAGAAAGATGGTTCTTGCAAGAAAGAGCAGAGGGAAGAAGGGGGAGAGCACATGGGCTAGGGGTTTTTATACTCCCTCTAGCCTTTTGTTTGGAATAGTTTCCTGTTCTTGGCATGAACTTTGAGACTATTTCTGAGTGTTTTTCTAGGCCTTGATATCTGTGGTTTAATCCTATTATCTTCCCTGGTGATGGGGCTAATGACTACTAGAGTTTGGGTGGGGTATGCAGATTTTCTCTTTGTCTTCTTGAGTTCTCTGGCTCCAACTTTCTGATGGTTTTACATCTGCATTTGTATAGGGCTGGTTATTGCTTGGGGCAAAGAGATGAGGTCAGGGTTGGTTTTTGGTTTTAAAAAATCCTTTTGAGGAAAAATATATTTTTCTGCCCTTTTAATATTGCCTTCTCTGGGCTAACTTCCCTCACTTCTCTTTCCCTTCCATTCCCTTCCCAGCTGGCAGGTAATGGCTGCTGCTGGATAGGAGAGGGAGTGAGGGATTGTGTGAGTGGCTGGGAAACTATCAGGAAAATTTGAAAATGAGGATCACATGATCACAGCTACCTGCAGTAGCATGGCAGTGGGACTGAAGCAACTTACCCACATTTTATTCCCTTGGAAGTAATAGATCCTAATATTCTACAATTGGACTATTTGAGTTACCTCTGTTCAATAATTTGTTGCCCTGTAGCTTTTAATCTCACCAAATTGAAGGTTATAAAGTATCTGACATGAGACCTTTAGAAGATATATATATTCAAGTAGATAGAGTCATCCATAGAGGAATCAAAACAAGTCAAAATGGTGGCTGTGGTTGTTCATTTTTGTGCATTAAACATGTGACATTTGTAAACATGGCAGGGACTTTGATCATACAATCATGGCTGCCATTTTGCCTCTTTATGCCCTGCAAATAGATGTATCTTCTGCAGAGCATTAGGAAACAGAAATTATGAAGGAGAGGTTGGGATGGATTTTCTCAGATGAAATCAGCAAGGTCAGAAGGAAAGAGTCAGTCCAAACTGACTTGTTGGTGCCCTCAGTTACACTAAAGGCTGAAGATCCATTGATGCGGTCTGTTGTTGTTTAATGGGGGGGGGAGGAGAGATGAAGGGCTTAAACCCTGAAGCTGATAGAGAAATAAAGCCATCTTCCTAGATTTTGGAATAATTAATATTCATTGTTATCAACACTTCTTTCTCAATAGAAGGGGCAAGGTAACTCAGAACAAACCTCTCTAGATGGCAGCAAAGAGATATAGAAAACTCCAAACTCTTGGTTCCCACCCACTAGTTGTCTGGAGTTCTGCAGTCCAATTTAGTTTATCTTGAACACTATCCAGCAGTTATTTTTTCCTGGACTGAAATCATCATGCAAAGCAGGAGGGCTACCTAGAAAAAAATGTTAATTTCGATGAAAGGATATTTTTTAAAACTATTTTGAAATATATCTCTTTTAAATCTATGCTTTCATTTTCACTGAGGCCTAAACTTAACCTTGCAGTCAATTGGGAATTTGAATTTCTACCCTTGATTAAAAAGGACAGCCAGGTGTCACTTGACATCTTCTTCCATGGGAGCACCAGTGAATGGTACTGCTCAGGGACTGAATGAGACAAATGTGAGTCACCTGAAGATCATCCAATGTGCATCTCTCAGGTGATGTGAGCTAGGGACCCATATAACTTGTTCAAAGGCTTTACTCTCCTCAGAGTGCAGCTTGTCCAAGGACTTTCCTAAGAAAAGAATCAAGGGCAAAACCTAGGGTTAGCAAAGCTATCTCTGCATTTAAGAGATTTGGTGCAAAACAGCTCAAGCGTAGAAACTCCTGTCATGGAGTTGAGGAGACATGTTCTTAAGTGCACAACATCAATCATATTGCCAAAACAGGATGGAAGATTTGAAACAATACTCATCTGAAGTAATTGTTTTGGTCTGTATCCAAAACAATACAATTGAATCTCAGGAAGTTGAAGCAGAAGAGGAAACACTTAAGAACTGCTAGAGGAAGACTCGTGTTGAATATGACTGGAGCTCATAGTTGGTATGAGATCATATTTGAATCTTCACCATGGTAATTCAGGTGACACAAAGGAATATTTTGCCCTTTTTGTCCCATTGACTAAAAACAGCCCAGCAGTCCCTTTTTAAGGTATCCTGCTACCTTTTAGGGAAAGATGTTTCCTGGATCCTCAGTCCTATATTTTTGTGTGGTAGCAATTCCACCACTAGCAACTTCTTGACTTCACAGATGTAGGTTTTCTTCTTTCTTTTAATGTTTGCTAAGAGGAAATGAGTTGTGAGATGGCTCAAAGGCAGCTAACATCTTGGGAAGAAACCATATCAACAAGGAAAATTAAATGTGTAAAGAATTGTAGACAAAAGGAGAGGCAAATCAAGAGTACATAAAGTATGGCAGCTCAGGAGTGCTGATACAAACATGTAAAAAATGCCAGGGGCATTCCTGTCCACCCCCCCCCCCCATTTCTACTCTCCTGTTTCTGTATTACTACAAACACAAACTCCTGAAGCCCTTGGGATACAGACACCCCAATTGTAAGTAAAAAAGAAAAAAGAAAGATCTGAGTTGCTATTGGTAGCACTATTTCTGCTGACTTAATTGAAGGACCTAGATTATTTTCCATACAGTGATACAGAAGTGGTTTGCTGCTGCCCTCTCTCAGAATATATATATTTTAAAGTATTTACTTCCTAGTCTTGGATTTCCTAATGGTGTTTGTTAAGAGACGCTGGTAGACAGAGAGGTGGGAAGCTGACTCGAGTAACAGAAAGCAAACATGGATTTTCCGAGAGCCATAGAAATCCTTCTGAAGTTTATTCTCCTCAATCCCTTGAGCATTCAGGGGCAGAAGATAACAACCAAAATGCTCTTTTGGAGTCTCAGCAGTCCGAATCAAGAGCTTGAAGTAACTTTTAAAATATCTAACCAAGGAATTAAACAGACCTGGCAAGAGCAGTTTGAGGCCTGACCTTCTGCCCTCACACAGTCTCAGTAAGCCTTCCAGCCTTGGCTGTGAACACATGGCCAACTTCTTTTCTGAGTGGTCTCTGACCTCTTCTCTGAGTAAAGCTTTTCAACGGGAGAAATTAATTCTCTTCTCAAGTGCCAGTATTTTGGGGAACCAAATGATGCAGGGGCCTTTGTTTTGATTTGTTGAGGCCTTAAAGGAGATAATCTTAGCCAGCAACATTGGTTCCCTTCATCACAGTACTTGTTTTATTGAAGTACTAAGCAGGTCCAACCCTATTTAGCTTTTTTTGACATCAGCCATGATCAGCTTGATGCTTCCCAAATTTGGGAACAAGTTGAGAATCTTTATGTAGACATTGGAATAACAGTGGCAGGCTATGTTAACACTATGGTACCCTTCCCTCCATTTTGACACTTTACAGATATGTTGACAACAGAATTCCTAGATAGTATAGTGACCATGTTGACTGGCAGTTGTGGAAATTACACTCATATCTGGAGAATTCCAGAGAGCTAATCCCTAAAAAATCTTATGGTTGGGATTAGAGTTAAGGTTAGTTATCTAAAATAAAGCCCTGTTAGAATTCTGCATACATATTGTCTCAGAACAAATTGAAGCCAAGAAATTGTGTGAATTATGTACTATATAAGTAGTAGCATATACTATTTTGAGAGTTTGAAAAGCGCTTTGTTGCTTTTTTTTTTTTTTCAAAACTAAGTACAGCTTGCCAAATGCTCAGGTTAGTAGATTCCCATTCAGTTAAGGTGCACAGAAATCGGCAGAATGGGAATTTTTAATACAGTAAATTCAATTATTAGATTATGTTATAATACTGTCAGCCTAGGCACAGAAACAGTTTTATTTGTTTCATGGTCTGTTCCTTGTGACTAGTGGTTTTAATAAAGTATTGACTGTAAGGAAATGTGGACTCGTTCTCCAATCTATTTCTTAACAGATTTTCTTAGCAATAAAATGTGTTTGGTAAACATTTTATAAAAGACAGGGAGCTGAAGTCCCATTCCTTAAAAGTCTATCTTATATCTGCAGCACTTCAGTATCAACTCTCCGGGGGAAAAATCAAAAACAACACAAATCAAGGCAGTAACAAAGATAAGAAGCTTAAAATAATGCTTCAAATCAAGTAAAAGCAAGCAGTACATTGAAAACAAACAACTGGCTGAATGGAAATTAGTGGTTGCAATGAAAATCTGGTCACACAAGTGGAAAATCTAAAGACAGCATCCTATGCCATCCAAGAACCAAATTTCATACAGGAGCAATTAAATAAGTTGCTGCAAAAAGGATATTTGAGCAGGTTGTTTAGTGGCAGCAGATACACTCTGTTTCTTGCAAACTCTGTTTCTTGCAAAATAGGCTAAGAATAATCCCAGGCAGAAATCTCTGAGCAACATCCATCAAAATACACTGTATAGCTCAGGGGTAGGCAATCTTGGCTCTTTTATGACTCGTGGACTTCAACTCCCAGAATTCCTGAGCCAGCCATGCCGAGGGGAAAGGAAGAGTTTCCAAGCTGAGCCATGCTGGCTCAGGAATTCTGGGAGTTGAAGTCCACAAGTCATAAAAGAGCCAAGGTTGCCTATCCCTGGTATAGCTTTTCCATCATTGCCTCTTTGAGGAAAAAGTGAAAGACAAATAAACAATGGGAAAACATTAAAGAAACTATAAAAGATTGTGATATTGGACCCCTTCATCACTTCCTGCCTAGTGAAATTCTCAAGTTTTAAAATGTTTTCCCTAGTAGAAAAATAATCCAGTTTAAACTATGCATTCCTATGCATGGTTACTCATAGGTAAGTCCTATTATGTTCAGTATGTCCTTTTTACTTTCCCAAGTGTACATGCAGAACTGGAGGCAAAAAAAGTTTGACATATATCAATTAACTATATTTTGCCTCCTGGAATTAATTTTTCCCCTTATTATTCAGAATTCACCTATAATTACAATAGATCTTGCTTTTTTTTCCTTTGCATTATTGCACTGCTACAGAAAGTTAAGTCAACAAAGAAGAATGTCTGCCTCTGTAAAAAGGTATGGGCGCAGGTACACCAGGGAACAAAATTGTTCATCTTACTCATTAAGAAATCTGTGAGAGATTCTCGAAAGGCTAAGGTAACATAGTCCCAAAGAAAATGAACATCCTTTTTGTATATCATGGGGCTGGTTTGCAAACACCATTACATTAAGTTAAAAAACAATGTTGCATTCCCCCCCACTCCAGAAATGGCTGCTAGTTGCTATTACCGTCAATCAATTTGAAGTGATTAAAAAACAAGTATAGAGAAAAACTATTGACTAATGCCTATGCTGTCGTTAATAACCTGTTTGAATTTTCAATACTCTTCTGACTAAGTGTGTGTGATTTCTGTCAGCATGTTAAGGACAGACATCAAAAGAAAGGAATGGATTGGTTGAAAAGAGGGGGGGGGAGAGCCAAACAGCCTCCAGTTTGTGAGGCGATAGAGGCAACTTACCCATTTTGCTATCCTTTTTTTTTTTTTATTTTTTTATTGAAAATTTTTACATTTTACAAAAACAAATCCCCTTCCCATACCCCCCCCTACCTCACCCCCCCCCCTTCCCAACCTCCCAAACCCTCCCCTGGACTTCCCAGAGCTGAGTACAGGCTTAATTAAAAAAAAAAAAAAACTTAAAACACTTTTAAAACCTAAACAAATTTAAATACAATCATCATTCTATATAAGCTCCCTCCAAAAACACAAATTTAAACATTACTTTCTTTGAATATCTATATCTATAATATAAAATCTAATTTCTCCCTCTTTCTTTATCCTAAAACGAAAAAATAAACATACAAATCTTTGTTATACCATTAAAGCTAAATACTCTTAAAGAACTTAAAGTAAGTACATATTTCCTTCAATCTTCATAATCTTCTCTCCTATCCAAAAAGAAAAAAAAAAAAAACAAAAACTTAAAAAACCTATAAGTCCTAAACAAATCTAAGCACATTTAATTAAACAAATTATTTTGTCTTAAAAATATTAATAATAATATTTAAAAACTAAAAACACTTTTAAATCCTAAACAAATCTAAATACAATCATCACTCTATATAAACTCCCTCCAAAACCACAAATTTTTAAAATTTAAAACATTAGAATCCACTCACTAAAATAAGCAAATTATAATCCCTTCAAAACACAAATTTAAACAATATTATCATTAAAGGTTCAAAACTTAAAACAACAAAGTTAATAAACACATTAAACATTTCAATCTTCACCAATAACTAATTCCATCCATAAAAAACTACATCCTTATCAATCTCAATTATATTAGTATTATTAATTATTCACATTCCAGTTTTTTCCATTCTCCATTCTTCCATTCTTCCATTTCCCTTCTCCATTCTTGTATCAAACTCGTAAGAAATGCTGCAAGTTCTGCCTTAGGAGACTGCTCCAAAATTCCTGAATCTCCCATCGACTCCGAAGCCAATAAGGGTTCCTTAAATTCCTCCTTGTATTGATCTTTACAATTGTAAGTTGTACAAGTTATCCTCTGCCCGTTCCTCTCTTGTTGATGCCCCTCAGACTGAGATTTCCCAGTTTCCATTTCAGGCAACAATTCCACCCTTAAAGATTGCTCCAAAGACTTTGTAGGTCTAACATCTCCCAGAGATTCAGAAACCACTAAATATGAAACTTCCTTAACCTTCTTCTGTTGCTGCTTTTCTTTGGGATTATATACTGCACAAGTTGTCTTCTGCTCCTCAACCTGGACTTGTTGAGGCCTCTCACACAAAGATTCTCCAGTTTTCATAAATATAGGCTCTTCAAACTGTGATTCTACATTCTTTTCTTCCAAAGCTTTAAACTTAATTGATGGCGATGCACATACCCCCAGGACCGAAGTATAAAAATCTTTTGCTTGAAAAACAGTATTAAGTCTATAACATGTCCCCAGGTAATTCACCACCATTCCAATCGGAACATCCCATCTAAATGAAATTTTTCTCTTTTTAAGTTCATTTGCTAAAAATGCAAACTCCTTTCTTCTTCTTAAAATTTTAGATGGGATCTCTTTAAAAATTATAACATCTTGTGAAGCAATTTGAAATCTCTTCTTATAATAGGCTTGCACAATTTCATTGCGTAAAGATCTTTTACCAAAGTAAATTACCACATCTCTTGGCAGATTCTTCTGTGCTGCCACCACAGAGTTAACCCTAAATAATTTTTCAATTTCATTAAGTATTCCCTCTTTTTCTTTATTCAAAATCAATGCAAAGTCCTTTGCAACCATCTCCTTCAGATCTCCTTGCAAAGACTCTCCCAGGCCTCTAATTCTTAAGGCATATTCCATTTGTCCATATTGAAGCATAAGAATCTCATTTTCCATTTCTTTTTCCATACTTTCAATTTTCCCCTCCATTATGTCCACTTTTTCAGCTACCTCTTCCACATGGGAGTTCACCTTTTCAAGAACAGAAGCAACACCTTCTAAAGCCAAAACAAAATCTTGTCTCAAGATCTTATTGTTTTCCTCTAAAATCTTTTTCATTTCTGCCCTAATTTGAATTATAACATCTCCCATCATGTCTTGCAAGTCCTTCATAGTTATTAGCTGACCCCCAGAAGAGGGTGAAACTGTTGATTTAGAAACTGTAGAAATCCCTGGACGCTTTGGAGCCATCTTAAAGAAAAACCTTTAGTCCTTCTTAAGAAATTATAAAAATTCCTTCAAAAATCATAACTCCCTCCAAAGAAGGTCATTATAATAAAAAGAAAAAAGGGAAAAAAAGGAAGAGAAAAAGAATTAAAAAAAAGTTTTACTCCTTCTTAAAAATTACAAAAAATTAAACAGAAAAAAAGTCCTTCAAAAAAGGGTCATTACAATAAAAAAAAAGGGAGTTCAAAGGAAAAAAAAAGGGAGAAGAAAAAAAAAATAATAATAATTAAATAAAAAAAGTCCGTTCCAAAAAAAATACTTAGAGATACCAAAAACAACCATTCCAATCATAAGAAAATAAAAAGAGAAAGGGAAAGGAAAGAAAGAAAAACACCAAAAAGCCTGCCGGTCAGCATTCTAACTTCCAGAAAAAAAAACACCGAGGAGTTTGCCGATCGCCATTTTACTTTCCCTTTCAACAAAGAAAAAAAATAAAAAGAGAGAATAAAAATAGAAACAAATCTTAAAACTTAAAATCCAAATAAGTCAAAGAAAGCAAAAACTAAATCCTCTACTCAGCTCTGTCCATTTAAAAAAAAAAAACTCACCAGTTCTCTTTAAGCACGGAGGTGTTTGCGGCGGCTCGTTTTGTCCCTGAGGACAAAAACAGCTGGGAAGCGGAGACAAGTCTGAACTCCGTGGGAGCACTCCTTTCACCCCCCCAAAAAAAAAACTTGGGGGGTGCGAAAGAGGCTCTACCACTATTCAGACACTCTCTACCCCCCCCCTTTGCCCGGGAGGGGGATTTTGAACCGCTGAACAGCTGATATCTGCTGTTCATAGCGGTTCTTACACTTACCCAGGAGGACGGCTACAAAGTAGCCGCCATCACGCACGCAAAATCCACCGGAAGTCCCATTTTGCTATCCTGTAATGTGCACCAGGAAATATACATCTTCTGTAAGCATTCTTAATCTTTATCCATACTCCTAAGATCAAAGCTTAAATCCTGTGCAAATTTGACAAGCGGTAGTAAATTCATTCAGCTAAACGGCGCAGCTTGATTCAATACATTAGTCGTGTAACACTTGTCAAGACCAGAAAGAGCCTGAACTGCAAGAAATAAATTAGACAGTTATAGTATTCCCTTTTATTTTTTTCCATCATTAGAACAGCTGACAACTAAGGGTGCATTCAAAAATATATCATGAAGAAGTCTTTTTGAAGACTAATGAGATTTGGTGCTGGCTACCAGCTTGCCTGGCTTTAAAAAAGGGCTGGGCCAATTCATGGAAGTTTTGGGGATCAACGGCTATTAGCTTTGATGACAGGATGACTGTCTCTGGCATACTGATGGGCTCTCTGTTGCAGCTGGTTGGCCAGTGCAAGAACAGACTGATGGACTAGTTTGATCTAGCAGAGCATGCTTCCACTTATCTAATTTTATACCTATATCAAAATAGGTGGCATTTAGTGAATGAAGCCCTAATGCTTCATTCACTAAATGAATGAGAAATTCAATTCAGGTTGAAATGAAAGGGAATGCCAGTTTTCTGGAAGACCCGCAAAACCACAACTGTGTTGGATCAGACTAACATAACTGTATAATTGTTATGTCAGTATCAGACCACTAGATACAACCTCAGCATACACAGAACGTTGGATTTTTGTGTGTGCTTTGTATGCTTTTATTAAGAAAGCCCACAAGAACTCAGAGACTGTCATTTAAATTTTTCTGAATCCATTTTTTAATAAGGACAAACAGGTTGCCTCCTTGGTCTATGCCAGTGGTTTTTAACCTGGGCGATATTGCAATTTCATTTTTCAGGGGGGCAATGGAACGAAAAAGGGCGACGTGGGGGCGAAGGAACAAAAAGGGGGCGATATGGGGGCGATGGAGCGAGAAGTTTTGGGGACACTTTTGAGACTTTTTCGTACAGTGAATCGCTGTATATCTGTCCTACAAAAACATCAGATCGCTCGCTATTAGTGGATTGAATTGTTTTCAAATGTTCCTCCAGCTAGCTTCAGTACAGAATGCCGTATATATGTAAATACGCATTGCTTATCTTCATGCGCATTGCGCAGCAGCCTCCACCCATACAGTGGCACATCATTAGCTAGAATATGGGAGATATGGGGAAAAGACTGGAAATAAATTATTTGCATCGATATGTCCTGATGAACAATTTTAAAGAAAACAAAAAAAGTGTTTGCATAAATTGGAGAATTATTTCCCATGTTGTGATTGAGAGGTTATGTTGGGGGAGGGGGGCGATGACAACTTCCTCATTGGCTCAAGGGGGCGATTCATTCAAAAAGGTTAAGAACCACTGGTCTATGCAACAAACGCAAGTAGAACCAAAACTGTGCGTTCAAAGAATGGCTGTAGAAGACTTGGTACTCAAACATACCTTCATGGGCTTATTTTCTGGGCTGCTAGATTAAACAAAAGTGAATTCCAAGGACATACCATTACCCCAACCCAATTTTGCACTTAGGATCTCAGCATAGTTTGGCTATTTCGTTACTTATTATTATCTGAATCCATTCAATAAAAATGGAAGAACACCAGTGGTTAAAAAGTGGAGGAACTGCTAAGGCTCCAATTATAATAATGTGATGCCAACAAGAAGGCAGCAAAGAGCTATAGTTTTCTGTATTTTGCAGCAATCCAGCGTGGTCTGAAATTTTGTAGCCCAGATGTGATAGGCCCACTTCATATTCCCAAACTTGACAGAGCCTTCCTTCCTTCCTTCCTTCCTTCCTTCCTTCCTTCCTTCCTTCCTTCCTTCCTTCCTTCCTTCCTTCCTTCCTTCCTTCCTTTATTTTGTATGCCCACCCATCTCACCAATGACTCCGGACAATGAGCAAAATTTAAAAAAGAAAAACAATTAAATAATGTACATTAAAATGCATAGGAGCTGAAAATAAATCACCCATCATAATGACTAAATTAATCACAAAACTGGTCCTTACATATACTCTGGGCCCCAGGCCTGTCCACAAAGTCAAGTCTTTAAGGACTTATAAAAAAGCCAGGGGGTCAGGATTACAGGTAGTCCTTGACTTACAACCTTTTGTTTAGTGACCATTCTAAGTTACAATGGTACTGAAAAAGTGACTTATGACTCTTTTTCACACTTACGACTGTTGCAGCATCCCTATGATCACATAGTCAAAATTCAGACATTTGGCAACTGGCATGTATTGATGTTGATTGCAGTGTCCCGGGGTCATGTGATCATTTTTGCAGTCTTCTGATGAGCAAAGTCAATGCAGAAGCCATATTCACTTAACAACCATGTTACTAATTTAACCACAGTGATTCACTTAACAACCTGAAAGGTCATAAAATGGGCCAAAACTCACTTAAGAACTGTTGGGCTCAATTTAGGTCCTAAGTCAGTGGTTCTCAACCTTTTTAATGCCGCGACCCCCAACCGGTCGTAAGTCGAGGACTACTCAACCGGTCGTAAGTCGAGGACTATTCAACTGGTGCAGCACCGTTTGCAGAATGGAACTTTTGGCGGGCTCAGCAGGGCAGAGACAGCCTGGACAATTCCTATTGGCTTTTTTTTTTTTATTGAAAATTTTTAAATTTTTACAAAAACAAATCCCCTTCCCATACCCCCCCCAACCCTACCTCACCCCCCTCCTCCCCAACCTCCCAAACCCTCCCCTGGACTTCCCAGAGCTAAGTACAGGCTTAATTGAGAAAAAAACTTAAAACACTTTTAAAACCTAAACAAATTTAAATACAATCATCATTCTATATAAACTCCCTCCAAAAACGCAAATTTAAACATTACTTTCTTTGAATATCTATGCCTATAATATAAAATCTAATTTCTCCCTCTTTCTTTATCCTAATACAAAAAAATAAACATATAAACCTTTGTTATACCATTAAAACTAAATACTCTTAGAAAACTTAAAGTAAATACATATTTCCTTCAATCTTCATAATCTTCTCACCTATCCAAAAAAAAAAACTTAAAAATCCTAAACAAATCTAGACACATTTAGTTAAACAAATTATTTTCTCTTAAAAATATTAATAATAATATTTAAAAACTTGAAACACTTTTGAATCCTAAACAAATCTAAATACAATCATCATTCTATATAGACTTCCTCCAAAAACACAGATTTAAACATTACTTTCTTTCCTAAACAAATCTATAAATTTAATTAAACAAATTATTTTCTCTTAGAAATATTAATAATAATATTTAAAAACCAAATTTAAGCATTACTTGAAACTTAAACAAGTTATACTCCCTTCGAAACACAAATTTATTAGAATCCCCTCACTGAAATAAACAAATTATAATCCCTTCAAAACACAAGTTTAAACAATTATAAGTTGTACAAGTTATCCTCTGCCCGTTCCTCTCTTGTTGGTGCCCCTCAAACTGAAATTTCCCAATTTCCATTTCTGAAAATTGCTCCAAAGACTTTGTAGGTCTAACTTCTCCCAGAGATTCAGAGACCTTCTTCTGTTGCTGCTTTTCTTTGCAATTGTATGCTACACAAGTTGTCTTCTGTTCCTCAACCTGGACTTGTTGGGGCCTCTCAAGCAAGGGTTCCCCAATTTTCATAAATATAGGCTCTTCAAACTGTAATTCTACATTCTTTTCTTCCAAAGCTTTAAACTTAATAGATGGCGATACACATACCCCCAGGACCGAGGTATAAAAATCTTTTGCTTGAGAAACAGTATTAAGTCTATAACATGTCCCCAGGTAGTTCACCACCATTCCAATCGGAACATCCCATCTGAATAAAATTTTTCTCTTTTTAAGTTCATTTGCTAGAAAAGCAAACTCCTTTCTTCTTCTTAAAATTTTAGATGGGATCTCCTTAAAAATTATAACATCTTGTGAAGCAATTTGAAATCTCTTCTTATAATAGGCTTGCACAATTTCATTGCGTAAAGATCTTTTACCAAAGTAAATTACCACATCTCTTGGCAGATTCTTCTGTGCTGCCACCACAGAGTTAACCCTAAATAATTTTTCAATTTCACTAAGTATTCCCTCTTTTTCTTTATTCAAAATCAATGCAAAGTCCTTTGCAACCATCTCTTTCAGATCTCCTTGCAAAGACTCTCCCAGGCCTCTGATTCTTAAGGCATATTCCATTTGTCCATATTGAAGCATAAGAATCTCATTTTCCATTTCTTTTTCCATACTTTCAATTTTCCCCTCCATTATATCCACTTTTTCATCTACCTCTTCCACATGGGAGTTCACCTTTTCAAGAACAGAAGCAACTCCTTCTAAAGCCAGAACAAAATCTTGTCTCAAGATCTTGTTATTTTCCTCTAAAATCTTTTTCATTTCTGCCCTAATTTGAATTATAACATCTCCCATCATGTCTTGCAAATCCTTCATAGTTATTAGCTGACCCCCAGAAGAGGGTGAAACTGTTGATTTAAAAGCTGTAGAAATACCTGGACGCTTTGGAGCCATCTTAGAGAAAAACCTTTAGTCCTTAAAAAATTATAAAAATTCCTTCAAAAATCATAACTCCCTCCAAAGAAGGTCATTATAATAAAAAGAAAAAAGGGAAAAAAAAGAAGAGAAAAGGAATTAAAAAAAAGCTTTACTCCTTCTTAAATTGCAAAAATTAAACAGAAAAAAATCCTTCAAAAAAGGGTCATTACAATAAAAAGAAGGGAGTTCAAAGAAAAAAAAAGGGGGAGAAGAAAAAAAAATAATTAAATAGAAAAAGTCCGTTCCAAAAAAAATACTTAGAAATACCAAAAACAACCATTCCAATCATAAGAAAATAAAAAGAGAAAGGGAAAGGAAAAAAAGAGAAACACCAAAAGGCCTGCCGGTCAGCATTCTAACTTCCAGAAAAAAAACACCGAAAGATTTGCCGATCGCCATTTTACTTTCCCTTTCAACAAAGAAAAAAAAATAAAAAGAGAGAATAAAAATAGAAACAAGTCTTAAAACTTAAAATCCGAATAAATCAAAGAAAGCAAAAACTAAATCCTCTACTCAGCTCTGTCCGTTTATAAAAAAAAAACACTCACCAGTTCTCTTTAAGCACGGAGGTGTTTGCAGCGGCTCGTTTTGTCCCTGAGGACAAAAACAGCTGGGAAGCGGAGACAAGTCTGAACTCCGTGGGAGCACTCCTTTCACCCCCCCCCAAAAAAACTTGGGGGGTGCAAAAGAGGCTCTACCACTATTCAGACACTCTCTACCCCCCCCCCTTTGCCCGGGAGGGGGATTTTGAACCGCTGAACAGCTGGTGTCTGCTGTTCATAGTGGTTCTTACACTTACCCAGGAGAGACGGCTACAAAGTAGCTGCCATCGCGCGCGCAAAATCCACCGGAAGTCGCCCCTATTGGCTTTTGAAACCCAATAGAATAAAAGGGAGTAGCACAGCTAAGGAAAAGGGGAGAAAAAAATGGCGGACTGCGTTATTTGGCGACCCCCGTGAAATGGTCGTTCGACCCCAAATGGGGTCCCGACCCACAGGTTGAGAACCACTGTCCTAAGTTGAGGACTACCTGTAGCCTGATCTCTGAAGGCAAAATGTTCCATGAAGCGAATGCTATAGCAGAAAAGACACAACATCTGGGATCTGCCAAATGCCCATTGTGCTTGACCAGATCGGGCAGGCAGAAACAACTGAGGAGAAATGGTCCTTCAAGTAATTGGGTCCCAAGTCATAAAGGGCTTTAAAGGTGACAACCAGCATCTTGAATTGCACCTGGAAGTATAGTGTCAACCAAATTAGCTCCCAGAGTAGAGATGTTATATACAGGTAGTCCTCAACTTATGACTACGATTGAGCCCAAAATTTCTGTTACAAAGTGAAACATTTGTTAAGTGAATTTTGCCCCATTTTTACGACTTTGCTTGCCACAGTTGTTAAGGGAATCACAGAAATTCTTAAGCTAGTAATATGGTTGTTAAGTGAATCCGGCTTCTCCATTGACTTTGCTTGTCAGAAAGTGATCACATGATCCCGGGACACTGCAACCATCATAAACATGAGTCAGTTGCTGAACATCTACATTTTAATTGTGTGATCTTGGGGATGTGGCAATGGTTGCTAAGTTTGAAAAACGGCCATTTTTCCAGTGCTGTTGTAGCTTCAGACAGACACTAAATGAACGGTTTTAAGTCAAGGACTAATTGTATGCACTGAATAACCAGCCCCATTTACAACCTGGGCTACTGCATTCTCCACCAGCTGAAGCTGGTCCCTGAGGATTTCCTGGCTAGGCTTCTCAGAGGTAGTTTGCCCTTGCCTGCTTAGTGACTGGCCCAAGTCATCTAGCAGGCTTTGTATACTCTCCTGATTTCTAGCCTGATCACTTAACCACCATACCAAATTGCCTCAGTTGGTGGCCTCCCCCCCAGTCCCCCCCCCAAAAGGGAAAGCTGCCACCTCTGTCCACCTGCAGATATGCACTCTCAGTTGTTTAACAGCAGAGGCTCCCGTCTTTCTCAGTCTGGCACTGAGAATGCCACAGACATGAGAAGAAGTGCCAGGCAGAACCAGCCACTTCCACCCACTTCCTCAGCTTGTAGCATAGCAATGGTGTGCTTATCTAATGGTCAGCCTGAAAGCATGCAAAGAGCTGCTGAATTTCTTCCGAAAATGCCAATGCTTTCATATTTCACTGGGCAAGCGGGGGGAGGGACCAGAAAGCCCTGGGTTGCACAGATGCGGCTTCCTTTGGCAGTGACTGCCGGAATCCCCAAGGCAAAAGAGATCCTGCAAACCACGACACCGTGACGCGAACTTAAATCTGCCAAGGTGAAAACGCGTGGTCTCTTTCACGCGGGAGGCTCGCCTGCCCTAGCATCTACGGCGCCCTCTGCACCTCCTGGCTTAGGCAGTTTCCCCGCGGCTTAGCCGAGCGACGACGCGCACACAGTCACTGCGACAGCTGGAGCAACGAAAAGGAAGCGCTTCCCTTCCGCGCGCCGAACTCTGTCTCTCTCTCTCTCTCACACACACACACGCACGCACGCACAGACACACACACACCCTCCTCCGTCCCTCTCAGGCCGCCGATCCACCCTCCCCTTGCCCCCACCCAAGGCTTCCGAACTCCCGGAGCCGAGCGTGCATTAATTCTATTTTGAATAGCCCCTCCCAGCGAACGGCCCGGGTGGCTTTCGACGCTGATTTGCTCGCGCTGTTTCGGGCCGTGACGTAAGCACGCACGCTGCGTCTCTCCCGGAAGTGAGGAAGCGGTGCGGGTCCCAGTAATAGTAACAAGCGGCTGCCTGGGCTTGTATGGTGCCCTCTGCAAGGGTTCCCCCCCCCCACTTTCCCAGACTTTAGCTAGCCCGGGCACGGCAGCCCGGGGGGGGGGGACTCCGGCGCAAGGGGGGGCCGAGCAGAGCTCCTGCTTTGGCTTCCCCGCTGAGGGGTGGCTGAGCAGCAGGAGGAGAAGGCGGCGGCGGCGGCGGCTGTAGGGGGAGAGAGAGCAATGCGGCTCCGCCGCCAACAGCTCTGCCCGGACGCCACGCTTCCGCCACAGCCCGTTCCTCCTCCTCCTCCTCCCTCCTCCTCCGTCCTCCTCACGCCATCACTGGGGGCCACGGCGTAGTGGCGCGCCCCCTCCCTCAGCACCGTAGGTATGAGACCCGCCGAGACTCCCCGCCAGCACCAAATTCGGGTATGTGATGTCTGTTATTGCTAGCCGTAGATGGTGGAGGTTGTGGATAATGGTGGTGGTGGTGCGAAGAACAACAGCAGTGATCACACTATGGCCTTCCTCAGAACCATCATCCTCATCACTCGTGCTTTCCCTGTTCTTCTCCTTCCCCCCCCCCCCTTTTTTTTTTTTTTTAACCCAGCAGAGGGTGATTGAGTGGAAATTGCCATCTGGACTTCTGCGGCTGGGAATCCTCTCATTCCATTCATTCAGGTTTTTCTCGCCTTCCCATGAATCTGCAGGCTGGTAGGGAGGCCAGGAGTTCCCACTTCCTTTGAAAGAGGAAGGGAGGAGAGGAGAAATGAAGTGGCCAGCCAAGAATTGAATGAAGGAGAAAGCTTTGGCACAGCTCTTTTGCTTTGGCCATGCCAACCTTTCTCAGATTTTCCAGCAACTGATGGGGCAAGAACCTGCAGTGTTCTGGTGCTGCTTTTTCTTGATATCATTTCCTTTTTCTTAAAAAAAAATATATCTTCCTTTATGAGTCAAGATAACACACTCTAGAGATGGGTATTTTATTTCTCATTGGCTTTAAGGGACTATTACAAATTTCAGAATGTTGCTTGTTGAGCAAATGCTTTCTGCCCTTCTGGACTTTTCTTTTCCTGTCCTGCAAAGAATGACCTTTCTAGAGGGACCTATACTTGTACACTTTAGAAAGGTATAATTCAGTTGTAGTTGCTTCATGGATCACTTCCAAAGTTTTGTTGTTATATATACACGTTCTGATCATGTTCCAGAAGTATAAAAGGCTTGGCGCTTTAGAAGCTAATAAACATACTTTAGCATAAGATTCTTTAAGCTAAAAGTGTGTTTTTGTGAATCAGTATATTGGATAAAATAGGCCCTAATTGCTACAGGAGCTTTGGTTTTAAAACAGCAGCATATGGTTATAGTTTTTTTTATAAAAGTTTTTGTTATGCTATTTTATATTTATTAGTCTTCAAGCTCTGATACTGCCTGAGGAGCCCCTGAGGTTGGTGGGACAAAAGGGAAACCTCAATTGTAAGGAATAATTTCCAGAGATAAATAGTCTCAATAGTATAATTGTGAACATGTGAGTTGGTGGGCTCTGATTCATACAATAATAGAACTCATGCTCTAACGAGTCTAACCTCTAGCTGCAACTTGTTACATAGAAGGGTAGTTGGAGCCAAATAAGAGGCATGAAGGAAGGGCTTTGACAACCACCAGATCGTCCATATCAATTTCTGCAGTGCCCTTTTACTTTCTAAACTTACTAAACTCTCCCTTGAGTTTAAAGGGCAAAAGTTTCTTTTAGCTATTTCTTTTCTATGTCTTTAAGGACACCTGTAGCTCAGATATCATCTATGACTGCCCATGTCAACTATCAAAGTCCTCATTAGCACTGTTGAGGATCAGATGGGAATTCAGTGTGGTAATCCTGATTGTTCTGCTTAAGCAGCAATGAGATTTCAACAAGAAGGACTCGCAGACTGCTGCAGAAGTTCCTATGTTATACCTAAGCATGTTTTGTTGAATATTCCATGACTGACTTCACACATTGCACTGTCATAAGCCGTAATGGCTGAGTTTCCATAATTTGCTTAATCAACTAAACCACTTTATGGTTTAGTATAATGCATAACCCTATCATTTGTAGCCTGGTAGAGAACAAATTGAAGAGGAGACCATTACTACATAGATTAGATTAGATTAGATTAGATTAGATTAGATTTCTACAGAGAGAAGTGTTACTCTTGCCTTCTTTTGGATTGCTAAAAACCCCTCCCATTTCAGATGTTGTACACTCTGTGCTTTCTTCTCGGGATAATATTGCCAAGGCTTATCAAGCTATTTCTGTTGTAGTTTATTATATGCATTTCATTTCAAATCTGTACTAGTTTTAGGTAATGATTTATACTGATGTAAATTTATGTTTTTTTCTGACACTCTTTTCACTTTACATGCAATATTAGTATAAAAGTCTTTTTAAAAATTGCTTGGATGAAACAGGTGAACAATAAAGTGAATACAGTCTCATGGCATAAGACTTTCTCCTTCTAAGTGAATTCCCTCAGATGTTCTATAAAAGGTTTTCCCAACTGTCTGCACCAGAGGTAGAGAAATGCAAAAAGAAAGGAAAATTTATCCTGGGTAAGGATGCCACTCCATCAGCAGGTAGATGTGGCCTATTTCAAAGACTGGAATGTAAGAGATTGTGTTGGGTAGCAGTTCCAGCATTTATGGATTTTATTTTCAGTATTTAATTTGAATACAGTTTATTTGCTTGTACATTAGTTAGCATTCATAATCCAGATTTCTGCTTGGTAAGATATTCAAGAACTTTTTAGGAACCCTTTTTCATATCTTTAAACTGATAATTATATTTGCTGTGTAACTCCAGGAGCAATGAAAATAGCTATTAAAATGGTATAGACCCTTTTGGTCGGTAATCTTTAGGAACCACATTGCAGAGCAGTTTGAAATATTCCAATAATAGGTTTTGCAATGACTACCCTCTAGTCCCAAATGCAGTTACCAGGATGCAGGTTAAATTATTTCAGTGGAACTTCAGCATAGCTTATTTTGAATCAGTAATGGCTCAGATTAATCTGCTTCAACCTTTTTCACAGGAAATGAATCTCTGGTATGGTGCTATTGCTGGAGTCACATTGTAGTTACTGAATCACTCTGTTTACTACAAATTAGATGTCTCATCTTCTTTGGTAGGCAAGTCTTGATCCTCCTATGGCAATAATTAACTTTTAATTAATAGTTTTCAAGCACCTCAAGTATGTCGGATTGTGTTTCCTTCTACTCCAGTATAAAGGGAAAGTGGTTTGTGCTTGGTGAAAATTCTCTTCAAATTTAGTGAATTCTAAACCTGCTAGGTACTGTATATTTTACAAAGAGTTCTATGAATATGCAAAAACTGGCATTAGTTACCAAGTTTCACAGAATTCTTATAAAAGCTTTTTACTTGATTATTACTCTTGGACGACTATTGTGCAGTATTGTACAATTGTATCTTGTTTGTATCTCACCTGTTAATGAGTTAGTAAGGTTCCTATCTCAAAAGTTCAGTCCAAGGGGTTATATCACAAAGATAAACTCTAATAAGCATCTTTAGCCTAAACATATTACTGAGAATCATTTACACTGAGGGGAAAAAATATTTGATCCCCTGCTGATTTTGTACATTTGCCCACTGATGAAGAAATGATCAGTCTATAATTTTAATGGTAGGTTTATTTTAACAGTGAGAGACAGAATAACAACAAAAAAAATCCTGAAAAGCGCATTTCAAAAAAGTTATAAATTGATTTGCATTTTAATGAGTGAAATAAGTATTTGACCCCTTCGCAAATCATGACTTAGTACTTGGTGGCAAAATCCTTGTTGGCAGTCACAGAGGTCAGATGTTTCTTGTAGTTGGCCACCAGGTTTGCAAATATCTCAGGAGGGATTTTGTCCCATTCCTCTTTGCAGAGCCTCTCCAAGTCATTAAGGTTTCGAGGCTGACATTTGGCAGCTCAAACCTTCAGCTCCCTCCACAGATTTTCTATGGGATTAAGGTCTGCAGACTGGCTAGGCCAGGACCTTAATGTACTTCTTCTTGAGCCACTCCTTTGTTAACTTGGCCGTGTGTTTTGAGTCATTGTCATGCTGGAACACCCATCCATGACCCATTTTCAATGCCCTGACTGAGGGAAGGAGGTTCTCACCCAAGATTTCACGGTTCATGGTCTATTGTCCCTTTGATGCGGTAAAGTTGTCCTGTCCCCTTAGCAGAAGAAACCCCCAAAGCATAATGTTTCCACCAAACTTTGCCAGGCGGGCCTGTACATGTGAGCAGGGGGACCTTGCGAGCGCTGCAGGATTTCAGTCCTTTCATTCATTAAAATGCAAATCAATTTATAACTTTTTTGAAATGCCTTTTTCTGGATTTTTTTGTTGTTGTTATTATTCTGTCTCTCACTGTTAAAATAAACCTACCATTAAAATTGTAGACTGATCATTTTTTTGTCAGTGGGCAAATGTACAAAATCAGCAGGGGATCAAATTTTTCCCTCACTTAAATATTTAGAAATTCACCATATCCAAATCATGTGGATTTTTTTTTAAAAAAAATATAATACAAAAAAGAAAATTGTTCCTAACAGAAGCTTGCTTCTGCAGGCAAATATATTTTAAGGAAGGCTTTTTCTAAAGTGTGCAGAGTTCATGGAGGCTTATGAACTTGCTCAATAGTGCCAGTTATGCACTTGAATTTGGAGTCGTAAGGATGGAAACTTTTGTCCGCTTGTGTACCATTGCATAACTGCAATCACTTGAAGCAATAGGTAGATATAACCTCAGACTAGACTCTCAGTGAAAACCTTCAACCAAGTATGCTTTACCAATTATACTTATGTGATACATACTTTTATTTTATATATATATATGTTATATTGTTAAGCAAGAATATATATATTCTTGCTTAACATTATAACATTTAACTAAATTACAGTATGTTGTTTTGAAATAGCTGCTACACAAGTGTAAAAGAAAATTCTTGAATTGTCAATATATTTTCCAATGTTGTATCAAGGCAGCTTTTACCTTATGGCTGGAAAGTAATCTTTGTATTAAGTGAGTGAATGAAATATTTTTATTTTATCAAAGAAGCACCTTCCAGGAAGATGTAGTCTGCTCACATTTGCATTTTGTAGATTCATGAAGGGAAGAATAGGGACTGTTTTATATCAGTGAAAGCAAAGGAATAGATCCCCAAGGTAAGGCTTAAGCTTTTTGCTAATAGGTTTGTGGTTTGAAAAAAAAACCCCTACCTTTTAGCATTTTGTAGCAATACATGTTTGGTAACAGACTAAGCCCTTCTAGATGGTACTATCACTACTCTGCAATCCCTCTGACGTTTTTTGAAATCAGCCCTATGATGGTCTGTATTCATTCTGACTTCAGACTGTTGGAGCAGATAGGGAATACTATGAGCCAATCAGTGCTCCCTTCAGCCAACAAGTAGGAGAATGCAAAAGTGATCAGTTAATTACTATGCCTAGAGCTACAGCAGCTCCTGAAGTAACAAAAATCCACTTAAGACTACTATTGAAAACAGAATAATTAATTGCTATTCCTACCTTTATGTTTATAACATCTGTTGCATGAGTTAGTCTTGCCATTGTGCAAAAGAAACAACCCTCAATTGTTGGTATGAATGGTAAATTGTCCGAATGTCAAGCTGTCATTCTTCCTGCATTCTTCCTGTTGAAAGCCACAGTGATGGTAAAACACTAATTTTCCTACAAGGCACTTCTCTCCAGTTTTAAGTAACCCACAAAGACTGGGAGCTAAACTAAGGCAAGCCTATCAGTTAAACTTGTTCCTTATTTAGAGGCATTATGAACTTTCCTAGAAGAATTAAGATTGAGTTTGCTGATAATATACCTATGCTATATATCAGGGGTGTCAAACTCAATTTCACTGAGGGCCGCATCAGCATCAGGTGGGTGTGGCCAGGGTGGGTGCGGCCTACTGGGTCGGTGCAGATGGAATCGGTGTGGCCTATTGGGTGGACATGACCAGCTCTACATTGTTCGCGTCAAGGGTGCCTGTGGGGGCCTGGGCAGGAGTGGGATAGATCTGAGGGTCTCTGGCAGAAGGGGGTGGGACCAGGGCAAGTACCAAGGCATGATCCACTGGAGGAGCCTCACTGTTCCTCTCAGGCCATGCGGGGGGAGGCTGGATGGTGGTGCGGGCTGCCCAAAGCCCTGGGCAGCAGAAGTCAAATGCCCAGCCTGGCCCTCAAGCACCGGTGGCACCAAGCCCAGCTCCACTTCCCCAAGGGGGCGCCCAGCTGCACTTACCTCCTCCTCAAGGCTGCTGCTGCTATGGTTGCTCTCCTTAGCCAGGTTGTTCATGATGGGTATGAGGGCAAAGACAGAGGGAGACTGAATGCGTTTCAGCATAGATGGCCACCAGAAAATTGTACATTGGCTCCCAGGCGGCCGGCCTGGGCCAGGGCTAGGTCAGCGGGGGCCGTTTCCTCACTATTTCCAGGATGGCTTCGCAGGCCACATGAAACAACTTTGCGGGCCGCATCCGGCCCCCGGGCCTTGTGTTTGACATGCCTGCTATATATTAAAGAACGCAGAGTTCAGATTATTGAAAGGAGGATGAAGAAAGCATTCTTTCAAGTGGGAAAGTAGCCCAGTCCCTAGTCCATGAAGTTTGCAAATTTACTTGTGTTATGACCAAGATTGAAAAAAGTTGGTTTAGTTGCTTAAGGAAGGTAATGTCTTGAGAATGCAGAAGTATTGGTTTGTTATTAGTTGAATGTGCTTCTAATGGTAAACAAGATGTTTTGAAGGAAGATACAACTTAAATATATCAGTAAGTTGTTGAATTACATTTCCAACATTTGGCATTTACCTATTTATGAAAAAGATTGGATTTATTATACTCAGGGAGTTGCCAAAATGGGTATATGTTCTTAGAAAGGTTGACTTGATGAAATATGTTCACTCTCGGTCTCTGCATGGGCTCATTATGAGCATAGAGAAAAGACTGGACAGCACAATACCTTGTGGTCAAGATTCAGATTGTTCTTAAAGAACAGATTTAAAACAGTTCTTTTAGATGCATAACTGTTGTATTTTTCATTTTTTTCCATTCCATTTCAATTTGTACATGATCTATTTTTTCTTTTGGTTTTTGTTTTGTACTTTGTCGTCTTTGCATTTATGTTATACTATATCAATCTTCAAAGGGGATACAGCCTTCTTAAATTGGTGCAGATATCAAATATGGAAAGGCACTAAGTTAAGATTAAATCATTTTTTTCTTCCCTCTTATATTAAAACTACATTTGTTTTCCTTTTGGCAAGTAGTTTTATAAGGCCACTTTATGATTCACTGTTAAGATGGCATACCAGTATCATTCAATAGAGTGTATTGTTTTATCTTCTGCATCCTAAATTCATCATAGGATTATTTCCTGTGATGATAACATAATATAAATTATTGATAGGTAGATTAAAATTATTGCCATAACCTACTGAATAAAAACTGTTGCATTCCAATATTAGATCAGCTCACATATTTTATTTATATCTCATGCTTCAGCCTTACCACAATCAAAATGAGTGTCAGTATATATTACAAAAATTAAAACATCTATTGTAACATATAAAATAATTCAGGTTAAGGTGATAATATCCACATTAAAACCCACATAAAGCACCAAAATAACAACAACAAAAACCATGATCCGATAGAAGGAAGAAGCTCAGAGTCATGTAACTAGAAAGGCGAGTATAACTTTGAATATTATACCTTACTGTATACTCTTTTGTTTCCTGTTCCCTGGATGTGCTAATTCTTTCCCTCATTTTCTAGGTATTCCAGCTGTACCTTTCTATTATAAGTTAATTTCATAAAGAAATTAAAAATTGGGCTCTATATTTAAAATCAAAAGAAAGAGAGCTAGTTGAAGAATATGGACAGGAAAGGAGAATGAGTGATCCTAAAGTTTTTGCAGAGTAAGGCTTCAATTTATCTTACAACGGGTTCAACTTGCTTGTTTTTTCTGGGTGGCCATGTTTTCCTGGCTATTGCTGCAGTGAAGTGGCCAAGCACATTATAGGTTTGGAGCTGAGAAAGATTAGATTAGCTGTTCAACTGACAGTCTGATCCAACCATTAGCCAACTATGAGCAAAGTTGAGGGACTTTGTCTAACAGATGCTGAGAATCTGTAGCTTAAACATGAATAGGAAATTTGAAACTCTGGTGCAGAACGTTGGTGGTGGTGGGAAGTTTGTGAGATGAGGTACCTCAACGTTGACATTATTAAATAAAGTTTTAATTGTTCATAAACAAGTAATTCTCTAAATAAATTAATTGTTCATAAGTAGGAATATGATATGGATACATATATGGTTATCGTGTAAATTCTATGTACAAGTTAGTGGTGGAGTTACCCAGGCTTATGCTTTTAGGGGACCTTCTCTGAATGTGGGGTCTGAAGTAATCTGGGAGTTCATGGCAACCATGGATCTGGTCCAATTTATTCATAAATTGACTCACAGGAAGGTCACACATTGGATCTGGTGGTTGGTTTGGGGTAGTGATGTTGTGATCTAGATCTGGGAAGGGTTAACATCAATTGTTTGCCATAAATGGATCACTCCCTTTGGGCCCTAGAGTTCTCTGCAGTTCTCCAGGTGCCAATGAAGTTTCAGAGGGGGCTTGGAGTTTTTTCCAAAGTTCTGTTATGTAGTTTGGGGGATATCTTCATTGTGGTTTAGAATGAGCATGTGAATTGTACCTCTATGGACTCTTTATATATATTGATCTTGTATAGAGCCATGGTTTATCAAGGAGCTCTGAGAGATTAGTGGTACAAGAGATGCCTAGACCATTATTGGAGGAAGATAAAAAGTGAAATCAATCAAGCATAGATACAAGTCTTCATGAGGATTTACCTTGTGGGGATAAGGACAGTGAGGGGCACTTACTTCTCTGCCATTATTGCATCTACAGATAGTTGCCTAGTAGAATGGGGGGGACCACTTACATGAGGAATATTCTCAGCATCTGTTAGACAAAGTCCCTCAACTTTGCTCATAGTTGGCTGGGCAGATCTTTTAGAAGTAACCAAGTCATGTCTGAGCCCTGTTATCTGGAGAGAGTTCAGTTGGTTGGTCCTGAGGAAGTGGGCAGGATCTTTATGATGGGGAATTCTGCAACTTCTATTCTGAACGCATGCCCCTCCTAGTTAGTTAAAGAATCTTAGGAGGAGGCACTTGATTGGGTTCAAATAGTAGTTAATGCCTCTTTGTAGAAGTGGGCAGTAGTCCCTGCCTTCTTAAGAAGCCATCCTTGGATCCAACACTTCTAGACAAATTTCATTCAGTCTTCAATCTTCCCTTTTTAGGGAAGGCTATTGAGAAGGTGATTGGTGCACAGCTAAAAAGGGCCCTGGATGCAGTGGTTTATCTGGAGCTTGTCAGTCTGGTTTTAGGCCAGGATACATAACGAGATGGTATTTACAATGCTAGAGGCTGGTGCAATATCCTAGTCCTTGATCTCTCAGCAGTTCTCAATACCATTGACAATAGTAATGTTGAGACGATTTTGGGGAGTGAGAGGCACTGTTTTGTGGTGGTTCTCTTGTTTTCTCCTTGGCTGTTTCAGTTGGCGTTGGTAAGGGAAGAGTTCAAGCCCTAGTTCCCATGGCAGTGTGGGGAGCCTTCTCTTCTCTTCTCTTTTCTTCTCTTCTCTTCTCTTCTCTTCTCTTCTCTTCTCTTCTCTTCTCTTCTCTTCTCTATGAAACCTGTGGGCAAGGTCATTTGAGGTCACATGAAGAAGTGAAGTTGGGATGGTTCCCACTTCCCCTAGGCTTAATATGCTGAGGGTTTTTTCCTCAAAAGGCTTTACAACCACAGAAGCTTCAGACGAGATGGGCTCATTCATTCCCTCATTCATAGTTTACTCACAAGCATCCTGCATTCCAGCTACTAGGCTAATTGAGGCACAGCTTGCCGTTTTTTAGGGATATCCCAGGATCCAGAGGCAGTTTCACTCCACTCAGGCCCTTAGCTTACAAAAATAAATACTAAGATAGAGTGTGGGGGGCAGTGTAGGAGAACAGTAGGTAAACAGCAAGCAATCAAGGAAATGGGAGGAAACATCTGGAAATTACAACTATTACAAGAGGGTAAGAGGGCTTCCAGTAAGCTGCCAAGACCACAGGGTACAGTAAGCAGCATATCTTGATGGGATTCCTGCCTTGAGCTTGTCTTGACAGCTCAGCTGAAGTGCTCAAAAGTAACATTGCTTAAGAGCAGAGTTTGGAGGAGCAGCTCATCCCAGTCAGTGCAAGAATTTTTGGAGGGAGGCAAAAATTATCTGCCACTTTACGAGCTTTTGATTGTGTTAAGTACTCGGTATAAGAGACATGGTTATATGATTACCACCAACTTGCAAGTCAACCCAGGACTACAGCCTGTTATGTGCCACAATAAAGCATTGTGTACAGTTATCTACTATACTGTGGTGTGTCCAGTCCCTGGAAAACAAAGAAACCTCATAGTTTGCTTGTGGTATAGTGTAATCAGTATGCTGATGATGCCCAGCTACATGTTTCCATCCTTGGAGGCTCTGAGAGGCTGGATGAGGAGGGAACAGCTTTCACCCAATCCTGGCAAAGTGAACTAGTTTTGTGGTTTTTGGCCCCCAGTTTCAAATGATGGCCTGGGTTGCAGTGACCCAGACAGTGCATAATTTGGGGAGGCCTTTTGGACTTGTAACTACTGTTTGATGAGCTGGTAGCAGCTGTGGCTGGGGAGGGGGGGGTGTTTACAAAAATCTGTCTTGTATGCAAACTGCATCCTTTCCAGGAGGCCTTACTCATGAGCACTCCCGTTTGGATTATTGCAATGCACTTTACATAGGGCTGCCCTTGAAGACCATTTGGAAGTTACAGCTGGTCCAGAATTCAGCAGTGTGCTTCAAGGTTCGCTCATTGTTGTTGTTGTTGTTAATTGCGAAGTCGTGTCCGACCCATCGCGACCCCATGGACAACGTTCCTCCAGGTCTTCCTGTCCTCTACCATCTTCTGGAGTCCATTTAAGTTCACACCTACTGCTTCAGTGTCTCCATCCAGCCATCTCATTCTCTGTCGTCCCATTCTTCTATTGCCCTCAATCTTTCCCAGCATTAGGCCCTTCTCCAGTGAGTCCTTCCTTCTCATTAGGTGGCCAAGTATTTGAGTTTCAACTTCAGGATCTGGCCTTCTAAAGAGCAGTCGGGGTTGATCTCTTCTAGGACTGACCGGTTTGAACGCCTTGCAGTCCAAGGGATTCGCAGGAGTCTTCTCCAGCACCATAGTTCAAAGGCCTCAATTCTTTGGCGCTCAGCCTTTCTTATGTCCAACTTTCACAGCCATACATTGCAACTGGGAAAACCATGGCCTGGACTATACGCACTTTTGTTGGCAGGGTGATGTCTCTGCTTTTTAGTATGCTGTCTAGATTTGCCATAGCTTTCCTCCCCAGGAGCAAGTGTCTTTTAATTTCTTGGCTGTAGTCCCCATCTGAGATGATCTTTGAGCCCAGAAAAATAAAATCTGTCACTACCTCCATTTCTTCCCCATCTATTTGCCAGGAATTGAGAGGGCCGGATGCCATGATTTTGGTTTTCTTAATGTTGAGTTTCAAGCCAACTTTTGCCCTCTCCTTCTTCACCCGCATCAAGAGGCTCTTTAGTTCCTCTTCACTTTCTGCCATTAGCGTGGTATCATCTGCATATCTTAGGTTGTTGATATTTCTCCCGGCAATCTTAATTCCAACTTTTGTTTCATCTAGCCCTGCCTTTCTCATGATGTGCTCTGCTACACCCCTATTGTGTGAATTGTACTGGTTCACAGTTTTCTTCTGGGTACAATTCCAAGTACTGGTTATAACTCTTAAAGCTCTATGTGGCATGGAACCAGGCCATCTGCAGGACTGCCTCTCCCTGGGGATACCTAACTACCCCGCCCAGGCTCCCAAGTCCCTTCCCTTAAATGCTGCCATCTTGTGGGTCCTCAGAAGTGTGCCTTTTACATTGCAGCCCCTGCCCTATGGAACTCCCTCTCCCCTGAGAGCTGCCGCATCCTTTTATTCTCAGGGCTTGGCACTTTCTCCAAGCTCTGGGGCTGGGTAAGGTCAGGGTATGAGGAGAATATAGGTTGCATCAAAAAAGTGTGGTTGTGGCCCCAATTTTTTAAAAGTTTTATCATTTCTTTATGATTGTATATATTGGTTTGTTGGCTATAAGCCATCCGGGGTTGTTTTAAGATTAGCAGCTATATGAATGTTTTACTTAAATGAATGATTTTAATTTTTTAAAATTGTTAAAATAATAGAATCCAAAAGAAATACGAAAAAAACCCGGAACAAATAATAACTAAATATAGATTTTTCAAAAAAATGTAGTGAGAAAACTTTCTAGTAATGGTTTTAAGATTGGCAGCTATACAAATGTTTTACTTAAATTAATGGTTTTAATTTTTTTAAATTGTTAAAATAATAGAATCCAAAAGAGAGACAAAAATGGAACAAATAATTACTAAATATAGACTTTTCAAAAAATGTAGTGAGAAAGCTTTCTAGTAATACATCCTTCCTGATCTTCCATTTGTTTTCCTCAACTGCTAATTACAATTTAAATGTTTTTGCTTTCAGTTGAACATTAATAATTGTTGGTTTCTACTTTTAAGTCCTAGAAGTCATATTCCAAATCCTGTCTTGCTGTGTAATGGGTTTCATACAAAGGAAACATTCCTGTCTGAGTTTGGTTAAACATTGCAGCATATTCTCCAGTTTTGCTCTTCTAATGTGAAATTATTGGCAAACCTTTCTTTTCCAATGTTGTGCAAGATCTGTCCTTGCTGTTATCAACATATAAGTTAATTATTTTTTTATGTTTTGTGAAAACAACCTGATAAAATATTTGTGGCTTCAATTCAAGTTTTATTTTTAAAATACTTGAATGTTTTGATGTATTTCTTTGTAATATTTTGTTTTTAGGGGGTTTTTTGTGGGGGGAGAATGGTTTCTTCTTTGTTGTGGTATTTCCAACATCTGTTTTGTATGCTTTGTCGATTTTGGCAATCATTGGCAGAGTTAAATACCATCTACAGATATTTTGTACCAGTTTTCCCTTAAACTGCAGCGTGAAGTAAAATCTTCCCTTCAATCCACTATGATTCCTTTTCTCAAATTTTTATTCCATATTTTTACATACAGTTTTTAATTCGTTCCATCTCCGTCTCATATTTCAGTAGCTATTTATTAAAAACAACACCCTAACAGATTATCTTGACTTTGTATAATTATTTCAAACTCTTGTCATCTTTCTCAAAGGTCCTCTTTCTTTTTTGTGAAGGCTTTTTATTTTTCCATTATTTGAAAATACTGGGAATCCTTCTTTTCCAATGGCAACTGGGACTGGAATTGCCATTACTAAGTGGTGTAGTCATAGAGCATGATGTTGTGTAACCATGCCACTTAGTGACAGCAATGGCTGTTGTTAAGCAAGAACTATGCAAGTAGCATCCCTACAGTTGCAGGATCAAAATTCAGACACTTGGCAGCTAGTTCATCTTAATAATCGCTCAGCGTCTTGGGGTCATGTGATCTATCACCTTTTGCGACCTTCTGACAAAGTCAATAGGGAAGCAGATTTATTTTACAACTATGTTACTAACTTAACAACTGTAGTGATTCACTTAATATCTGTTAGCAAGAAAGATCTTAAAATTGGGCAAAACTCAACAACTGTCTCGCCTAGCGACAGAAACATTGGGCTCAATTGTTGTAATTTGAAGACCATCTGTAATCTGTTTAGTCTTTATGTATCATTTTAGGGATGTACTTTCAATGTGCTCAGCCAGTATAGTAGTTAATATCTTATAGTCAATATTCAGTGAAGAAATTGGTCACTGTGGGGTTTTAGCTCGTTCTTTTCTTTGTGTATACAGTATTTCTTATGTCTTCGGCATTCTTTTTGTTGTTGGAATCTTATTCATTGTCCTCAGTATTAATTTTTTTGTAGTATTGGGCCATCAGCCGATCTGAGCCTTTCCATTTTAGATTTTTTTATGATGTTTTTTAACTTCTTTTTGCTTGCTATAGGTTAGTATTTATTTATATTCTTCAGTTAATTCTTGAATGTACATTTTCAGATTTTCATTGCCAATTTTATGTTTAGAGTATAATTCCTTAAAAATTCTCTTGAGTTTTTTCTGTACTCTGGAGTTTCTCTATAAGATATAAAGTAGCCTGGACATTTTGCTGATTTTTAAAAATCTGCTTTTCAAAAACTAATATACAAATTGGAAGATGAACAAAGCAGCATTTTACAGATTTTCAATTAAATATATTCTTTACATATATAAACTTGATATGTGTAAAGAATATACTTCACTTTTATGTTAAGAATTTTGGTACAATTTTCAGAACAGATTAACAAGTTGATCTGTTCTGATAATTGCATCAAATTTCTTAACATAAAAGGGGCAAAGTGAAGATTAATTTGCAATATTAGGATGAAATGTTATAAACCCGTGATCCTCTGTCAGCTGGATCCTATTTATGGCATTTGTTTTTCTCTCCAATACTTAATCCCTGTATGTTGTCATCTTAATTTAGAAGCATAAACATTAGTTCCTTCACTTTCATCTGGAATTTGGCTCCATAAGTTAAGATTTGTTGGACATAGTTTTCCTCTACTGTGTTTAAAGACCCTCAAGAATATAAATTATTGTGAAAATTCTCTACTTCAGTTCCAAAATGTGAAATTTATATATTCATAAATTATGACTACTGTATCTGGCAGAATGCTAGCTCCATATATTAAAACCCATTTGAATTGTTTTGGCTAGCATTATGGCTTAATATGAAATGCAAAATGTGATAAATACATTCTTCTCAGTTTGAAAGCTTTGCTGAAAGCTTTGCTTTCAAACTGCTATATACATTTCTCTCTGTGATGGAATTTGTGTACATCTATAAAAACAGTATCCTTACATATTAGCCATATAGTTAACCTTAAATTGCATTAGTATGTTTTTTCCAAATACATTGGGTTAAAAAAGGATTTCTATAGAAATGAAGAATCAGTTTGATAATTTTTCAAATATGAGTTATATCATCAAGTTATCATTAATTATTTATGATTATCATATGCAAACTTATCTGTTTTAATATAGCCAGTAACTATCATAGTTCTTTTCAGATAATCATAGGTATTTTATTATCTCTTACATTATTTTATCAAGTGGGATAGTGACAATGTACAAATAGATCTTACTTAATGACTTCCTTGTTCAGCAACCATTCAAATTGACAACAATGATGAAAAAAATAACTTTATGACACAGGCCTACATTTAGGAACTTGTCAGGTTCCTTCAGTTATGTGATTACCATTATAGTCAGTACGTATTGTCTTATGCCTGTTGTTTTTCATTTTTTCCTTCCTTGCAGAACAAAGAAAGATTGCAGAGGAAGGGATTATAAGAGAATAAGTAGGCACAGAATGAGGAGTACACGTTGAAAGGAATGTGGTAGCACCAACAGCTCAAGGGCACTTAGGGCTGGAAGCCACATGTGTGCTATGGAAACAACTGGTATTGTCCCCATTAGGTGCCTACTTACTCTCTTGCAGTCCTTTCCTTGCCAATGAATGTAAATACAATTTCCTTCTTGTCAATTATCCCAGTTCTGGGTGAGCATTTTGGAATGGGAAAAAATAAAGCACAGTATGGTCACATGATTTACCACTTAATGACTACTTAACAACAGAGTTGCTGGTGTCAATTGTGGTCATTAAATGAGGACTATCTATAAAATGGAACTAGAATGAGGAACAATAGAAGAAAAAAATGGCATGATAAATTTCAGCTTGAAGTAATGAATGCTAATGATAGACCGACCAATGTACAATAAAATGTCAAAATAATGCATTATTTGCTATTCTGCTATTCTTTATTCTAGTTAATACTTACAAAGTATAATAAGAATTCAAGAGAGATGGCCTTTTGATCTGTTCTCTTATTCTTGCTTTCTATTTAATCCGGAAATATAATGTATAATTTGAATCACGTTTGCTAGAATACAAAATAATAAAAAAACATTACATATTTTGCTGAAATACTGCCATTCAAGCTAAAAATAACCTCTAGAAAGTTACTTAAAATGCCCATCAACAATTTCTTTGGTTAAAATATATTCAAATAAGGGTGAGCTTAGAACAGTGTTCCCAGAATTTAACATGGCAAAAAATGAAAGTTTTCCAAGTCTGAATAATAATAATCTTTAGCCAGAACAACTTACATCCTACAGTGATAACTTTAAGACCATCAGACATCAATATCTGCCTATCCCAGATCCTTTGGAAGGACTCGGTTATAGTTCAGCATCAATACCTAGTCAATTTTGACCGTTCTTGGAAAGCATAGCAGAGTTGAACCTTATTAGAATCTGGAAAGGAGTCTATTGCAAAGTAGGCAGAAAAACAGGAAGACTGTTTGCCAGAAAAGCTACAGGGACCTCTGCATGAAATAACTTGAAGGCTTGATGAAGACTTATAAAAAAGTCTGACATTATTTTAATCATAATTGATTGAAGTGAGGATCAAGCAAGCAAAAATTCTGGCATACTTCAATTTACGCTAGCAATGTGGTTATCAATAATTAGTTAGAATGAGATTCCAAAACATTATTCTGCCTTGGAGAATTTCAGTTACCTAACTTAAGTGTTAAAATTTCCCTTCCTCCTTATATGCCACATAGAGTAGTTTTTACAATTTTTAGAAATTCTAGAGTTTCTAAGATTACCTTCTAACTCAATTCCCCAACAAAATAATTTTGAAAGCTACTATAGGTTTGTATATTTCTTATTAGAATAAATAATATGAAACTGATCTAAGGAGAATCATTCATCCATTCACTGAATTGTTAGGCCAGCCAAATTTAGAATGACTCTGGATAATTTCACAATAACAGATAGAAAAGGATGACTTATAATTAAATAGATAATATAGCAAGCATTAGCACAAACTGTTCCTATGAAGAACAATTAGTTCTGGGTGGTCCTGTGGTTAAATATTTTTGGGCAGTGGGGAAAAATGCCTTTTGTCCTGTTAGATGTTTTAGTTGCATTTGGTATCATTGATCATGGTATTTTTTGGGGCCACCTGTGGTGTTGGAGATCAGGGTCATTGATTTGGAGTGTTTCTACTCCTTCCTAAGTGGGCATTTCCAACTACTGTTGGAATAGGAAAGATCCCCTGGGCACTATATCACGGGGTTCCTGTAGAGCAGTGGCTTCCAACCTTTTCTATATCCCGCACCCCTAGAACACTTCTGATATATTTTTGCACCCCTTACAAAAGTTCGAAATAACGGCAACAAATTATGCATATACACTATAATTTTGAAAACCCAAGTTTTCGCACCCCCTGGAATATCGTCTCGCACTCCCAGGGGGATGTGAGCACACCCAGTTGGGAACCCCTGCTGTAGAGAGAGGGCTCATAGTTCCCTAAGGTTCAGCCCTTTTCCCATATTGTTTAATATCTTCATGACTCTGCCAGGCAGGCCGTACATGTATTTGGGAATAGATATCATGTCATCAATATACTGATGGTAACCAATTTTATATCTTTATTGTAGAGTGAGCAGGAAATGTGGAAATGTGGATAAGGTAAAACAGACTCCTGGGATATGAGCCACAAGGAATTCTTGTTGATACCTTTTGTTTCCATGGATATTCCATCTGTTGCTCTGAATGGGGTTACATTTATTGAAAGCAAAAGTGTATAGTTTGATGGTGCTCCTGGCTTCTGCTAAAGCAAGAGGTGGAAACCATGGCCAGAAAGCCCTTGGCCAGTTTAGGTTGACCTGCCCTTTCATAAACCAGAAGTTTCAAAAGACAATGACCCGGATCTTGCCACATCTCAGACTATTGTAGTTCATTTAGGTGGGACCTAGAAGCTGCAGTTTGAATAAAATGCAGTTTCCTGCTTGTTGCTAGCTGGTTCAGTGTTGTTTTTTTAACTGTGGAACTATATAGAATGTCTCATATTGATAGGTAATTGCCCTTTTGTTCTATCTGTCCCAATCTGTAAAGACATTGAAGGTGGAAATAGGAATGGAAAAACAAAGGGATAAAAAAACCCCTCTAAACTAAGAACAAGTTTCCAACCTCAAACTGATACACTAAACTAAGGCTCAGAATGGCCGGACTGAAGCCAGATCGTCCTGGCGAAAGGTCCATGCGGTCACTAAGAGACAATATCGACTTGAGAGCACATAATCCATCATTTTCTCTTTTGCTCCATGTCTTACAGTCCTGCAAATTCTCTACACCATTTATTGTTATCATTTCATTGGAATGTATAAACTCTACATTCATCTCTTTGTGATACTGTTGATCTCTTTTTTTTACGTAAGAAAAATGGGCATATTTTTTCCATATATAGTTGGCACTCCAGAAGAAACCTCTTCAGTTGCTAATAGCCTGAGGATTATAAAATTGTCTTGAATATATCAAGTTATCCCTGTCATGAAACATGTGCTATTTAGATTCACTTTCTATTTTCTTTTGCTGCTTACAGTTCACCGTAATTATGTGTGAGATTTTTTTAAAAGAAAAATATGATTGAATGACACTGTTAAGAGATCATATGTCTAAGATAACAAAAAGGGAATGTCCTCTTGGCTTCTCTTCTCTGCCACCTCTGTCAGCTTCCTCTAGAGCAGTCTGGGAAGGTGACAGATGGGGACAGTTAGATACTACTCACATATTTAATTCCGGAGGATTTGCTTGCCAAGTTAAATTCAAACATCTCTGATACATTATCAGTTTCAATTCTATGGTGCTATGCTACAGTGATCCCCTGCTAATTTTGTACGTTTGCCCACTGACAAATGATCAGTCTATAATTTTAATGGTAGGTTAATAGTGAGAGACAGAATAACAACAAAAATATCCAGAAAAACGCATTTCAAAAATGTTATAAATTAATTTGCATTTTAATGAGTGATATAAATATTTGACCCCTTCACAAAACATGATTTAGTACTTGGTGGCAAAACCCTTGTTGGCAGTCAAAGAGGTCAGATGTTTCTTGTAGTTGGCCACCAGGTTTGCACACATCTCAGTGGGATTTTGTCCCACTCCTCTTTGCAAATCCTCTCCAAGTCATTAAGGTTTTGAGGCAAATGTTTGGCAGCTCGAACCTTCAGCCGCCAAATATAAAATTTTCTATGGGATTAAGGTCTGGAGACTGGCTAGGCCACTCCAGGTCCTTAATGTGCTTCTTCGTGCCACTCCTTTCTTGCCTTGGCCATGTGTTTTGGGTCATTGCCATGCTGGAATACTCATCCACAACCCATTTTCAATGCCCTGGCTGAGGGAAGGAGGTTCTCACCCAAGATTTGACGGTACATGGCCCCGTCCATTGTCCCTTTGAAGCAGTGAAGTTGTCCTGTCCCCTTAGCAGAAAAACACCCCCAAAGCATAATGTTTCCACCTCCATGTTTGATGGTGGTGATGGTGTTCTTGGGATCATAGACAGCATTCCTCCTCCTCCAATCATGGTGAGTTGAGTTGATGCCAAAGAGCTCAATTTTGGTCTTATTTAACCATAACACTTTTACCCAATTCGCCTCTGAATTATTCAGATGTTCATTGGCAAACTTTGCCAGACGGGCCTGTACATGTGCTTTCTTGAGCATGGGAACCTTGCGGGCACTGTAGGATTTCAGTCGTAATGTGTTACCAATTATTTTCTTGGTGACTATGGTCCCAACTGCCTTGCGATCATTGACAAGATCCTCCCGTGTAGTTCTGGGCTAATTCCTCACCATTCTCATGATCACTGAAACTCCACGAACTGAGATCTTGCATGGAGCCCCAGACCGAGGGAGATTGACAGTTATTTTGTGTTTCTTCCATTTGTGAATAATCACACCAACTGTTGTCACCTTCTCACCAAGCTACTTGGCGATAGTCTTGTAACCTATTTCAGCCTTGTGTAGGTCTACAATCTTGTTCCTGACATCCTTGGTTAGCTCTTTGGTCTTGGCCATGGTGGAGAGTTTGGAATCTGATTGATTGATTGCTTCTATGTACAGGTCTTTTATACAGGTAACAAGCTGAGATTAGGAGCACTCCCTTTAAGACAGACATGTCAAACTTGCGACATCATGTCTCAAGAAGTATTGGGACAGTTTTGCCATTGCCGGCAATGGGGTGGGCACAGCTTCTGGATGACATGTCCGGCCTGCAGGTCGGCAGTTTGACACCCCTGCTTTAAGAGAGTGCTCCTAATCTCAGCTCATTACCTGTATAAAAGACACCTTGGAGCCAGAAATCTTGCTGATTGATAGGGGCTCAAATACTTATTTTACTCATTAAAATGCAAATCAATTTATAACTTTTTTGAAATGCCTTCTTTCTGAATTTTTTTGTTGTTATTCTGCCTCTCACTACCACTAAAATTATAGACTGATCATACAAAATCAGCAGGGGATCAAATAATTTTTTCCCTCACTGTATAACTTTCTCAGTTACGATACATGAAGTAGATCTTACAAATCAATAATTGTGCTTTTTTTTTTTACATGATGAACTATTATGTACATTCAGGACATATACCTCTTAATTACCCCCTTGTCCCTCTTGCCCTGATAGCTATTTTGTTTTAACAAGAATGGCAGACTTCATGCTATAGTAATTGTAACAGTGAAATAAGTCTGAAAAATCAGAGTTAAAATTTTCTCGCACTGGTAGTGTTCACTGTTACTAATGAAGTTCATTCCCATTATTCTTAATTTCAGAAAAGTAAGCCATCCACAGCCCCCCTTTAAAATCCTACCCTACCACAGATACCAAAAGAAGAAGAAGAAAAAATTGACCAAATTGACCTGGCTTTAAGATCTTGTCCTGTCCACCCAAAGGCCTGTGTTCATTAGCTTTCCATTTTTTTTTAAAAAAAAAAATGCCCATGTAAAGCCAGCACAAGCTTCCCAGAGTCTGCCTTTTGCCCTTGCCAGTCTACTTGCACCCCTTGTTGCCCACCTACAGCACCCTCCATCCGCCCACACTTCTTACCTGGAACTCTCACCTCTTCCTGCTTTACAACCTGCACCATCCTGGGTTTCTACAGAGCTGAGATTGCTGTTGCTAAGCAACGCGGTCATGTGATGTCATCCATTACAGCCATATTGCTTAGTGATGGCAATTCTGGTTCCAATCCTGATTCCAAGGAGTAACTGTACCAGAAAACATAAGAAATGCCATTTTATCACAAAACCTCAAGTTTTCTCACTTCACAAGCATTCCGTATTTTAGTAAATGTTACCAAGTTTTACAATGCTGGCAACCTTAATCAAATTCTTTATAAGTTCTGATGTATAAATCAAGTGCATCCTTATTTACATTTGTGAACCAAGAGGCTGGAAATTAGGAAATATTAGTTATTTAACCTTATCACCAAATATGATTATATGCTTTTCAATGCCTCCTTATTCCCCCTTAGCTTTTTCCATCTTGCTGAACTTCAGAGTCCAGTGGGATCCTGTGTACTTTTTAAAAAATTGTATTGAAACAAAACAAAGGCTCCTATTCAATATGGTTTCTTTGGCAAAGTGAAGATGAGCAGAAATGGTACTGAAGCTTAGTTAGGCTTATAGATATCTCTGGTATCACATCTACGGTGCATAATGCGAAATGGGATTGTAGTCAGAATTCACTTTTTTTCAGCCATGTGACAACAGACCCCTTCCTCCCCCTTCCCCCACCCATGCTCTTCTCAAATTGGCATCAGATTTTCCCCTCAGTTTTAAGTTTATTGACAGAACACCATCAGTGATGAAACATAGGTAAATCAGCCCCATTATTTATGCAAGCAGTAGCTCTCCTCCCTTTCCCATATCCTTAGAGTTGCTTTTTATTACACCTACATTTGCAGTATATTTGGACAAGCAAACGTGCCTTGAGGATTTTAGTGTACAGATAGTCCTTGAGTTATGACCATTCATTCAGTGAGTGTACAAATTATGATGGCATTAAGGAAAGGGATTACAATGGGTCTTCAGAGTTCCAGTTGTTGTGATTGTGATTGCGATCCAGGTGCTTGGCACCCTGCTTGTGATTATTATATTGCAGTGGGCCATGATCACATGGCTTCCCATAATAAGCAACGTCTGTGCACGTGTTTGTGTGTGTTATTCAAAACAACAGCATTTTTCCGCAGGAAAGCTTTTTGTAACTTATTTCAAATCCATCTGGACCCTTTGTTTGTAACTTTCCAAAATCAAGCTCCTAATTGCTGTTTATCTCAAAAAAAGAAAAATGTTAAAGTGCTTAAATTTGTACTTAAATCTTGTTTCACAAAGGTTTAAAAGAAACTCACCCAGGCTGGTAAAATCTGACATGCTGAAGTTCCTAATATCTTAAAAGCAATGAACAAGCAATTTCCAAAATCATAGAATCACAGAGTCGGAAGGGACCTTGGAGGTCTTCTAGTCCAACCTGTTGCCCAAGGCAGGAAAGATTAAATGAAAAGTGATTAAGAAAGAAAGCATGCAAAGTCTGTGTCCTTAAAGGTGCTACCACAATGTGGGTATAGGTGGCTATTTTTTCAGTTCTAAATCTGCCAGAAACCACTTTCTTGAAGTCTCCTCATGAGGAGCAATTATTGGGAATACTTGTGGGCAATCCCAAGTCCTTTCCATATCCAGAGAGGAATCCATTTGCCAGCTCTTCATTCTACCATCGTTGTTGGCGCCGTTCTCAGTGGAACCCATCTTCAGTTTGCCATGTCTTCCCTGGAAGTCCTCATTGTTATTAAATATTGAACTGAAGAGGGTTTTTTGCTGGCTGTGGAATTCTGGGAGTTGAAGTCCACATGCCTTAAAATTGTCAAGGTTGAGAAACATTGTTTTACATGAACCTTGAAGGAGCAGTAGCTTCCCTTTATCTTTCACTGATGGCTTTGGAGGTTATGTATATACTTTCAACGTATGTGATATTATGATAAAAGCTCTTGAGTATTGTTCATATGTGCAGCTGCTTGTTTTTCTTTTAACGTTTAATTATAATCAAATTTATTTTATAATAGCTGTTCATTAAAATCATTCTTTTCACATCAGCTCCTCCTTCTCTTCTATCAATATTTTATCTTGCAGTCTGCTTGGATCATAAATTCATGATCTGTATTAACCTATTACCTACTGCCATATTTAAACTATTTGCCCATCCTTATCTAAGGAGAAACAACTCCAATTTTAGTCTGTTTAAGTTCTCTGGTACCTACTAGGGTAAAACACATTATCACATTATAGCTACATTTTAGAGCTCAAGAGTTTTAATACAGCTATTGAACAGTTTAAGGCAAAAATGATTAATTCTGATGGATTCTCCTGAGGAAAAAAGTTTGTAGTTTTAATGTTTCAGTAAATTTTGTGTAAAAGCTGTCTAGTATTTAAATAACTTTTAAGACTTTAAAGCTTCCACAGATATAGAATTTTAGTAATCTAGAAAGTCATGTTGGAGAGAAATATTTGTTTATCAAGTTTAATATTAAGTGAATACCTGATTTTCTATTATAAAGCACTCAGTTAGTATAGGTGCATTTGTCAGATTTTTTTTTATTGTTAGACATTTTATTATCCTTTCTAACATGATTTATGGCAGACAATAGCATTGTTCCAATTGTATAGCTTTTATTAAACCAGGATAAACATCTTCAGAAAAATGTCTTGCCAAATGTTTCAAAAGGGAAGCAACAACATTCTTTTTGTCTGGTTTTTATGGATGTCTCCGTGTTATCAATGGAGTCATTGGAACTTTATATAGGTAGTCCTTGACTTACAACAGCTCATTTAGTGACCATTCGAAGCTATAATAGCATTGAAAAATATGATTTATGACCATTTTTCACACTTGATCATTGTAGCATCCCCTTGGTCTTGTGTTCAAAATTCTAACACTTGGCAACTGACTCATATCTATGACAGTTGCAGTGTCCCAGGGTCATATGATCACTTTTTGCCAAGTGTCAGAAGCAAAATTAATGGGGAAGCCAGAATCACTTAACAACTGTGATACTAATTTAATAATTGCAGTGATTTACTTAATAACTATGACAAGAAAGGTTGTAAAATGGGGCAAAATTCATTTAACATCTGTCTCATTTAACAACATAAATATTGGGCTCAATTGTGGTCATAAGTCGAGGATTACCTGTAGACAAAGCTACAAGCCAGCTTGCAATGAGACAAATTCAAATAAATAAATAAATAAAAACATATATACAAGCATAACATATATACATAACATACATTAACCAAATTCTTGTTTGGATTGGGATTTCCTCCTGCTAATAAAAGCATCCCACACATGGAAAGGAAGAAGGTGATTATTTCTACCTTCCTTATCCTGAGTTTCCTCTGAAGATTTGCTCTTGAGACGCTTTGTGTTTCCTGAATGGGCATCTGTGGGGAACAGACATGTTTAACCTGGATCAGATATTTTTAGTAGCCTTTGAATGAATCTTTGTTCTCTCAGGAGGCTAAATACAATGTGCAGATTTATATTAGGGCTGTTCTTCAAAGCATTCAGCAGGGGTGCTTCACAAAACATGTTAAGCCTGATGACGCACCCCTGTGTGAAGTATTAAAACAGTGCATCCTTTGTAAAGCTCACTCTGCTTTTTTCAAAAGTTGTGCTCAACTGTCCTCAGGTGTGGGTGTGCATGAGCAACCACTTTGCTAAGAATTCCTACAGACCCCAAACCTTCAGACCGGCTAAAATGAGCCTTGCAGGGGATATGGTTGCTTTAATGCTTGAGGAAAAGCATTGGATTGAGAAAAATAGAGTTTAATCTTTTGATCATCACAGAGCCTTTTTTCTTCTTACTGAGTGCTAGAGCAGTGGTTCTCAACCTTTTTAATGCCGCGATCCCCAACCGGTCGTAAGTCGAGGACTACTCAACTGGTGCAGCACCATTTGCAGAATGGGACTTTTGGCGAGCTCAGCAGGGCAGAGACAGCCTGGACAATTCCTATTGGCTTTTGAAAGCCAATAGAATTAGACTCTATTCAAGAGAGTCTATTCTATTGGCTTTCAAAAGCCAATAGAATAAAAGGGAGTAGCACAGCTAAGGAAAAGGGGGAAAAAATGGCGGACTGCATTGTTTGGCGACCCCCGTGAAATGGTCGTTCGACCCCAAATGGGGTCCCGACCCACAGGTTGAGAACCACTGTGCTAGAGTGTTTGTTTTTTGTTTAGGACGAATCAGAAGATAGTCCTTCATTATCTTTGAACCCTATAAGTCTTGTTAAGGATTTATGTCCTTTCCTTTGAGAAGAATGCAACAGGTTGTCTGCTGTAGTACAGTTCTACTGATTTGACAGATCTTTCTTGATAACGTTCCAACCTGTAGTCCTGCTCCTGCCCCCCTCCCCACTTTTGCATCTGGCCCCTTTGCTTTCAGCCCCTTCTGCAAGGTAGTTAAAACTGGCAATGTTCAGATAACATTTTGAATTAAAGTATCAAAACTGAGTTCTTGTTTTGTTTGAGATCTCATTCTGTTGACTCAAATCTCAAAATGTCTGTGTTTTATGGGATTTTAATGCATTCTAATGTATTTTGTGTTTGCAAATCACTTGGAGACATATGAATAAATGAAAAAAAAAAATCAGTTAAGTTTCTAGGTAAGCCACAGCAATTGCTGGTGGATATCGATCTTGGGGGAAAAAAGTAAAGTGGTCAAGAAGATTTTCCAACAATTGTATTAGGCATTTTTGATTGATTGATTTAAAGTCTCCTTAAAAGATTTTTTTTAAATGTACAGGTAGACAAAGGTGATATTAAATTAAATTGTCAGGATTTAAAATATAATTTTTAGGCCAGTTTGGTCTAGCCAGGGATAAGCAACCTTGGCTCTTTTATGACTCGTGGACTTCAACTCCCAGAATTCCTGAGCCAGCCATGGCTAGCTCAGGAATTCTGGGAGTTGAAGTCCATGAGTCATAAAAGAGCCAGAGTTGTCTACCCCTGGTCTAGCAGTTAGAAACCAGGAGATGGTGAGTTCTAATCCTGCCTTGGCATGAAAGCCGTGGGTGACTTTAGCCAGTCATTCTCTCTCAGCCTAATCCCACTCAAAAGGTTGTTGTTGAGGGGAGAATAGGAGGAAAGAAGAGTATTCGGTATGTTTGCTGTCTTGTTATTTACCAAAGTAATAAAACTCTAAACAAAATAATACAGCATCTCTTCATTTTTTCCTACTTAGAAGAAGCCTACAATTGATGAAAAAAAAATCAACATTATAGTAAAATAAAGAATTTGATCTCAGTGTATGAAACATATCAAAAGCTATCCATTAATCTTCGTTTGAAATAATGAGTCTCAGAATACATTTTATTATGTGAACCACTGTCCATATGTTGTTATTTTCTTAAAGTAAAGCACTATTATTGTCAGTTTTTATTCCTCATTTTTTAATCTTTTACCAAGTTGCTGTTTTCACTATATTGAGGCAAGCTGTTCTGCCTTTGACATGTTAGTTTATTTTTTTATGTAATATGTTTGTAAACATAGACCAGTTTCTTTCATCTTTTAAAAGAATTTTAGGATGAATTTCATACTTCCCCCTTTTCCCATTTTTAGGTTTTTATCAAATAAAAATAATAAGCCTTGGGGAAAGAAGAAAAATACAGTTCTTTATCAGTATTTTGTTCACTTCTTTCTCTTGTTTTTTGGCATTTCATATAATATAGAAACTCTGAATTAATAATAATAACTATGAAATAGTCCTAATTCTTTGCTTCCATCTTGATGTTGAAAGGAAGGACACTGACAGCTAAATTGCTGCCTTTATACTGGAAAAGAGTGCCATAAAGTGGGGATGTCAAGGGTCCCTACTCCTTCACCATCTGGAGAGATGTCCAGTGGACCTGTGGCTGAAAGCTGGTGTTACACACAGGTAATGTAGTGTCTGAGTTCAGAATATGTTATTAGCATAATTCTCATACATTAGCCACGTTCAAGTTTGCCCTTTTGGCTACTTATTCTCTCTCAGTCCAGCCCTATTGTATGGTGTTGTCATGGTAGGAATGAAATGGAGATCCCAAATAAACTGCCTTGAAATCTCAGAGAAAATCTAATAAACTAAGTAAAAATAAATCAGCCTTGAGAAAGAGGCATTGCCCAAAAGTAATGATAATAGCCATGCCTGAAAAGCCATCCAAAGAAATATTTATGATTCTGGTTTTCAGAAAGAAGAACGGAGATAAAAGTTGGATAATGATGTTTTAGCCAAAAAAAAAAAAAAAAACAGTACACACGCACAAAGAGCAAAAAGCAGTGACAGTTTTACAATAGGCACAAGATTAAATACCAGAGTTTGGTGAGTTGTCAAAAAAATAAATAAATAGATGAACAGCCTAAAGTGTTCAATGTGCACCTGACAATGACAAAGAATAGCCGGTGGTAATTGGTCACTTAGCCTTTCAATAATGAACCAGATCTCAACAGTTAGTATTACACACACAGTTCGGTTGTATCTCTGTGTTTGGTGGTATGCAGTGAAAGTCTTTCCCCCCCCCCATCTGTTTGAGTCAGCTTCAGCTCATTCTGATGACATGTCCATGTGAGTTTCTTAGCAGCGATATGGAAAGTGCATGCAATTGCTATCTCTGGATTTTTATCTATCTACGGCTCTGGTTTCCTCTGGCAGTATCATATCAAAGATTAACCAGACCTAATTCTGCTTAATTCAGAAGACCAGAAAATTCTAGTAAAAGTGAATAGTAAGGCTGTTCATGCTTCAAAAATGATTGGGTAGTACTACAGAATGGAGAGGGGAACAGAACTTTTTTAAAGCAGCCACATCTTGTTTCAATTTTCCATGAGCCTTAAAAATGTTGTGGCTGCTTTAAAATGATGCTGATCCTAAGGCATTTTGAATAATCTTTCGACTCATTTTCAAAGTACATAGAAGAGTCACTTTTTATGAGATGAGCAGCTGTCCAATGTGATTTATAAATAATACAATTATAATATGCAGCATACAAATGCAAAAGGGATGTTCTCCAGCACTGGAGATGGATAATCCACGCAGTGGGTTGAGACTGTATTCCTGGCCAATCAGATCAGTCAGCCAAAGTTGCCACGCCCCGTCTTGGACCATGATCCTTTAGTCTTGACTGATCTGGCCATGCAGAGACATCTACAACTTTTGGCTCCTGGGCAGGTATAGTTCCTTTCCATTAGGGGGGATTTTTTCTAGTAGCTGAAATTGCTTAGTTTAAAAGTTAATTAGAGATAATTTAATTCAATTTAATTGACCACTCAAAAATTTCCTTGCTAAATTGTAAAACTCAGGAAGTCAGATTCCTACAGGGGAAACCACCCCCACTTAAAAGGGGGAAATCCCTAACTCCCCTCCCTAACCAACCCCAGCCACCTTCCAGCAGCCGGCAGCCGCCTTAAACAAACGGGGAGGCTCGGGCAACCCCTCGCGTTTAAAACAAACAAACAAACAAAAAAAAGACAGAAAGGCAAGCAGTTAGCGAGGGAAGCGGAGGACAAAGGGGACGCATGCTGGGAGGGAGATTGATTAAGGGAAACAGCTGGCGTGCGAAGGAGCAGTCTTTTCACTCCAGGCTGCTCAGGATTTTTTAAACGAGGCGCCATTGTCTGCACAGCTGGAAGCACGCGCAGCTCTTTGTTACAACCGCACGTGGCATAGGCAGCCTTGTTAACACATGCGCAGTAGTTTCCTGGCAGCGGCGGCCATATTTTTTGTCCAAACAGGGGAGTTAAAGTTCCTTAAGAAAGCTAGGTTCAGCCGCTGGAGTGAATTAATAGGCAAGCAGTACTGGGGTACTAAAGCATCTATTATTCATTCAGAGACATTCAAATCAGACACATAGCTACTGGTTCCAGGACTTGGTGTCTTCTACCTAAAGTAAATAAGAACCTTTCATAACTAACTGTGTTTAGTTGCCTTTGGCTCCTTCCAGACTTCGGGTCCCCCATTAGTGGCCCGTACGCCTCTGGATTTAGTGGTGGGTTCCAGGCATCCCCAGTCGCGTGCCTGTCCTTACCCACCATAGTCAAGCCGGGTTCCAGGCATTCCCATTAGCGTGCCTGTTCTTATCCGTGCACAGTGACTAACTCTGACAATTTTGCAGAGTCTGCTCCTGAGTTCCAGACGCCCCCAGTAGTGCGCCTGTCCTTACTCAAAGTTGGAGCTCTCCTACTACCTGGGTCCCCCCTATCGCGGCCCAGCGTTAGTGGAGAATGGAGGAAGCAATCATTCCCTCCACTGGAGCCCCGCCTTCATCCTCTGGAGCACCTGCTTCAGAGGATTCGGAATCCTCTGCAGCCCCTAGAAAGGCTGCAAGGAAGTCATCAAAGAAGGCTGACAAACAGGCAATCAGAAGACACCAAGCCCTAGAAAAAGAGTTCGACAGAGCCCAGAAAAGGGCCAGAATTGAAAATAGGCAGAATGGGGGAATAGGTCCTGATCTACCGCTGGGTCTCCCTTCATCCCCACGGGCCATTTGGTCATTAGGGAGCTCATCACAGTCCCAAACAGAGGGTGGGATAGGCGAATTCTCATCGCTCTCCCGATCCCCCTCCCCACGGAGGTTACAGGAAACCCCGAGGACCATGCTAACCACAGCACCTGCAGGGTCGCAGGCAATGGTCACTCCTCCTGCATTGACGGGGGATCTGCTAGCTACCCTAATAGCACAGGCAGTGGACCGTGCATTTGAGGCCAGGGCTCAAACTTCAAAAGCCAAGTCTCTAGGACTTAGAACGAGGCATCGGGAGGAAACGGAGGACCATCAGGACCTCTCCTCCGTCTCAGACTCGTCGGTCTCTGAGGAAGCTTACCTGGACCAGCCAGGTACGTCACAAGGGATTCAAATGTCTGAGGAGGAGGAGGACACCTCACCTCAAGGGCCGTCCTTCAGCGGCCTGTTTAACCCTTCTCTTTTTGTCACTATTCTGCGCAAGGCTGAGGCCACAGCCCATCTGGGGCATAGGACACCAGCGGAGCCTGTCACAGTTGACACGGAGGCTGAGCCGACGTTCGCCGAAAAGGTAACCACTCAACACCGCATACCATGCCCGACCATGTTCCTAAACACAATAAGGAAACAGTGGGCAGCGCCAACCTCCCTACCGCTTCCTAGCAATGCGGAGAGGAAGCTATTTAACGTAGCAAGGGAGCTAGAGGGAACATTGGAGGTGCCGGTGGTGGACGAACCCATAGGTCCCCTGATATCGGACACGGCCATATCAGGAGATTTTGCTGAAGCTCTTAAAGCCGAGGACCGAAAGAGTGAGTCCAACTACAGGAGAACGCACCAGGCAATAGCTTGGGCTACCAGGGCGTCTACCTCCGCGTCCTTTTTCACCAGAGCCACACTTTGTTGACTCCGTGAGCTACAGGGCCGGGTTCCCATGGAAGATATACGCACTCATCAGGAACTCAGCAAAATGGTAGCGGCCACGGAATATGCGTTGGACGCAACACTTTTAGCGACCAAGTTTTCAGCCAAGGCAATGGCGGCAAACAACACGAGCAGGCGCATCCTCTGGCTAAAGAACTGGCAGGCGGATACCAAATCCAAGTGGAAATTGGCTTCGGCTCCGTACCAAGGGGCAAAGCTGTTTGGTGAGGCACTAACGCCATACCTGACAGAGAACAAGGACAAGCGCAAGGTCCTTAAACACATGCTTAAAAGGCAGGACAAGAGACCCGGCTCCTGGGGAAGGAAACAATCCTTTCGTACGGAAGCCAGGGTCAACTACTTTCAAAATTCCCAACCCTTCCAAGCTAGACAGGATAGGGAAAGACAGGGGGACAGACAGAACACAAGACATAGGCAAACACAGGGAAGACGGCCCTTTCGGGGGAACAACCGCCCCTTCCGCCGTACCAGATGACTCCCGCCCAGACCTTCCCATAGGGGGCAGACTAGCAGGGTTTGCTCCCCAGTGGGAAGAGACCACCACGGACGTATGGGTCAGGAACACCATACGTCATGGTCTATCTCTAGAATTTCTCTCAAAGCCCCCGAACCGCTTCCGCCCGTGCCCCTGTCCCACAAACCCAACAAAGAGAAGGCTCATGAACGAGGCCGTTCAGCACCTTCTAAACATACGGGCCGTAGAGCCGGTGCCTATGAACCAGAGAGACCAGGGGTTTTATTCTATCCTCTTCGTGGTCCCAAAACCCTCGGGGGGTTGGAGAGCCGTTTTGGATTTGAAAAGGCTAAATTTCTACATAAAATACCGCAAATTCAAAATGCAGACACTACGCTCCATCCTTGGAAGCGTAAGGAAAGGGGATTTTCTGGCATCGATCGACCTCACGGAGGCATACTTGCACATCCCTATCTCTCTGGCTCACCGCCGCTTTCTACGGTTTGCCTACAGGGGGCACCATTTTCAATACAGGGCACTTCCATTCGGCCTGTCATCAGCGCCCAGGGTGTTCACCAAGATTCTGGCGGTTCTGGCAGCACAACTAAGAAACGTACCAGTCAGAGTCCAGTGCTACCTGGACGATATTCTAATCCAGTCATCGTCCGCCCAGCAGTCTCGGGCGGACCTAAAGTTAGTGATAAAAATGCTGCAGGACCACGGCTTCTCGGTGAACTTTCCAAAGAGCCATCTAACCCCAACTACGAGAATACTCCACCTGGGAGCGGTCATAGACACAAAGGAATGCAAGGTGTACCTATCACAGGAACGCCTCAGCAGCATAAAGAAAGCCATAAAACAGGTAAGCCGCGGTCAGTCAGTGACGCTGGTCTGCCTCTCCCAGCTGCTAGGGAAGATGATATCGACCATAGCAATAGTTCCTTGGGCAAGGCTGCACTCAAGAGAACTGCAATGGTTCATGCTCCCGTTTCAGAGACAACAAATCAGTGCATCCCGGAAGAGGGTAGGCATACCTCTGAGAGTACGACACTCCCTCAGGTGGTGGCTATCTCCAGCTCTCCTCAGGGGGTCCCCCTTCAGGGAACCAGACAGAGTAGTAGTCACAACAGATGCGAGCTTATTCGGCTGGGGAGGCCACTTGGGGACCAAGTGGACACAGGGCCGCTGGTCAGCGGTGGATCTCCGACACAACATAAACTGGCTCGAGCTGCGGGCTATTCACCTAGCGTTAAGGCATTTTCACAGCAGCATAAAAGGCAGGCACGTACTGGTCCTGACGGACAACGTGACAGCCAAGGCCCACATAAACCGTCAGGGGGGCACACACTCTCGCTCGCTCTCGGCCGAGGCCCTCCTACTGGGGGCCTGGGCGGAACAAAATCTGGCCTCCATAAAGGCCGACCACATATCGGGGGAGGCAAACATCCAAGCAGATCTGTTGAGCAGATCAACAATAGATCACTCGGAGTGGCAACTACACCCGAGGATCTTCAGGGAGGTCTGTCACCGCTTCGGGCTTCCCCAGGTGGACCTTTTTGCCTCTCCTTCCAATGCCCACCTAACTCGCTTCTTCTCCCGATTCCCATCCAAGGGAGCAGAGCAGACGGACGCGTTACGGAGCCCATGGCCAAGGGGCTCCTGTACGCGTTTCCACCCTTACCTCTCCTTCCGGCGGTAGTACGCAAGATTCTGCGGGAAAGGGCCGAGGTAATCCTTGTGGCCCCTTATTGGCCAAGGAGACCTTGGTTCGCAGACTTGAGGAGTCTCTCCCGCACGAATCCATGGCGGATTCCTCCGGAGAGGATCTCCCTCAAGCAGGGGGAGATCTCCCACCCAGAGCCACAATGGCTACAACTAGCCGTCTGGCTCTTGAACGGTCAATTTTAGCCAAGGGGGCTTGCTCACAGGGTGTAATTAGGGTCATACAGGCATCAAGGCGCCCCTCCACGAACCGTATCTACGAGGCCACGTGGAGAAGCTTCCAATCATGGTGCTCTAAACAGGAATTGTTACTCGAAGGGATCACAATTCCCAAGATCCTAGAATTTTTACTAGATGGCCTAGAGAGGGACCTCTCGCCAAACACACTGCGCAGGCAAATCGCCGCCCTCTCAACTATACTTTCTGCCAGCCCCGGTGAATCCTTGGGCAAGCATCCCTTAATACGATCCTTCCTCAAGGGGGCTGCAAACATCAGACCGCCAACCGTGCACAGGTATCCATCGTGGGAACTACCACGAGTACTACAAGCTCTTACCAGAGCGCCCTTCGAACCACTCAAAACATGTGACTTTCACTATCTGACCCATAAGGTAGCATTCTTGGTAGCCATCACGTCAGCTCGGCGGATATCCGAGTTAGCTTCTCTCTCAATGAGGAAGGACCTGTGCCATTTTCACAGGGACAAGGTAGTCCTAAGAATAGACCCTTCATTCATTCCAAAGGTCAACTCCCTTTTTCACAGATCACAGGAAATAGTCCTACCAGACTTCTGTCCAAACCCAGCTCATCCCCTGGAGCAACAATGGCACACCTTGGACGTACGCAGGGCACTAAGACATTACATTTCACGCACAACGGAATTCCGACGCTCGGAAGCGCTTTTCATATCCTTCCACCCTGCTACTAGGGGCCGGAAGGTCTCGTCCTCTACCATCGGTAGGTGGATTAGGGCATGCATCATGGGGGCATACCAGGCGGGGTCCTTGCAAGTCCCCAAGCATATCACAGCCCATTCCACAAGGAGTGCTGCCACCTCAGCAGCATGGGCCATGCAGGCTTCTATTGAAGAGGTATGCAGGGCAGCCACTTGGGCCTCGCCCTCTCCATTCATTCGTCATTACAAAATCGACAGGTACTCCTCTGCAGAGGCCTCCTTCGGTAGGAGGGTTCTCCAGCAGGTGCTAGACCAAAGTTGCACACGGGACCAGTCTATTCCCCAACCCAAGGGACAATAGGCTTTGGTATGTCCCACTGCGTGGATTATCCATCTCCAGTGCTGGAGAAGGGGCGTTGACTTACCTGAACGCCTTTTCTCAGCACGGAGATGGATAATCCACACCCACCCTTATAGACTAGAATAATAGGGTATATTTAGTGGAGCCAAAACGTCTTACTGTCAGTCAATGGCTGCGCTCGAGTCAAGACTAAAGGATCATGGTCCAAGACGGGGCGTGGCAACTTTGGCTGACTGATCTGATTGGCCAGGAATACAGTCTCAACCCACTGCGTGGATTATCCATCTCCGTGCTGAGAAAAGGCGTTCAGGTAAGTCAACGCCCCTTCTGAAATATCCCAGGGCCCAGTATTTAAAATTTAAAAACTTAAAATATTGTTACATGTGTTAGCTTTTTGAATTCTGAGAAGCTATTAAGTTTCCTATTACTAATTTATTACTGTTTCCATTTAAGAGAAAGAGTGGATAAAATGCTGTAATCTTCTATAAAACTAGGAAGAACAAGATGAATTATCTCAAAATGAGAAGCTTAAGTTTTATGCATTAGTAGCTCTGCTGCCTGACATGATCATCAATGAGACACTATTTCCTGAGAAATCCATAATACAAAGAATTAGCATTATTACCAATTGAATTAATCAAATACTAGAAAGCAAATTAATCATGAATACAGCTTTCTCAATTCTGGGAGCCTACAGATTTATTGCTTTCCAGGACTGGGAGTTATTAGTGGCAACTTTGAGTTAATGGAAAATAATTATATGTTGTGTTGACATAGTTTTAAAAATACAGAGTTGAGCTATTCCTTAATTCTACAAGATATTGCTTTGTTACCTTTAATTAGGTGAGCAGTTGACTTCTTTGGTAATTTTTTTTAAATTAGGTTTGTAAAAGGTAAACTTTGTAAATTCACATAACTGTCTGCATTTCTTATGCAGGTTAAAGTTGTAAAGTTTTCTTATATGTGGACCATTAATAACTTCAGTTTCTGCCGAGAAGAAATGGGTGAAGTTTTAAAGAGTTCAACTTTTTCTTCAGGGCCAAATGATAAAATGAAATGGTAAGATAAATGCATTAATTTCCTTTTGCCTTAAATATAAGAGATTCCATGAACACATAATGTGTCAAGCTAGGATACAATACCTTTCTTCAAACATTAGAACAATTGACAGAAAAACTGTCAACTACTACCAGTCACAATGACAGTCAATACAGCTAAAGGCTGAAATATAAATTGTCATACATATTGTAACATATTGAAATATACTGTATGTCAGAATCCAATTATATTTCATCTTTAATTATCAAACATAGAAACTCCCAATTCTGCCTTCTCTGGATTCTGCCATAAGAGGGAGAAAAGGGGGAGAGCAAAGGGGCTTTATGGCCCTCACTTCCTTCAGCACACTTCAAAGGACTGAATGTGTGTTTATTGTGGCCTCTAAGCTTTAACATATCAAAGAAGAGTAATTGCCTTTCCTGTAGTTATCTGAAGTCTCCATCCAGACGGAAGAAGAAAGGGGATGGAATTGTGATACTTGAAACTATCACTGGAAGGGGGGTTGATTGGGTGGGACTACTGGGGAACCCCTTAAAACCTTGAATGGGAGAGCTTGAACCCCAGGTCCTGTCTAGCATGCCTGCAACCATTTTCTCTTAATAAAGGATTCCTGTTGGAAGAATTATTCCAAGAGTTCTGTCTTCTTAAGATGCAAAGTGGGGTGGGTCCTCACACTGTAGTAATTTCCAGCCTTTTCTCTGATATGAATGCCAGGGAATTCGGCACACAAAAGAAAAAAGCAGGGGAGGGAAACTCCCCCTCCATATCCACGGCAACCAATCACAGTGCAGATTTCTTCACGCAGGAGCCAACACTCTCTAATCATCATCTATAACTGTGTGTTCCGGCTCATTGTACAACCCCATTGTTCCTGCTACTAAATTTAAATATCTTAACAGAAACACTGTGTGATCACTGAAAACATTTGGGGACCACTAAATTATGGGTTGGAAATACACACTTTTCCCTATCATACCATATGTGACACCTTGCCCCAACCCAACATTAAACAGTTAATATAAAAAATCATAATGTTCTTGATGGTGAAAATATTTTGAGATCACCAGATTGTCAAAGTTTTGATGTTTCTTCCTAAAATCTTGTAAAATTTGGTCTTTAATAGTGTAATGTGATGCAGGTTTGGCCAATAAATATTCATTTTTTGTGTTTGCAAATAAAAGTTATATTTATTGTGTTTAGGGACCACTGATGTAGTTTTGCATTTATATAAAACTAGCTTCTCATTTTTTCACTACTGAAACTCTGATAGGGTTCATATATCATGCTAAACCACATTTTGTTTAAACACAAATTGCTAAATAAACAAAAATAGGTGGTTACTTAGGCAAGTCTAAACCGGAGAAGCCATGTTAATTTAATGTAGCTCTCTGTGGCTTATTTAACTTTATGTGTAAACCAGGAATTCTTGTATGTTCTATTTTAAGTACTTGAATTAGTGTGGTATAAGAATGTTTTCATGTAATTCCCTTATTATGTAACATTGTACTTAATATTTTGATTATAATTCACTCCTTTTCTCCCTGAGTGTGTGATATAAGCATTCTTACTGAAAGCTTGAGATTATTGTTATACTGAGCATCTTGAGGTGAGATGCAAATTGAGTAGATCAGTAGTTATTATTTAAAGAGAAAAATATGCTTATATTTGGTTTTCCTTACAAAGCCGGTTTTTTTTAATTCATGTGTTTTGAATATACAGGTAATTCTCGGCTTACAACAGTTCATTTAGTGACCATTCAAAGTTACAATGGCATTGGAAAAAAGGATTATTTTTCACACTTACAACCATTGCAGCATCCCATGGTCACATGATCATTTGGTACCTGGCATGTATTTATGATGGTTGCAGTCTTCCAGGGTCATGTGATCACCTTTTGCAACCTTCTGACAAGTAAAGTCAACAGGGAAGCCAGATTTGCTTAACCATGCTACTAAGTTAACAACTGCAGTGATTCACTTAACAACTGTGGTAAGAAAGGTCGTAAAATGGGACAAAGCTCACTTAACAACTGTCTCCCTTAGCAACATAAATGTTGGGCTCAATTGATGTTATAAGTCGAGAACTACCTGTATTTACACACAGTCTCCATTGAGTAGCTTATAGAAATCACCATAGATTGTAATGAAGCTTTTTTAAAAAAGAAAATGAAAAAAGATGGGGATGGATTTTATCATTTTTTTCTGCACTTTATCCCACATTGTTTTAAAGAGTCCTGTAAACTTTTATGGTGAACCCAGGTGTTGACAGGAAAAAAAAACCAGATTTTTCCTTTTGTTAAGATATTTATCAGATGTGTTTTTTCTAAAGGAGCTTTCTACTTTATAAAATATTAAAATCTTGCCATTGAGGTAGGAGAGCAAGATTAGACTTGAAGATAAGTGGATAGCAGATGTGATACTAATCCACAATAGTGGAATATTTGAAGTTTGTAACTTTGAGGCCACACTGTTCAAAAATATAATTGTAAAATATCAGTCTAAAAGAGAACTATTTACAATTCCTTGTAAAGGACCTTAGTCTAGCAGATTTGAAACATATTACCCTGTAAGTCCTGACATAAATATGTCTAGCCAACGACAATTTTTATTGAGTGCTGATATATAACCCAGACTTCTTACATTCCAGGTGCCTGAGAGTAAACCCAAAAGGTTTAGATGATGAAAGCAAAGATTATCTTTCATTGTACTTACTGCTAGTTAGTTGTCCAAAAAGTGAAGTGAGAGCAAAATTTAAATTTTCTCTGTTAAATGCTAAAAGAGAAGAAACAAAGGCAATGGGTAAGTGCATTTTTAAAATTACTCTAATGTTGACTTTCAGTGTGAGAAAGAAATAATTGGACCTTTCCAAAGTTTGTCAAAAGGATGAATTAAACAGATATGTCAAACTCAAAGCCGGCGGGCAAGATCAGGCCCACAATGTGGTTAGATGTGGCCCATGGGGCCACCCTTGAGATGGCAAGGGATCGATCCCCACCACCCCTGCCCATCCCAGTCTGGCTGGGTGCACGCACAGGAGGCAGCAAGTGCGCGGGGGCTGGCACGCAGCTGACATGATGAGCACCATCTTGCCCCACAGGCTGGCCGTGTTACCTCACCAGGTGGCTGCCACAAAGTAGAGCAGCGTGTAGAGCCCTAGCAGCCACACCTGCCACCACCAACTCCATGGCCTGCTCACCAGCCCAGCCTCACCCACTGGTCCGGCAGGCCACGAGTGCTTCCCTTTCACCGGGATGTCTCCTGCCCCGCCTCTCACCCCGCCCCCACATGGGAAAGCCACAGACACCAGCAGCACTGCCACTCTCTTACCCTCCCCTCATCCCTTCCTGGGAAGGAAGGAAGGAAGGAAGGAAGGAAGGAAGGAAGGAAGGAAGGAAGGAAGGAAGGAAGGAGGGAGGGAGGGAGGGAGGGAGGGAGGGAGGGAGGTTGGAATGAGAGGGTATATCTGAGGGAAGTCCTGCCTTATTTATTTCATGTTTATGGCAAATCCATCCTTTCAAAAAAGGTTGTATACTCTAGCTTTCTATAGAATTATTTAATACTTAGCCTTCCTCCCCCCCTCCCTCCCTCCCTCCCTCATTATAAACTCTACTTTGCAATAGCTGTCTCAAGTTTTTAAACTGATGTTTGTCTGTTTGACAGTACAGGGAATTTGTTTATTTAAATTCTGTGTTCCATTTTTTTTAAAAAAAACATTCACTTTGCAGATATGATTGGGAAAATATGATGATGACGCTGCCTGTAAAGCTTCTCACAGAAAAAGCTGCTAACATCTGTAATTGCCATTTAATGAATATTTGTAGGCTCGGTCAGTTTGTGATTACTGAGGTGGCTAAACAATTGGCTCTTTGATGTGTCTTACGTGGGGTGTTGTAGCAACCTGCTTCTGCATTCAAATCAAAGGACAGAATGAGGTCTCAGGTAAGCTAGGCAGCCTGCCATCTGGGTTAAATGAGGCCTCATTCTGTCCTTTGATTTGTGTGCTGTTGATGGACTTTTTTTATTTCTCTCTCCTGATTCTTAAAATATACCAGTATAAATCAGTGGTGTTGACATATTGTGTCCCGTGATGGGCATATTGGGCTATTTGAAAGACTTTTTGGTGGCTCATGAGTCTACACAGTGGATACATTTACTGCTCTAGATTCAGTTCATTCTCCTATGTATTAAAATAACAATTTCACAATCAAGAGTCTTTCCTTACTGAGCTTAGCTTCTCTAGAATTGGCTCCCACCAGAATTCCATGGGTTACTGGTGGGTGATAAATAACTTTACTGCTATTTTAACTATCATTAACAGCAATATTTTTCTTTCTAATCTAGTGTTCCTCCACTTGACACCTTCCAGGGTTTGGGTACCCAGGCTAGGATTGTGAGAGCTGATCTCCAGTTTGATTGGAGAACAGCAGGGTAGAAAAGCCTGCAAAACCTTTGTAAAATGACTGTGTACAATATGTTTTCTAGGTAACATGTTCATTATCTGGCTAGTCAACATCCAAATATTACCAAATACTTTAAGATTACAGATACTCCTTGGCTTATATCACTTCATTTAGTGACCATTCAAAGTTACAGCAATACTGAAAAAAATGACTTGTGTCTGTGTTTCACATTTGTGACTATTGTAGCATGATCAAAATTCAGATATGTGGCAACTGACTCATATGTATGACGGTAGCAGTGTCCTGGGGTTATGTGATCACCTTTGGAGACCTTCTAACAAGCCAAATCAAGGGGGAAGCCAGATTCACTTAACAACCGTGCTACAACTGCAATGATTCACTTAACCACTGTGGCAAGAAAAGTCATAAAATGGAGCAAAACTCACTTAACTGTCTCACTTAGCAACAGACATTTTGGGCTCAATTATGATTGAAAGTCAAGGACTACCTATATTTTTAAAAGCCCCCCTGGGTCTTTATAACCAAAATATTTACCTCTATATTTTATTTCTGCGTGGTTGGCAATTGTATCGAATGACGGGTAATTTTATTAAACTATGTCCAATGCACAGAAAGTGAGGCAGTTTTTCAGCCCAAAATGTATTCATGGATACATAGATTGCTATTAATAATATAATGACTTCAACTCAGTAGGAACCTTGGATTTCATTTCTCATCTGTAATTATTTTAAAATGTCTTTTAATTGAATGTACTCCTGTTTTATTTATTTACTACTAGAAAGCCAAAGAGCATATCGATTTGTTCAAGGCAAGGACTGGGGTTTTAAAAAATTCATTCGAAGAGACTTTTTACTTGAGGAAACTAATGGTCTTTTACCAGATGATAAACTTACGCTATTTTGTGAGGTAGGTAATCAATCTGTGCTTTTTAAAATAGAATATTGGTTTCCATGGCTATGAATGAGAAATGAGGAGAGCTTTAAATGTTAAGTTTATCCCTTCATATTAAAGAAACACCCTGATCAAAGGTTTGAGCTTAATGGTTTTCTTATGTATTTGATGTAAGATCCATTTTCTATAAATAAGTTGCCCATTAGACACATTGCTATTTAGCACAAAATGAAAAAAAGCCTGAGGAATACTTCTATGATGTTTGTCCATCTGTCTGTCAATCAATCACAGGAGTATTCCAACTTCCACTCCATCCTCATGAGACTATATAATGTTTGCATGCTTCTAATTGACCAGAACTGACCAGAACTTTGGATGCAAAGTCTTGAAAGGCAAAATAATTGATTCCATAATGAATACTGTGTGATGATCATGGTGATCCTGGATCTTTCTTGATTAGCTTACCTACCAAGAAAACAGACAGGAACAGTTGTGGAATAAGTTTTAAGAAGATGGAATTTCTAAATCACAAGTTTGATGTGTTAGAATTAGTAATTGCTCAGTGAAACTAACAAAATTGCTTTTCTCGAAACAGTTGTGTTTTTTCATTACATTGATGATGCCGCCATGACATTAGATATTTAAAAATTCTTCTGACATTCTTCAGATTTAAATCTGTTAACAATATTACAAATTAAAGCAATTTTTCTTAACAATTAATTTAAAATTAAATCAGATGCTCTGATAAAATAAATCCTTGGCTTAAATCAATAAATCACTGTTAATTAGGTCAGTAACCTAAAATGTCTTAGTAAAACCAGAAAGACTGTTTGTGGTGTTTCTAAATGGAAACTAGTGAAAAAGGTTATGATCTTAGTATGGTGAGTGTTAAATATACTTTGGGTGGTTATCTCTGCTGCCGTGGACTGATTAGTGGCTTAGGAAGATGATAGATGCTGTAACTGCTAATAAGTTTGCTTTGATCTTTGTATTTACAAGAAACATGTGCAAAAATTTCTTGGCAAGCTTACAAGTTAATTATGTGCCATTATATTGTGCATGAAGAATAATGGAAATGTGGCCCTTGAGACTAAATGGTACAAATGTACTGCATCTTATTTTAGTTAGACAGACAGGCTAAATTAGCTGCGTGATGCATTTGTTATGAATACAATTATTGCATTGACAAGTGGGTGTAACAAGCCTGAATCTGAAAGGATTCTCATGTTATAAAATATTCCTGAATCAAAAGAGTTCTGCTGCCAACCAATCTTGTTAGAAGCAAATGTTTAATGTGCGTGCATCAGATAAAGTCTGTTGTATTGCAGTGGTTTTGATGCATTGATTCAGGAGCATCCAGTCTTGCTCTTTGTTTTCTTAACTCCTTTAGGCGCTTCAGTTATTGCTTGCAAACTGAACATACTTAGTTTTAAAATACAAGTAGTCCTCACTTAATGATGACTTGTTCAGCAACTGTTCAAAGTTACTACAGTGCTAAACAAGGAGACTTATGACCAGTCCTCATATTTGTGTGTGTCGCAGCATCCCCATGGTCACATGATTGTAACTTGGAAACTTGGCAACCAACTTAACAATTACATTGATTGCAGCATCCTGCACTTATGTAATCATTGTTTGCAACCTTCATTGTGAGCTTCTGACAAGCAAAGTTAATGGGAAAGCTGGTAGGAGGTTGCAACTGGTAATCATGTGAGTTGCATTTAACAATCACACAGGATTCACTTAATGAAGACAGCCAGAACTGCTGCAACTACTGTAGGTCGGTGCAGTTACATGACTCATACTTTACAACTGTGTCATTTAGCAATGAAGTTGCTAGTCCCCATTAAGTGAGGATTACCAATAGGGAAGGTCTATAGCTCCTCATTTTCACTATTGAGATGGTTCTATGTTGCTGGGTCTTCTTGACAATCTGGTTTCTATTGCAACTTTGGCAAATTGTGGGGAGGAGAATAGCAGGGACCCCAGAAGAAGAGCATTAATTTTCATTTCCAACAACTCAAATGAATGCAGATTATTGAAGGCAGAGAGGCTTTGTGTGTGCACAGATGTGTGTAAATGTGTGCATTTGATGGAAATCTGAATGCACATGCATGCAGGTAATTTTTGGCTTATTACCACTTAATGACCGTTCGAAGTTACAACAAGTTACTTACACCCATCTTTGAAGTTATGACTGTTGCCCCACCTCTTCCCAAGGTCACATGATCACATTTTGGGTGCTTGACAACTCCTTTTGTCTTGTATTAACTTAAAATACCTTGCTTCATCTGCATACAGTATAATAAGACATTAGCTGGGACAGGAATTCTAGCCCAGCATCCTTCTATGTTGATCAGAGCTGCTGGACGATGTAATTCAGCAACTATAGGTTTCCTACTCTTCAGTTGCACAACCCTGTCTGGTCTGTCTTATAAAAATATCTATTCTAGAAACTTGATTTCTAACTTACGCTTAATTTATACTTAAATACTTTCAGTTCCATTCTGGCTTTGAATCTGATACAACAGGGGTCTCCAACCTACGGGCCACTAACGGGCTGTGAACTATTCAAAAACGGGCTGCCCAAAGCGGCGTTGAACATGCGTCCATCCTCCTTTGTGTGAACAGCGGGCAAGTGCTTGCATGCATGCTCCCTTTACATAAGAGGTGGGCACGGGTGCAAGCTGCTTGCACAAGTGGAGCTGCGCGCATATGCACATTTGCCTGCCACTCCGGCAAAACCATCCCCACTCTCACGCCGGTCCATAAAGCCGGAAAGGTTGGGGAAATTCTGTGATACAAGATAAAACAATTATATTGTGTATAATTGTTGTTAGGTTTCATTAGGACCAGATTTCAAAGAACAACCTGTTAGAAATGTTCATCTCTTGCTTTTATTTAATGTGCTGATAGTACAATACATGTTGAGTTGTATTTATCGCATTGGTTTTTGGTGTATTTTATTTTCCTAGCTAAATATCATGATTTTGGGAGTTGCCTAATGTATGCATTATTGCCTTATGAGAGCCTAATCATATAGTGATTGATGCATTATTTACTGTTTTGATTAGGTAAGCGTGGTCCAAGACTCAGTAAATATATCAGGACTGTCCAGTACAAACACCTTAAAAGTACCCGAATGTCGACTAGCTGAAGATTTAGGCAACCTCTGGGAAACCTCAAGATTCACAGATTGCAGCTTTTATATAGGAGGGCAAGAGTTCAAAGCTCATAAATCTATCCTTGCAGGTATGTTTTACTTCTGTCTTGTTTCATAGTTTTTGTTACAATCTTGAACTATTATTAACATGCAGGTCTCTTCCCACAGCTCGTTCACCTGTTTTTAATGCCATGTTTGAACATGAAATGGAGGAAAGCAAAAAGGTGAGCGGAGTGCTGCTTTCATTTCTGTGGAATGATGTCCCAAAGCACCTTACCTTTGAATCAGCATAGGGTGACAGAAACCAATCAGTCAGTTAAATCAGCAGGCCCTAACCTGTCTGGCACCAGGGACCAGTTTTGGAAGAAAAATAGTTTTCCAAGGACCAGGGGACAGGGCAACCTAGATCTCACGCATGAACAGATGAAGCTTCGCTCGCTTACCCACTGCTTGCATGGCCCAATTCCTAACAGGCCACGGACTGGTAACTCAGAGGTCGGGGGGCTTGGGTTAATTTAAAAAAACCTTATGGGCCAAATAGTATTTCACAATTTATTTGAACAAAACATTTAAAAATATAATACTGTAGGAAGTGTTGCAAAAATGTGACCTGTAGAATAAAATAAAAGTGCTTTGGGGATATTGTGGTATTCATTTGCAGGTAGGCTAATAGATCACATGTAGAGCCTTGGAGGATATTGTATAAGATTGGCTTTTCTGGATTGAATATGCCAATCTAGGATATGGAAAGCATGGGTTGTCTGTCAAAACTATCCTGACCCCTGTCTATGGAAAGTCAATCATCCAGGCCATGGTTATCCCAAAGGTGCTTTTCAAGAGGCAACTTGGGTTTTTTCCTTAAAAACGTTTTGCTTCTCATCCAAGGACCTTCTTCAGTTCTGAAGAAGCTTCTTGGATGAGAAGCGAAACATTTTCAAGGAAAAAAAACCAATACTTTTCAGTTGCTTTTGGAAGAGCATCTTTGGGATATCCTGACTCCTACTTGGTTATGAAGAAATAATTGCTCCACAAGAATAAAATTGTTTTCATAGTCCCTCTGTATTGTTGCCTCTAATGAACTGCTTTCCCAAAGGACCTCAGCTGGTACTATCGCGGGTTTTTTATTTTTTACTCATTTCTTTGGCCAGGCATTGTCAAGCCTTCAGCGGCAATTGTCTTATAACATTCTTTAAATTTAAAGCCAGCACTTTGCTCGAAGCCTGAAACAGATTTGAAAGTATAGAAAGTGCAATGTTGGAACCACCTGTAAGGTAGGAAGAGGAGTATGAGGATTTTGCAAATAAGCTCTAGTTCTTTTGACTCATTTATTTTTTTTACTTCTTTGATTTTTTTATTTGAATCCAAATGGAGCACTGTAACAACTTCTAGAGTTCTATTGGATTTCATAGAAAAAATGTCACTGCCTGAGATTGAAGGAGCTTGACAATAGGTTTAGTTAAAGTTATCAACAAGTATAATGGAGACCTAATGTGTTTTGTAGCCGCATTGCTTTAGGTTAAGTGGTTTATAATGCTTTAATTCAAAATTATAACAATTTTTTTCTGATTTGTGTAACAGAATTGCGTAGAAATAAATGATGTAGATCCTGATGTATTTAAAGAGATGATGAGATTCATTTATACAGGCAAGGCTCCAAATCTTGACAAAATGGCTGACAGCTTGTTGGCGGCAGCAGATAAAGTAAGTAAAGAAAAACTATAGAAGGGCTTTACTATTTGTTTTAACAAAATGTAGAAAGAGTATGTTTTAACATTTTCCTACAGTCAGGAATGCTACCAATACACTGAGTAAAAAAAGATACAGAAATTATGTAAACATGTTTTATACTATTAGTGAAAAACTGTTATCCATTATTTTAGGCAGTGTTTTGGAGAACCAAGGTGAATAACCACCCAGACATATAGTTGTCTATTTAGAAAGAAGGAAGAATTTTTCAGACCTCCTATTGCCATAAATTCCTCTTTCTATGGTCTCACATTAGCAGACTAGAAAAATAAAATTTATAGATGGGATTAATATTTTTATTGGTGTTTCAAATTTGGAGAATTAACATGCTTTAATAACTAATAATGGATTGATATACTTGCCAGATATGTAGCCCTGGGAATTATTGTTCCTAATGCCAGTTCATTGAGAATAGAGCAATACATCCTCTATCATTCATATAGTTCGTTGTGAGGGATTAATAATTTCATAGTTTCAATCAGGCATTTGTATATTAGAGATGTCTGCTTTTCTGACTGAAGCAGCATCGAATATGCACAAACCATTTTTCCCCTCTGGTCAGTATGCACTTGAACGGCTGAAGATCATGTGTGAAGAAGCTCTGTGTAGTAACCTCTCAGTAGAAAATGTGGCAGACATTCTGATTCTCGCAGATTTGCACAGTGCAGAACAGTTGAAAGCACAAGCAATAGATTTCATTAACAGGTATGCGATTTGTTTCCTTGAAAAATCTTTCTCCTTTGAAGGGAATACTTCAGAGAAATAATATTTGAGTATCTTCTCATGCACAGGTGCAGTGTTCTTAGACAGCTTGGCTGTAAAGATGGAAAAAACTGGAACAACAGGTATGTAGTTTAATCTCACTTAAGCATTGTCTGTAATCTAGCTGTGTGTTGTCTTGATTTCAAGAGAGAGGAAGTGGAATAAAGAGTGAGACTCAATGTTAAAATCAGACATATAACTCTTGAAGGGTGCTCTCCATATTTTCATTACAAATTTTTCCTACTTTATGTTTGTTGTATTTTAGTCTTTTCCCAGGTGGGGTTACATATCTATTTTATATTTGGATATTTTGTAAACTTGATCAGGAAGCCAACTAAACATAAATTGATAATATGGCTTTGGAATTAATGGGAAATCCATCTTAGCTCAAATATAAAATGCAGTATTGAATGAAATACAGAAGGGGTCCCTCTCCTAGTCCCTTCCCCTAAATATTGTCATTTGATGGGAGATTTGCCAGGCCTCCTCCCTTTTAGCCTTCAGTAAGGCTTTGAAGACTTGTTTTTCCCCCCTAAGCATTGGGAACTTAGATGATGGCACGTTAGCATAGATAGGCAACAGGTTTTTGCTGCTTTTAATGTTTTCATGTGTTTAGTTTTATAGTTTTAATACGGCTTTACATATTTTAATTTTTGATTGGGAGCCGCCCAGAATTGTATGAAAGATGGGCAACTATATAAATGTTTTAAATAAATAGAATAGAATAGAATAGAATAGAATAGAATAGAATAGAATAGAATAGAATAGAATAGAATAGAATAGAATAGAATAGAATAGAATAGAATAGAATAGAATAGCTTTGTAATTCCTACTCAGAACAAGAGAGGGATTTGCTGAAATATCAAGCAGGGTTTCCCAGCCTTTCAGGTACTGAAAAGTAACTTTTGCAAGCCTTGATTATGCAAGTTGGCTTTGGTAATCCCTGACTAAAATTAAAAAAAAAAGTGTTTTCATTTTGGTTCCTTATCTTCCTGATATCTCCACTTGGAAGTATGTTTTGTTCATCTTAATGTAGCTTGACGTTTGAGTAGACATGCCTGTAGTATCTTGCAAATCTTCTCAGCCTATGTTTTGTGCATCTTTTTTCTTTACAGCCAAGCCACAGACATAACGGAAACCGCAGGATGGAAATCGATGATCCACTCCCATCCCCACTTAGTTGCTGAGGCCTTTCGGGCTCTGGCCTCTGCACAGTGTCCGCAGTTTGGCATTCCGCGCAAACGGCTAAAACAGTCATGAAATCTTCCATGAACTCTCGGGAACTAATGCCTCCTCGTCCATATCCAGAAGGGGGTTTTGCAAACCATCTGCTCGAATATGTGACCCTTCTCTGCAGAACAGAACCAGAAAGCTTTTAAAGAACGGATAAATATATGGTTTAATAATCAGCTTTAAATCAGACTGATAATTCTCCAGTTCACTGAAAGGCCTTAACGTCAACTATTCTAGTTCATTTGTGATTTTCCTGGTTTTTTTGTTTTTTAAATGGTGCCTTGTCGTTTTTGACTCGGCTTTGTAGGATTGCACTAGCTCCATAAGGCAGTAATGCTGATCAACAAAAAGCGTTTTCAAAAGAATCTTCTTCTCCTTTCCTTTTTTTTAAAAAAAAAAATCCCAAATGAAGATTATCAGTTGGTCTTATGGTAACTGGATTTCAACTAGCCCCCTGTTAAAAGCACTTGAACTGGGGGCAAACATACGCTCCAGTCCAAAATATTATATTTAGGATGCATCTGCCTATCTTCAGAGAGTGCTGTCAGGCATGCGGTGGCAATATACTACTCTGAATATAATTTATTTTTCATTGGTTCAGGTGACTGAGGGAAATATGCAATGTTTTGGCTCAGAAATGTATTTTACTAGTATTTATAAATGCTTACTATGTGAGTGTGCCCATCAGTGAAAAAAAATATATAGTTTTTTTTTTTTTGGCCCATGTTGCTTTATAATCCATTGTTCTTTTACCTTGTACTGAACCAGAGCGAGAGTTAGTACGGAGAGGATATAAGGGATATGTGCTGTGGAAGAAATGGTTATTTCTCAAATAGAATACATGGAAGGTTGAGGATGCTTAGGAGCGACCAAATGTTGATTTCAGAAATGGGCCAAAATGGAATCTCAGTATGCACTTTTAATGTGTAACTTTTGTATGTTGTGTGGTACATATATATTTTGGTTTTGATAAATATGGTACAGTACTTGTGGCCTAACTTTTGAAATACATTAAGATGCCCACAGCCACATGGGATTTAGTTTTGTTACTGCAAACAAGGAGCGCATGACTTAGAGATGCTGATTTTAACTTAATATCTTCAAATGTTCATGTTAGAACCCATTCTGTTTTCACACTTTGGATAGGCTTAGCTCTGTTTCCTTAGTGTGTGAACGCACAAGCCTACTCTCTAGTGGAAATTGCACAGACACACACTTAGCAGGAAGAATAGAAGTCTGAAATGTCAGTATTTATAAGCACTGACCTGCTCTTTTTAGCCTTCATTATTGTATTAGCATTGTGGATGGTATTGAAATTCTGCCTAATGTGAAAAGGATCTTATAAACAACCTTGTCAATTGCTTGTAATGGAGAAAGGATTTTTAATTATTACTCTAATTATTGTTACTATTCAAAATTTAGCTTTAATGCCAATACTTTTGGTGTGTGTATTAGCATTGTTTACAATTGGAGGGATTTCTCTGCAACATGCACATTAGAAATGTTTTATTATCATGGATTTACCTTAATAATGGTGATGTGATATATCTGTTTTGTGGGGAAAATTGTATTGAATCATAAGTAAAGGGAATTTCCCGTGCTTTTGCATAAAAGGTTTTAGGTAGCCCATTTGACTGACATGCTCAATTAATGAAGGTTTCCTTAGTTTTTCAAAAGATATTCCCTCTGTTTTCAGCAAGGAAGCATTAATTCAAAGATTTATTCTGAAAGATTATTATTCTGAATATATGTAAAGAACAGTAGGGAGCAAAAAAAAAGTACTTCCAAACCAATACTAAAACTTGAAACAAATCCCCATCCCTCAACTCTTTCTTTCAGAGGAAAGGTCAGTGCAGAATTTGAACATGCATCCTTGAAGCGCCGTTAAAAGGACTATTTTAGATGCACTTCTGTGGTTTCAATGGGCCTGAACATTACTCAGTGAACCAAAGTGGTACAGCAGTGTTCTATCCAGAGAGGTGTTATAGTTTGTAATATTTCTAGGAAGTTTCTGTTTATCTAAATTAAGATCATGTACAGGTAGGTGTTCTTACCAGTGAAAGTAAAAGAATGTAACGTCCCGCAGTAATAATAGAAGATTTTGCTGCACGGTAAACAACATATTCATATAAGCAACTTTGCATTTTGAATGTTGCAGCTATAATATAAAAGTGACTTGAATATTTAATAGAGTAATTGTCCATTTCAGCTTCTTCTGATAGTATTTGATACAGCAGTCAAGAAGAACATCTTAAACATTTTAAAAATCTTCATAGCACACTTTGTACCAAAAATATCAAGCACTGTGTGATAAGAATGAAATACTTGTTTAAAGGCATCTTATAAAAAATTACAAGACGTTGCCATAGATGACCATAATAGCCAATCGTATGAATTGATCTACAGTAATATATTGTTTTACTTGTTGGCTACAGCAAAGAGTAAAATTAGTTATTTTCTATGGATATGCTAATCCATCTTTATTTTCTCAAGGAACCACATTCAGTGTTTGCATTTTTCCAAAAGAGCTGACAAGAACAATCTGTATTTTCCATGTTTCTGTACCTACTGGCTGAAATCTGGAAAGTTTGTGAGGATGGAGAAGCCCACCCCCTATCTCCAGATTTTTAAGTCAAATATCACACTGCTGTGTTTGGCTTGCCTGTTCTACTCCTCTCCATCGGCCTTCAGTATCAGACCTCTTTCCCTGACCCCAAAGAGAGCAGCCTGCATGTGTTGTGTTATGGTGTATGAGTTTTGTAAGATTTGTTTTCTGAAACATGGGACTTGGATTTCTGCTAAAAATGATAGAGTTACCATTTACATTACTTATGTCGATGTTTTTCAATGAAGGAAGCCTCAGTAACTCATCTAGATTTTGGCAGTCCATTTACTGCACGCTGACATATAGTGGCCGGTGGCTTTTTGAAATGCAAGCTGATGAAATGAAAAAAAAAATGGAAAGTTATGGGAGAAAAATCTAGACAGAAAGACTGATATAGAAATCATGAACATTGTTTCTGACCTGCTCATCACAGTTGTTCATTTCAAAAACTGGACATGCCAAATATTTTTTTAAAGACACACTTATCTCTTGTAACCAATTGCAGGTTGAAAACAGCTCTGGATATCCTAGAAAGGGGATTATTAAGATGAGGCATAGCTAAGGTATGCGTTGCTGCTTTTGTTTTGTAATTCCTTGATTTAAGTATGGCAATGTGATCAGTAATGGCTATTTGAGAGTAATTGGCAAGGCACTGATGGCTCTATTATGAAGGAGTTCCTTCACGTTCAAAGATAGACATTTTTGTCTAATTCCTACAGAAGATATTAGGATAACTAGTGGGGCATGCTTGGTTTTAAGGCTATAAAAGATTTCTTAAACCAATTGATGTGTAGCCCAAATTTAATTTTTATTGACTGGATTGATCAGAATCCTTCCTATGGACTCTCATTAGTTTCAGCACATAGTACAGTTGCGTTGATTTTCTTGCTGTTTTGCTTGCAGCAAGTGGACTATTTCTGAAATGGATGCACATTATTTTTATCAGTGTTTGTTGTGGTTGCGTTTATCATGCTCTTGTAGTCTAGTTTATGCTGGATTTTGATATGTCCCAATGAAGGTATATTTTTGAGTCCTGTTTTAGAATTGAAAGATTGAAAGAATTCAAGCCTGTGCTTAATTGGAAATTATCCACATTACCTATCATGTTAAGACACTTGCATCAAACCATCCAGCCTTTTATATCTGCCTGATGTTAACAGTGAAATACTTCAGTGAGATACTTTTTGTACCTTGTTGCTGAAAATATTTTTGCATTTCAGGACATCAAGTTACAATAAAGTTGTTACTTATAAAGAAATATGTGCACATTGATGTCTTTGGGATATTGACTTTGCTATAATTCAGACTCCCTTAAGAGAGATAAAATGGGCACAACTTTATAGAGGTTGTACTCATCATGTTGTTTCAAGTTAGAGAAACCTTTCCAGAAGATGCAATATTTTACTTTCCTGTTTGTGCTGTGTTTTTTTTTTTTTAATTTCAGAAGAAAAAAAACCCAGCCTATTCATGACAATTTCTTCACAGTTAACTTCCAGTTAGTGGAATTTCCTTCTAAAGGAATTAGGTCATCATTGCTGTCCCAAAGATGCTTTTTCACAAGGCAACTGGACTGAGAATCTCCATAGACAGTCACCATTGCTGTGTTTTTTTTTTTATTTATGGTAAAATTTTCAGCATAAAGATAATCTAAAGCAAGCTGGGACAGAATCTTATGAACCAGCCACTGATTTCATCACATGATTTGCTATAGGTTGCAGAAAATAAAAGATTGACAAAATTTCACTCAGGTGTTAGGAAAAGGTTTTATTTCCATGCTTCTTTCTGTGCCTGCAGGAAGAGACCCTTTTATTATAAAGAGCAGCAGCTGCTCCCTCCTCAAAAAGGAAGATTCAGTTGTGTATGTGAGTGTGTGTATACATGTACATAAACATATATATCTATATTATCTACCACCACCTTGTTTTTATAAATACCTCAAGGCAGCCAGCATACCTAATACGCCCTCCTATTTCCCTCAGAACAACAATCCTGTGACTGGCCCAAAGTCACCCAGCTGGTTTTCATATCTGGGGGGGGGGGACTAGAACTCGCCGCCTGTCAGTTTCTAGCCTGGTGCTTTAACCACCAAGCCAAAGTGATTCTAAATAGTGTTAGTTTGGCAAAATTCTGTGTATTAGCCAGCATGATTGGCTGAAGAATTCTGAGAGTTAAAAGTCCACAAGTGTTAAAAATTGCTAAAGTTGGAGAACACTGGTTTAAACAAAGACTAGAACTTGACTGGATTTTCACTGTCATCTTGGCTTGGGTCTGTCTTCTGTGAATGGTAGACGGCCTTCCATTTCTTGAAGGGTAATTATGGATCCAAGGCATTATTTGTTCATGCAAAATTCTTGGGTAGCATGCTTTAAAGCAGGATCTGTGGCATTTTTCAAGCATGTTATGGGCATTCTGAAAATATGGGCAGCCATGTTGAGCTTTCTGAATAGAATTATGCAAAGTCTCAAAAAAGTGCTTTCAGTTCTGGAATGGCATCCAGGGAAACTTTTTAGGATAGTTTTATTTTTGATACTTAGAATAACCTCTTTAACTACTGAAAACAAAAAGAAGACCCTCCCAAGTTTTGAAAGCAATTATTTAAAGAGGATTTAAATTATAGTTAAGGGGAAGAAAGAGAGAAACTATTTTCCAGTGCTAATAACAGACTCCTATTTTTGACAAGCTGACAGAATTAGAGAATTGAAACTTGATGAATCTTATTTTCTTTTTCCTGTCATGTAGTTCAATTTTCCCAAATTATTTCTCTAATTAGGTCTAGTGTTTTTGTGAAGGAAGGCCTAATGATAATTAATACATTCTTTTAATTTGCATATTCAAGCTCTGGCGAATCTAAAATATGCAGATTTGTTGTCAGGGCGAGTCAAACTTCCTTGGTGGGATAAATGGTTGAAATGCACATTTCCCAGATAATGTTCATTATTGATAAGGATTTTCAAACGCAACCTTTTCCCTCAGGTAAATCTGTTCTCTTAATGAGCAGCTTATTTGGGATTGAACCTATTGAACCTCTTTAATAGCTTATTATAAGGGACTCACCCACTAAGTGAGTTTATTTCTTTAAGGCAATAAATGGGAGCTTGTACCTATAAATTATCTCCACCTCAGAGAACTTTATCCATGTGTTTGTTATCATGGGTTTGGAGTGAAATTTAGTGGAAGGACTATTCTATTTTTCCATTTTTTCCCCCACTATAAGCTCTTCCTCCCCATTAAAAATCACCCATTCTTCATGTATCTTTTGAAGCCAAAAAACTCAGAGCTGCACTATTGGTCCCACTTCTCTCAAACGCATGTTTTTGTTCTGAGGTAAAATTAATTCTCACTCAAGTTGAGTTTTATTCCTGGTGACTTTGTGTACTATAATATGTCATTCTTTTGGCAACATTATAGAAGGGATGTGCCATTGCTCTCTTCTAGGATTTTTCTTGTTTCCTTCCAGCCTACTCTATAGCTATAGGCTCTCCTTGTGGTCTTCTATCCAAGAAACAACCAGATCCAAGCCTACTTGGTGTTTTGTTTTTTTCTGAGATCAGCCGAGTGAGGCTAAGTGGGCCATGTAAATATCAATAATTACTTCAATTTTTTATTTTATGAACCATAACCCTAAAACATGTAACTCCCACTCTCTGTGAGCCCTCCAAAATCTCCCAACTGCACTGCTAAATTTTTAGAGTGTCCTTTTTCCATTTTGGTAATAAAAAGTCCAGGATAATATAATAAGCAGAATAAAAGAGAAAGAAGATTACATCATATAAAGACCTGCAAATAGAACAACTGTGGCAAAGGAAAGCAAAGATAGTGCCAATAGTAATAGGTGCCTTTGGTGCTATCCCAAAACATCTGGAGCACCACTTGAACACTATCAACACTGACAAAGTCACCATCAGTCAATTGCAAAAGATGCCTTTATTCAGAACAGATTACATTCTGTGACGATATTTATAACCCCATCCACATTTGCCTATCTCAGGACCTTGGGAAGAATTTGATAGGTGGACAAATATGCCAAATCCAGTCTGAACATCTGGTTGACTGTGTGATGAATGTTCTAAGTATGGTTGTACAATCTTGAGCCACAGGTAACTGATCGAACTGAAACCACTTTACAGGTCTTTTTGTTCCAACCAGTGAATAAACAGAACTTCTCATGCTAGAAGCTGGACTGAACATCAGGGAGGCTGATCCTTCTGAATAGTTTTAAGATTAACTCACAGAGTATTTGTCAAGCACGCTCCTTTGTATAAGTGTAGACCCTGTTTGGTATTAAAAAGCTATTGTCACCTTTTGTTTGTCATTGGAAAGACAAAACATCTGGTCTGGGGACTGGGCAAAAAAGCAGTCATTTCCATCAGCTGAATCATACCAACAATAGGAATGCTATCAGCTCTGCAAGGACAGACTTTGCCACTGCTGTACAAAGAGAGCAATTATGAGAGCCAGTGTGTGTAATTTTGCTAATGCTACCTGACTTCATGCTTCCAAACAGCAATAATCAAATTTATTTGCGATGTGTGTTGCAGAGAATGCAAATGGAACACTCCACTGAGCACTTGTGAATGGTAAATAGAGCATGAAATTATTTTCTCACAATAGTTCTACAATATGTACATTCCTCCCACCCCACCCAATTTTGCCTCATATTTATACCAGCATTGTGCTGTGGGAAGACTGGAAATTAGTGAGACAAGGATAGTTAATGGAAAAAAGATCAAGCGGAAAGTCCTTTTGGACAAGTGGATTCACTATAGAAAGAAAGTAGAGCTAGTGAAATCCTGGTGAAAACAGCTGGGCAAGATATGTATTCCAATGGAACATAAAGGCTCTGAACAGTAATCTGTGGCTGCAAATACAGATTCCTCAAAATAGAGGTGTCAGGATATTGGGAAGAGACATATAGTTGCATATGTAAACAGTTTTGCATGTTGGAATATGCAGGTCTTTGGTTGTTCGGGTTCGGGAAGATGACGAATGGGACTTTGTCGAAGCGTCGCCAAGATACTTCCAATTTTACGCGGGAGAAAACCCGAACAACCAAAGACCTGCATACAGATACCCGCGAAAACCTCAGAAAACATATATATATATAACGACTTTGGACATTACGGTCCAAAGTCGTTCGCCCCAAGGACCCACTCCCTGCCATGGATAGATCAGCAGTAATCTATAAAATCAATTGCAAGAACTGCGATGGCAACTATGTGGGTGAAACAGCTAAGCGTTTAAGATCTCGCTTGAATGAACATCAGTTAGCTATAAGAAGGGGCGAGCAGCATTCTCAATTGTGGATGCATATGGCACAACATGGCCACCAGTTTGACTTTGTGAATGTTTGCATTATGTCTGAGGATGCACTAAGGGAGGCCGGCTATTGAAAGAGGCGTGGTATTCCAACAAAGATGCGGTTAATCGTCACATTGACTTACATCCAGCTCAACAAGCATTGAGGAAATGGGATTTTAAACACCATGCCAATTATTATAAGCGGCCTGAACAATGCTTGCACAGCTGTAAACGTGACGGGATACCTGGCCTCCATCCTGAACAGATAGATGGAACTTTGGCCAACCCTCTACACTCCAGGGACACCCCAGTTTCGCCCGATCAACACCAATACCACTCTAATGAACGTCTGAGGAGGCTACCACTGTCTCTAATGAACGTCTGAGGAGGCTACCACTGTCAAGCACACGTAATCATCCACCGATGGAAGACCTCCCCCTCCCCCAATATCATCATGATAGACCCCCACCCCCAGAACTTAACAACAACTGTGGAGAGTGTGGAAGATCCAGCATGAGGAGCCTGCAGCCTGACGCTGTGGGTAGAGGGGAGAAGAAGAATGAAAGCATGGCTCGATTGCCTAGGCCACAGGTCGGCAACCTGCGGCTCCGGAGCCGCATGCGGCTCTTTGAGCCTTCCCCTGTGGCTCCCAGCCTCCTCTGCCTTTGCAGAGAGAGACAGAGACAGAGAGAGGCAATTGCGCTTCCCTGCTTCTCTCTCTCTCTCTCTCTCTCTCTCTCTGTGTTTTGTGTGTGTGTGTGTGTGTGTGTGTGTAAAAGAGAGTGCACTCACATT